>NC_143575.1:9107015-9425475 GCF_048544385.1 Mastigoproctus giganteus
AGTTTGTTTGTTGTTTTGTTATTTGGTTTTTAGGAACATTAGCAACTAAGGCCATATTGCTCTGGGTATATGCAGTGGTCATTCCCTGACCTTTCTGCATCCTCCGTATTTGGTGATGACGGGCTCGAACACCGGTCTAATCAAGAAGCGTGTGCTACTTACTACTGCTCCTGCCCACAGAGGCACCTATAACAATAGTAACAATATAATTAGATATTTACACTCTCAGTAAATCTGAATGTAAATATCTAATTATTTCTAAAACAATCAATTGATAATAACTTATTGCTTTCTGAACTGTAATTTTTACTACTTTCTGCTAATGTCCTAGTGTCACATAATTTCTGACAGAGTTATGTCAGATCAACAGTAGCTACCTCAAATTCCTGAAATTTACAACAAAATTTTTTTTAAATTTGTCAATCCTCTCGTAAAGACCCTGCACAAGAATTAGATAAATAAATAATTGTTTGTAAATAATGATATCATATTTATTTATTACATCCATTTATCCATTAAATTATCTTTGAATGTCTCTAGTATGTGAAATTAGATCTTAGTTTGGAGTCAAATTTTGTATTATTCATAACACAAAGTGAAGCATCCATAATGAAACAAACAAGATTTATGATAATTTAATTGCATTTACAAAATCATTGTCATAAATATTTCTAATTTCAGGTGCAGCTGTAGTACTTTCATCACTCTTTGCATTTACTGGTGGTGTTAAAGCATCCTTTGTTATTCATGATGGGTTACTGAATCGCATTTTGAAGGCTCCTCTTTCATTCTTTGATACTACTCCAGTCGGCCGCATTATAAATAGGTAAAATAGCTGTGAATAGTATATACACAGTGTGCAAGATAATTTTGTTCAGTTTTGCCTTGATATATTATTTATGTATTATTTTAAATATATTCATAAGCAAATATTTTGTGGCTAACTGTAATTTCATACACAGAACTGCTATACAGTATATAAGGGCATCCCAAAAGAAATGGCTGCAACTTTTTATTCCAAGAAATATTTTTGCAATTGAAGCAATAACACAGTAATATTTAACTAAAACATGAAAATATCCTTAAACGTCAATGTAATAAAGAAGTGGGATTATCCTCTATGTACATATAACCCTTATTGTAAGTTAGCATTAGCATTAGTAGAGGCATATGATGCAAGAAAGTAAGCTTATGCAGCATCAGCCAAAAAAAAAAAAAAAAAAACTTCCACTTCACCCCTCCGTTCATTCGAAATACCTGTCCAGCTGAGCCTTAAATTTATTTAGGCTATCAACTTCCACAACAAGGGATGGAAGTCTGTTCCACCATCCAACTACCTGCTGGCTAAAGGCAAATTTCCGCACATCTATCCTATATCTGTCTTTCCTCAATTTGAATTTATGCTCTCTCAGGTGATTATTCTGAGCAAGAGGCAGAATCCCATCAGCATTGGGCATGCTCAAACCATTCAAGGCTTTATACACCTCTATCAGATCACCTCACCGGTGCCCAGTCTCCAGACACTGTAATTTGCAAAACTTAAGCCTTTCTTCGTGAGAGCAACCCTTTGTTCCATTCACTAATCTTGTTGCCCTTCTCTGTACTCGTTCCAGCAGCTCTACATCCTTCTTCAAATGAGGCCTCCAGACCTGTATACAGTACTCAAGGTATGGGGTATGGCCTGACCATTGCCTTATACAAGGGAATAATCACCTCCTTATCCCTGCTAGAAAAATTCCTGTATATCATTGATAAGACACCATGAGCTACTCTTGCAGCCCATCTGCACTGCTCAGAGAACTTCATATCTGCCTGCACAATTACCCCCAGGTCCTTTTCATTCTCTACCATTGTCAGTGTAGTACCACAGAGTTGATACGTTGCTCTGCGGTTGCTGTTTCCCAAATGTAGTGCTTTACATTTGTCAATGTTAAACTTCATTTGCCACCTCTCAGCCCATCTGCTCAACCTTTCCAGATCCTGTTGCAGCAGCATAGCGTCAGTATTGTTCTTAACAACCCTGTCAACCTTTGTATGGTCTGTAAACTTGGACATTAAGCTTGATATACCATCATCAATATTATTTATAAATACAGAAAACAGTAATGGAGCCAACACTGAACCCTGAGGGACTCCACTAATAACATTAGTCCACGATGAGCAGTGTCCATTGATTACCACTCTCTGTCTTCTCCCCCTCACCACCCCTTTATCCATAGCAGCAATTTGCCTCCAATGCCACACTGCTCCAATTTGTGCAGTAGTCTTCCATGTGCAACAGTATCAAAAGCCTTTCTAATATCCAAGTATATAATATCAAAGTTATTCCCTGCATCCAGTTCTTTTGTGACTGTATCATAGTATGCAATCAAATTGGTCAGGCAAGACTTCCCCTTAACAAAACCATGCTGTGTACGAGCTATAACTGAAGTCTTGTCTAGATGATCCTGCAGTGCTTCTTTAACCAGTGCCTACATTAATTTTTCTGGAACAGAAGTTAAACTCACAGGTCTATAATTATTTGTGTCAGCCTTTGATCGTCCTTGGTGAATTGGGGTCACATTTGCACATCTCCAGACTATGGGTACCTCCCCTGAGTCGAAGGAAGCTCTCATAATTATGGCTAAGTGTTTGCTTACTTCCTTTGCTGCCTCCTTTAATATAACTGGATAGACCCCATCCACCCCAGGTGCCTTTCTTGTGTTTATCTTCAACAATTTCTCCTCCACTTTACTCTCAGTTATTACAAGATTATCTAGCTTACTGCCAGAGTTGAATACACCTCTGGCATTCCCCTCGCTGAATAACTCCTCAACGAGGAGAAGTTTGATTAGAAATTTTTCTTCCACACATGCCATTTGACTGTTCAATTTATATTTAATACATTATTGACTGTTTGCCATAATTTTATTAACAGAAACCACCCACTGTAAATGAGAAACTAGTAAGTCTTGAACCAGCTTCTATGGCAGTATTTTCAGTTTGAAATGAATAGCAAATTCACCTCTTTTGGTTATGTTATTCAATTTAAAATGGTGTCGGTTGTTTAGATTGACTCATAGATAATGCTATCTTCTTTAAAGTGAGCATATACTCAAGCGTTGTAGTTGTCTGTGTGGGGGGGGACTAGAGACAGAAAAAAATAAAAATGGATAGTCAAGATTCATACTATTATCAAATTATCTTCATAATTATTTTACCATATTGTTTCCATTACATTCCACACATATTACCCCAACATGGCGATATGTTTGTGCACCTGGAAGAGTGCTGTACAAATTGGAGAGGTATGGCATTAAGGGTAAGTTGCTACAATGGATAAAGGTATGGTTGAGTGAGAGATGACAGAGAGTGGTAATCAATGGACACTGCTCTTCGTGGACAATGCATGGGATGCATATAAATTATCAAGCGACTCAGAAGCCTATGGCAGATATAAGTTAATCTGTAATCAGGTCACAAAGGAGGTTTGGCAGGCGAAGGCAGATTACGAGAAATCCTTGGCAAAAGATGCTAAGAAAAACAGCAAAGATTTCTTTACTTATATAAACTCTAAAAGGAAGGGGATGAATCTGATTGATCCACTTGACATCGATGGTTCGACTGTTGATGATCCTGCTCAGATAGCAAACAAACTGAATGAGTATTTTGCATCTACATTCACACATGAGGAGTTATTAAGGTTTGAAAATGGCAGAAGGTTATCAAATTGTAGCAGGGTGCTTAATGATCTTGTAATAACTGAGAGCAAAGTGGAAGAGAAATTGTTGAAATTAAACGTATGAAAAGCAACTGGGGTGGATGGGATCTATCCAGTTATATTAAAGGAGGCGGCAAAGCAACTAAGCAAACCCTTAGCCATAATTATGAGAGCATCCTTGGACTCAGGGGAGGTTCCCACGGACTGGAGATGTGCAAATGTATCCCCAATTCACAAAGGGGGATCGAAGGGTGACACGAGTAATTACAGACCAGTTAGTTTAACTTCTGTTCCGGGTAAAATAATGGAGTCGCTGGTTAAAGATGCATTGCAGGATCATCTAGACAAGACTGCAGCAATAATTCAGACACAGCATGGGTTTGTTAAGGGAAAGTCTTGTCTGACAAATTTGATAGGATATTATGATGTGGTTACAAAGGAACTGGATGCAAAAAATAATTTTGATATCATATATTTGGATTTCAGGAAAGCTTTTGACACTGTTGCACATGGAAGACTATTGTACAAATTGGAGCAGAATGGTATTAAGGGTAAGTTGCTACAATGGATAAAAGGATGGTTAAGTGGGAGAAGACAGAGGGTGGTAATCAATGGGTGGTGCTCTTCTTGGACTAATGTTATTAGTGGAGTCCCACAGGGTTCGGTGTTAGGTCCACTGTTGTTTTGTATATTTATCAATGATATTGATGAAGGTATATCAGGCTTAATGGCGAAGTTTGCAGATGATACACAGGTTGGCAGGGTTGTTAATGACAGTAATGGCAGTGTGCTACTGCAACAGGATCTAGATAATTTGGGCAGATGGGCTAAGAAGTGGCAACTGAAGTTTAACCTTGACAAATGCAAAGTACTGCATATGGGTAGAAGTAACCCCAGAGAAACGTACCAACTGTGTGGTACTACACTTAAGGTGGTAGAAAATGAAAAAGACCTGGGAGTAATTGTGCAGTCAGATATGAAGTTCTGTGAGCAATGTAGACAGGCTGCCAGGGCAGGTCATGGGGTTTTGTCAATGATATATAGGAATTTTGCTAGCAGGGAAAAGGAGGTGATTATCCCTCTGTATAAGGCAATGGTCAGGCCACGCCTTGAGTACTGCGTACAGGTCTGGAGGCCTCATTTTAGGAAGGATGTAGATTTACTTGAGCGTGTACAGAGAAGGGCAACAAGATTGGTGAGGGGAATGAAGGGATCCTCTTACCAAGAGAGGCTTAAGTTCTGCAAATTGCAGTGGCTGGAGACTAGGCACCTGCGCGGTGATCTGATTGAGGTATATAAGGCCTTGAATGGGTTGAGCACGCTGAATTCTGATGGGATCCTTCCACTTGTTCAGATTACGAACCTAAGGGGGCATAAATTCAAATTAAGAAAAGATAGATGTAGAATAGATGTGCGGAAATTTGCCTTTAGCCTGCGGGTGGTTAATTGCTGGAACAAACTTCCATCTGTCGTTGTGGAAGTTGATAGGTTGAATAAATTTAAGGAGGAACTGGACAGGCATTTGGAGGGAATGGTGTGATTTTTTTTTTTTTTTTTTTTTTTGGCTGATGCTGCATAAGCTCATACATTTGCTTTCTTGCATCACATGCCACTACTACTACTACTACTACTACAAATATTATTAGTGGAGTTCCCCAGGGTTCGGTGTTGGGCCCATTGTTGTTTTGTATATTTATCAATGATATTGATGAAGGTATATCAGGTTTAATGTCCAAGTTTGCAGATAATACAAAGGTTGGAAGAGTTGTTAACAACAGTAAAGACAGTATTCTACTCCAGCTGGATCTAGATAAGTTGGGAAAGTGGGCTAAGAAGTGGCAACTGAAGTCTAACATTGACAAATGCAAAGTACTGCATATTGGTAGCAGTAACCGAAGAGAAACATATCAACTGGGTGGTACTCATGGAAGTGGAAAGTGAAAAAGACCTGGGGGGTAATTGTGCAGCCAAATATGAAGTTTGCTGAGCAGTGCAGACGGGCTGCCAGGACAGGTCATGGAGTCTTGTCAATGATATATAGGAGTTTTGCTAGCAGGGATAGGGAGGTGATAATCCCGTTATACAAGGTAATGGTCAGGCCACATCTAGAGTACTGTGTACAGGTCTGGAGGCCTAATTTTAGGAAGGATGTAGAGTTACTAGAATGAAAGAAAAGCTTACCAAGAAAAGCTTAAGTTCTGCAAATTGCAGCACCTGGAGAGTAGGCAACAGCGAGGTGATCTGATTGAGGTGTATAAGTCCTTGAATGGGTTGAGAAAGCTAAATGCTGATGGGATTCTTCCTCTTGCTCAGATTAAGAACCTGAGGGGACACAGTTTCAAATTGAAGAAAGATAGTTGTAGAATAGATGTATGGAAATTTGCCTTTAGCCTGTGAGTAGTTGATTGGTGGAACAGGCTTCCATCTTTTGTTGTGGAAGCTAATAATCTAAATAAATTTAAGGCTGAGCTGGACAAGCATTTGGAATTAATGGAGGGTGAAAAGGTAGGGGTTTTTTTTTTTTTTTTGGCTGATGCTGCATAAGCTTGCTTTCTTGCATCGTATGCCTCTACTAATGCTAATGCTAATGTTTTTCCATCAGTCAAGAAAGTTGTATCTTGTTCATGTAACCAGGATTGAGCTGTTGTTTTCATTTAATCATCAGATTTAAAATGATCTCTGGAGATCTGAATAAATAAAAGTCACAAGGGAGCAAAAGCTGTCATCTCTCTGGGTTTGTCACAGTAGATTGGTAGAGAAAAATCTACAACCTGTAGAAATTATAACAAAACCTGGAGCCTAAACATGACATGCTTAAACCAAAAGAAAAAAAATAAAATTTTCATTCCACTTTGAGGAAAACATAATGCAGGCACTCCTCTACTTATGTACAAATGACTTATGTACAACTCGCAGATATGTTCAAAGCACAAAGCTGTTACTATATTCAGTTATAAGAATCATTTTTGAACACCATGATATTTTTCTAAAGCAGATTTCTGGAGGTCACTACCATAAAACAATAAAACAGTTAGCAGTTTCCAGTTTATTAGACTTTTCTGTTAGTACAATGTAATTATAAACGGGTGGTAAACTCGATCTTATTGCATTTGCGATCATACCGATAACTGCAATTCTGTTGAATTTTATGTTATTATGGTGAAATGTGCTTTCCCTTCACTGAAATCTTCAATCATATAAAAAACATAAATAAATTTTCAGAATCTTCTCTTCTTTCCTATTTTTTGAACTTCTTAAAGTTGTTACTCTGTATTTCACTTGTGTGTATCGTGTTAGTTGCAATTTGTGCATTCCATGATCTTTGTTATTGATTGCTTATTTTCTTACTGTTTTAAATTTTACAAAAAAAAAAAAAAAAAAGAAAAAGTCAGTGAACAGACATATCAATTAGTTACACTATTAATTAAGCTATGTACATAAGCGTACATAGCTTCATTAATAGTGTAACTAATTGATATTTTCTGTAACTAACCTGTGGAAAATATTCTTCTGATTTTCATGCATCATTTAATTTTGTTAATTGGAGGAAGTAAAGTGTAAATTTGTGCTCTATATCTTTACTTTTATAGCCTGTGGATAATATTTCTCTTATTTTCGCTTATTAAAATAGCCATTTAATAGAATTAAAATTCAGTTTGCAAACGTGATCACAATGACCGGTTCTTACTAGATATTGTATAGTGAATGCTATTTTATTTTGGAGAGTCCATCGTAAAGTGATTTGATTGTAGATTAAATTAAATTACATATTGTATTTAGATTAAATTAGTTTTGAATAAATACTGTACTATACATTATTATTCATTGTATGTTTTTTCAGCCTCATTTAACTCAGTTACAAATTGTAAAATGCTGTACATGAAGAAGTTTGTTGGGGGTTATAATCTTGGTGCATTGTACTGTACTGTACGTGTATTTTGTATCTACAAGACCAAAGTTGGACTTACATACATGAAAAAAAACCAATTAAGTACATAAGTTGAGGAGTGCCTATATTGCTGTATATTGCTATATGCTTTTTTAATCGAGGAGATAGCAGCCTTTCCTACTATATCAACTACTTTAAAAATAAAAAGGTTAGAAGATCGACTTATCCCAATATTTTACAAGCATATCTCTATTTTAAATAAAATATGCTAATTGTAGAATTATTATAATTTCTATTATAAAAAACGATTGGCATTGGGGTTCTCCCAAAAATTATATATTTTATTCTTATGCACAGTAACTGACCATTTATTGATTCCTATTTTAAACTACATCATTGATAAAGAACTGGAAATTAGAAATTTATACAATTAAATAGCTACTGCAGAAATCCTTTTAGTAGTTTTTGTCCTAATGCATAACATTTAACATTAATTTTTTTTTTTTTTTTTTTTTTTAGTTAGAAAGCAATCTAGAACATTTGTATGAACCTTGAACAATCTTCAGGATTTCTTTCATACCCCTTCCATCCCCATTATTTCCATACCAGAGATTTTGAAAATATGGCAATAACACACTGTGCAAGTATATATTTCATTATGCTTTTCATATACAAGTTTTAAGCTGCTTCAGAACTGAATGGCATACACCATCAGTAGCGGATTAAGGTCGGTTGAGGCCCCGGGCGCAGAAGAAAATATTGGGCCCCTTAAAAAAAGAGAGAGACAGGGAAAATAAAAATGCATTTTAACCATTTTTTAAAATAAATAAAAAATATTATGTACTATTAATGTTTTATTTCCAATAAAATTTGAATATAATATATGTATACTATAATTAATAATAGCATAATAATAATCACAAAGTTTTGAACTAATAGTTGAACATATGTAAAAGTATAATTATAATTAATGATAGTATACGTATAATAGGAGTAACAATCAGAAATTTGAACAAAAAATTCATAGAATTTTACTCGAAATTAAAATTACAAATGTGAAAATATTTAAATAAATTTTTTTCTTTATTAATTTTATCTTAATATAATTTCAACAATATACGATATACACGTATTTGCGTATATCGTAAGTCTGCACTGCAGGAGAACCTTTGTAAGTACAAAGTAGCAAATGTGATTCTATTGCTCCGATGAGCGGTAGCGCAGCCGCGCGGGGCCTATGCAACGTAGTATGTGTATAGTATGCAGCGTAGTAATGAAATAATTAAAATAAGCGAATATAAACATACTATCAGGTTTTACTGCCGATTGTAAACTTGTATGTAATTAAAATTGCACATATGAAACCAAACTTGGTGTCATTAGAAAAAAGTGTAAAGTTGGGGTCCTTCAGAAGTCGGGGCCCAGGACGTGTGGCCAGTGCGCCCGCCGTTAAATCTGCCTCTGTACACCATTCAGCCAGTTTCAAATTTTGTGATTTGTTTATGAAGTGTCAAACTCAGGTAATGATCCACATTTAGTGAATGTTTTTAGAATTTTACTAAACACTTTTACTCTTTAATGAATGTATTTTTAACTTATATGACACTACCTAAAAGAAAATTAAATAGCCTAGAGATTTGTAGCCTTTAAAATTGCATGAAGAGGTCCTTATCTATTCTGGAAAAGATGGCAAATAAGCAGTTCAAAGATACTTAACAGTGGGACTTTAGTGAAATTTTTTTCTTTTCCTCTTCCAAAATATGCCAAGGACAGTAGAGTATATTTTGGAAAGAGAAATCATTCATTTTATGATATTGAACAATATATACTGTATATTGCTAATTATAAAATTAGTAAAAAAAATTAAAAATTTGTATCAGTGTAGCCTTTATTAAAAAAATAATGGCTATACTTGTACAGTACTATGTACAATAAGTTTCCATATAAGTAGAGATTGCCAATATTTTCATGTTTTTTTATTTTTTATTATTTATTAATGTTTTTAAGAGGGCCACCTAAATTGTGGTCAGTTTCAATATCTGGCATGTTTTAAGCCCTGAGGTCATTGAATTTGAGAGATTCAGCTGTATAAACATAAATATGCTATTATTTAAACTTTATCTCTAGTTATATAAGTTATATTTACATTATCTTTTTTTTAGATTTGGCAGTGATATGGAATCAGTAGATGTTGAAGTCCCAACCAACTTTAGCTTTTGGATAACAGCTATTTTTTGGGTACCTGGTTCAGTGATTATTATTTCTCTGGCAAGTATTTATTCATTGATTGCTGTAGCACCCTTGGGAATAATATATTACATAGTACAGGTAAGAATATGTTTAGTATTAACCATTTGGAAATAATCTTGTTATAGAGTTGAAATCAATTTTAAGTCAGTTAAGTAAAACTTTCAAGTCATTCTATATGTTAGGTATAACCTCTTTCTATACATAGTTGTAAGCAAACTGGGCTTGCTACTTAGTACATCAATGTCATATTGTGGAGGCACTTTGCCACATGTTGCCTTGGTATTTCACTACTATAAACTAAAGACATTACTTCAGTGGAGAAGTATATTGTTTTTTATTTAAAATATACAGGTAACACTCGTATAACACGGCAGTTAGGTTTCTATAAAATGTCATGTTGTGCGAAACCATGTTATACAGGACTAAGAAAAAGTACAAAAAGGGAGGTTATGTTCCAAAAGCTAACAAAAATACACTATTTCATTAACAAAATATTAACAAAACTAACAAAAATACACCATTCTAGATTTCTTGTACCTTCTGCTCTCTGTAAAAAATCAGTAATCTGGATTTGTTTGATTTTGCTTGATAAATCTTTGTGAATTTCATTGTATGGAACTAATCGTTTTTGAAGCTCCCTTTTGAACTTTGGGCTCCTTTCATTCAAGAATCTGCATTAAAAAAAATAAGACTGTAATTGCTTGGCTAACTTTATGCCTACCTGTATGCTTTTTAGTGTAAAATTTGGAAGTTTAGAATTTTCACCTGTGCTGTCAACCTCTGAATTGACTTGGTTTTACCACCAATGCCATTTCTACCAAATCTGCTTTGCCAGCCTCTTTTTCTACCAGTAATTCTTGAATGTTTTCAGTAATCATATCTTTTTTATTTTTTAGGAGCATTGACGACTAAGGCCATGCTGCTCTGTGTATATTGTCTATAAATCACGTGTGTCCTGAGGTCGATTTTCTGTTTTGCTGGATGAAAAATCCAAGTTTCTGGGAGAAAAACCATGCTACCCTCGCATGAGCCTGACTAATCAGCTAATTTGTGAAAAAGACCCATAAAAATTCCTCCCATAATTGATAGAATTTGACAGATCCACCCAGTGTGGGGAGGAGGACGATTCTATCAACTGTGCTTCCCACAAGGGCTTCAGTAGTCATATTATCAAAACCTTCCCCTCCTACCGACATAGCAAGTTCTACTATCACACTGATTTTGTTTTCTGCCTGTTCAACCATATTTCCTGAATGAATCGACTCTGGCTATACATTTTTCCAACAGGCAGTTGTTGATGGTTTTATTTCTTTGAGTGATAACGCTATGATTCTGATACAGTCTAAAATTGAAAAATGTTTCCATGCCTCCATCACTTCAGTATATTCGGAATCAATTTTTTCCAAATCCATCGTAACAATTTTCTGATGAAATGAGTTTTAAAGGTGGATATAAAAGGTATAAAGATAAAAAGGTATATAAAAGGTATAAATGTAGCTATTGGGTATGAGAGTACATGTGAACAGGCGAAGTTTTTACAGCTCCAGCTAATAGGGTTTTCTTAAATTTTTACTTTTTTATTGACTTAAATTGGCATATTAATTTATTTTATAGAGTTGCTTTATATTCCTAGTAACAATACTTTAATTTAATTTAAACTTAGATAGAGATTTTGTAGGTTATTAATTAGTATTGGTAAGGGTATCTAATCCACATGTTGGACAAGTTTTGCAGCTCCTGCGAATGCTAAGTTTTTAATTATATTTAACTGGTTTATTGATTTGTTAGATTAAATTATTTTCTATAAGTATCTTTTTTTTTTTTTTTTTTTTGTTTGTTGTTGGTGCATTGGCTTCTGTGGCCATAATCCACATCCCAAAGTTTTTGCATTTTACTCTGATCCAAGCCCGAGGCGGGATTTGAAACCCGCAACCTTTGGGTTGCCAGGCAGACACTTTACCCACCTGGCTAGCCCGGTTGGCTATAAGTAGCTTATAGACTTAGTCAAGCTCTATGGTTTATTTTGTTTTTAGATAGCATGATTTTGAAAGTAATTAATACCTCATGTCCATAGATTTCCGTTCGTAACTTGCCACCATTGTTAAACGATACAATGTGTACCCTGAACTAGATAGCAAGTATAGTAATATCAAATTAATCAGTAAAATATACTAATCTTATTAAATTTCATTGTCAGTTAAATTGTACTTTTTTTAACTAAATACATATAATGACCTAGTTTTTACAAACATAACATTATAAATTAATACATATAACTTGACAGGAGATAAGAAAGTCATATAATGTAATCCGGACATAATAGTTGATACTGAAATACATATATAGAGTGTCATAACTGCATTGGGATATAAGTTTAGGGTTATATTTTGTTTTGGAATTTTATTTGAAATTGAATAGAAATCATGGTTCAGACCAGAGCAGCAAAGCAAAAGGCTCAAACTAATGGAAGCGCTGTGGCTCAGGGGAGAATTGAGGGGGAGCAGTTGCCCTCTGAATCACAGCCTTTTAAAATGCACTGCTTGCTTGATGTTTGTGGAGCAATCAGGTATGGGACATGATATTGCCAAGGGATGTCTTTGTGTGTGCGCGATGGAGGAAATCGGGCACCAATTCAACATTGTTATGGGCCTATATGAGAGCTTGAAGGACAGAGTGGATGCCCTCGAAGGATCTAAATTGAGGGGCCTATCAAGCTCTCAGCTGCCCACATCAACGCCAGAGCTTGCACTTGATCATCACGCAACACAGCGGCAACTCCCCAAGGCAGAATGCGCTGGTCCCACAGGAACTAGTAGTTGTTGGTGACTCTGTTGTCAGGGAAACGGGGAACATGCTATGTAAAAAGGATAGGTGGAACACGACCAGAATATGTTTGCCAGGGGCAAAGGTTGATGACATTGTAAAGCAGATATCATCTTTTAAGGACACAAAGTGTGATATTGTTGTAAACGTTGACACTAATGATGTTAAGAGTAGGAGACTGGCAGAATTACTTAACAAGTACATGTTAATGTCGAAAAAAAGTTGTGAGGTAGGGCTGAATTTAAAATACGATAGGAGGGAGTATAAAATGAGAGCCTTGTCAATCAATTCGGCTCTGGAGAGATTGTGCAAGGCTCAAGGTGTAGAATTTTTCTCAGCCCGGTCTGTGCTTGTTAACAGGAGAGACTGCTTCTACAGAGATGGGATACACTTAAATAGAAAGGGTGCGAGAATATTTGCTGATGCTATCAAGGCAAAGTTAGGTAGGTCGGAAAACTGCTAGCTTCAGGGGAAAAGACAGACTAATAGATTAACAGTAGCCACTAGCAGAGATGAAAGTGATTCTTGCACTGCTTCTATTGAAATGCAATTGAGTAGCAGCCTGGAAAGCAAGGCAATGGGGATTTCCAGGACTGCTGGGAGTCATAGTGGAACAAGTAAATACATGGGCTATGTTAGGGTAACTAAAAGTAGAAACAAGTGCATGTATACTTGCATGTACACTAATGCTAGGAGTATAGTTAATAAATTTGACGAGCTTGAAGTGCTAGTCACTTCAAGGCAGATATTGTTGGGATATCATAATCAGAATTGCAATTTGGGGAGTACAATGTGTACAGAAAGGATAGACAGGACAGGAAGGGAGGAGGGGTTATGCTGTTACTTAAGAAAGACATAAAATCTAAGGAAGTGCATCCAATTGATGTTGGTGTACAATGCAATATTGAGTCTATTTGGTGTGACATAAGCACTGGGAATAGAAAAATGAGAGTAGGAGTGTGTCATAAGTCTAATGAATCTGATGAGTATAATGAGCAATTGTGCAGAGAAATAGAATGAGCCAGTAAATTAGAGTGTCTTATAATGGGAGATTTTAACTTCCCAGATATAGACTGGAACTTGTGGGTTGGTCACTTACACACTAGGAAGGCTTTCATGGATTTATTGGATGATTGTTTTCTACAGCAGCATGTTTGGGAGGCAACTAGAGGGAGTAATACTCTTGATCTGATTATCAGTAGTGATTCTTCATGCATTAAGAATCTGCAGATAAAGGAACCACTAGGTGGCAGTGATCACAGTCTGCTGAAGTGGGATTTACTCAAAGAGGTAAAGGCACCTTCGTAGCCAGGTGGGAAGGAGCAGCAGTGCATAGCACACACTTCTTGATTAGACCGGGGTTCGAGCCCGTCACCACCAAATACGGAGGATGCGGAAAGGTCAGGGAATGACCACCGCATATCCCGGAGCAATATAGCCTAGTTGCTAATGCTCCTAAAAACCAAATAACAAACAACAACAGTCAAAGAGGTAACTACCATCAGCAATAAAGGGAAGAGTTTTTTTCTTTCGTAAAGGTGACTACAGTGGTCTGAGACAGTATTTAAATTCTATACAGTGGGACCAACTAATGATGTTACCAACAGCAAATTCAAAATGGGAACCATCCAAAGAAATAATCTTGGAAGCTACTAGGCTTTTCATACCAACTAAGGAATATTGTTCAAGATTTAGACCTAAATGGATGTCAGATGAACTAATTAGACATGTGGCAGAGAAGACAAATCCATGAGATACATAAATTAACAGGTGATACAGAAGCCTATGATAGATATAAGCTGCTCTCTAACAAAGTCCCGAAAGAGGTTAGGCAGGCAAAGGCAGATTATGAGAAATCTTTGGCAAAGGATGCAAAGAAAAACAGCAAAGAATTCTTTACATATGTAAACTCTAGAAGGAAAGGGATGAATCAGATTGGTCCACTTGATATTGATGGTTCAACTGTTGATGATCCTGCTCAGGTAGCTAACAAACTAAATGAATATTTTGCATCCGCATTCACACATGAGGAGTTATTCAGGGAGGGGAATGCCAGAGGTGTATTAAACTCTGGAAATAAGCTAGATAATCTTGTAATAACTGAGTAAAGTGGAGAAGACCACTTTACTCAGTTATTACAAGATTATCTAGCTTGTTGTTGAAGATAAACATATGAAATTGTTTATCTTCAATTTGTTTATATTCAACTGGATTGAATCTATCCAGTTTTATTAAAGGAGGCAGCAAAGGAAGTAAGCAAACCCTTAGCCATAATTATGAGAGCTTCCTTGGACTCAGGGGAGATACCCATGGATTGGAAATGTGCAAATGTGACCCCAATCCACAACAGACTGGTTAGTTTAACCAGTCTGTTGTGGACTAAACCAGACTGGTTAAACCAGTCTGGTTAGTTTAACCAGTCTGTTGTGTCAATTACAGACTGGTTAGTTTAACTTCTGTTCCAGGGAAATTAATGGAGGCACTGGTTAAAAAAGCATTGCAGGATCATCTAGAGAATACTTCAATTATAGCTCGGACACAGCATGGGTTTGTTAAGGGGAAGTGTTGGCTGAACAATTTGATTGGATACTATGATGTAGTCAGAAAGGAACTGGATGCAAAGAATAATTTTTATATAATATATTTGGATCTTAGAAAGACTTTTGTTGCATATGGAAGACTGCTGTACAAATTGGAGCAGTGTGACATTGAAGTCAGGTTGCTGCTATGGATAAAGGGTTGGTTGAGTGGGAGAAGACAGAGAGTGGTAATCAATGGACACTGCTCTTCATGGACTAATGTTATTAGTGGAGTCCCTCAGGGTTCAGTGTTGGGTCCATTGTTGTTTTCTGTATTCATTAATGATATTGATGATGGTATATCAGGCTTAATGTCCAAGTTTGCAGACGATACGAAGGTCGTCAGGGTTGTTAATGACACGAATGACAGTACACTGCTGCAACAGGATCTAGAAAAGTTGAGCAGATGGGCTGAGAGGTGGAAAATGAAGTTTAACATTGACAAATGTAAAGTACTGCATATGGGAAGCAGTAACACCAGAGTAACGTATCAACTGTGTGGTATTACTACACTGATGCTGGTAGAGAATGAAAAGGACCTGGGGGTAATCGTGAAGTTAGATATTAAGTTTTCTGAGGGTGAGAAGAGTAGCTCATGGTGTCTTGTCGATGATATACATTAATTTTTCTAGCAGAGATGAGGAGGTGATTATTCCCTTGTATAAGGCAATGTCAGGCCACACCTTGAGTACTGTGTACAGGTCTGGAGGCCTCATTTCAAGAAGGATGTAGAGCTGCTGTAATGAGTACAGAGAAGGGCAACAAGATTAGTGAATGGAACAAAGGGTTGCTCTTACGAAGAAAGGCTTGGCTTATATTTTGCAAATTACAGTATCTAGAGACTAGGCACCTGTGAAGTGATCGGATTGAAGTGTATAAAGTGTTTAATGGTTTGAGCATACTCAATGCTAATGGGATTCTTCCTCTTGCTCAGAATAATCAGAATAATGAATTTGTGCCCTGAGAGGGCATAAATTCAAATTGAGGAAAGACAGTTGTAGGATAGATGTGCGGAAGTTTGCCTTTAGCCAGCGGGTGGTAGATTGCTGGAACAAACTTCCATCTGTCATTTTTGAAGTTAATAGCTTAAACAGATTCAAGGCAGAACTAGACAAACATTTGGAGCTAGTGGATGGGTGAAATGAGAAGAGGGTGTGTGCGGTTGTTTTTTTTTTTTTTTTGGCTGATTCTTTACTTTCTTGGATCATGTGCCCCTGCTAATGCTAACCCTGGGGGCTCACATCTGGTTAGTATGGGCTTGGCACACCCAGGGTCCTGAGCCGGATATCATCATCATTCTCTTTCTTGGTGATTCCCTTCTACTTTTGACTCTCTCTCTCTCTCAGGGTAACTCGGGAAGTTTATTTTTTCCTGATGCAACATAATCCTCAGGCTTCCTTGCATCATATGGCTATTAATAATAATATAATAAAAATAATGCTAAATGCTATAATGCCTTGATCTAATGGCTGGATGAAAGAATTTGTATTAACCTAGTACAACTGTGTTGGGTGGAACTTAACTTCAACATTTGGATGACTTAAATCTTTTAGATGGCCTTGTGTGCTATCCAATAGTAATAGAACTTTGAAATCTAGATTTTTCCACAAGTTCAACAGCACAGAGCGTAACATGGGAATTACCCAACAAAATAAGATACAGGGAATTCTTAATAATTTTTTTTTGACTAGCAAGGCAACAGCAGAGATTCAAAAAGAGTGGAAATCTGAAAAATTATATCCAACATAATAGCAGGGTTTTTCCAGCACAAAAGCTCTGTTATGCAAGGTTTACCAAAATTCTTTAACCATGTTATAGCGAAACCTTGTTATATAGGTACCGTGTTGTGTGAGGATTGCCACAATTTATCAATTGTGTTAGAGTGAAACTGTGTTGCAGAAGTACCGAGTTAAGCGAGCATTGCCTGTATACTACTACTTCCCCTGAATTTCAAATCTGATTGGAGTCTTGTTGGTGTACAGGTAGGCATTGTGAAGGCCTGAGCAACCCAGTAACAAGATATGTTCTGAGGTTACTCAGATCTTCACAATGCCTATCTTCCCACTGATGAAACTCCAATCAGAGTCAAAACCTAGGTCTGCATAATAGTAGTAGTAGTAGTAGTAGTAGTAGTGGCATGTGATGCAAGAAAGCAAGTGTATGAGCTTATGCAGCATCAGCCAAAAAAAAAAAATCACACCATTCCCTTCAAATGCCTGTCCAGTTCCTCTTAAATTTATTTAACCTATCAATTTCCACAACGACAGATGGAAGTTTGTTCCAGCAATTAACCACCCGCTGGCTAAAGGCAATATTTCCGCACATCTATTCTACATCTGTCTTTTCTTAATTTGAATTTATGCCCCCTTAGGTTCGTAATCTGAACAAGTGGAAGGATCCCATCAGAATTCAGCGTGCTCAACCCATTCAAGGCCTACACTTTAAAAAAAAAAGCAATATACTTCTCCATTGGAATAATGCCTTTTATTAAGAGTAGTGCAAGTACTATGGTGAAGTACCTACACAATATGATATTGATGCACTAAATAGCAAATCCAGTTTGCTCCTGGCTATGTACAGGAAGAGGCTTTTGTCCTAGACTTAATTATGTAACAACTTTAATTCTATTTAAAAAAGTTTTTTTTTTTATAATGTCAGTATTAACTTTTTTTTCTTACAGAAGCTGTATGTTACAACATCGAGACAGCTCAGGTGCTTTACTTCTCTTACCATGTCACCCATATATTCTAGCTTCACTGAAACTATTTCTGGAACTGCAATTATTAAAGCTTTTAATGCTGAGGAACATTTTATCAAGAAATGTTACAGTAACATAGATAAAAATCGTAACTGTTTCTATTTGGAAAATAATGCTAATAGGTATGTAATTCAATGAATATATAAAGTGCCAAATGGAATATCATGGATACTTAATTATGAAGTTTATATATTTGTACTAATGCGATTCTTCCCATTCCTCCTAGTGTTTACATAAGTAAAGAAATCTTTGCTACTTTTATTTTTATTCTTTGCTAGAGACTTCTTGTAATCTATCTTGGCTTGCCTAATCCCCCTCCCCCTTTTGTGACTTGATTGCAGACTGGTATGTTTACTGTAGGTTTCTGTATTGCCTGATAATTTATAAGCATCCTATGCATTTTTTTCTTTTCCACAAGTCCGATCAGTTCATCTGATATTGACATACCACCCCACGAATAGGAGAAACACTTAAATTTCCAATTTATAAGGACTTACCCTAAACCCAGGGATGTGTTCATTATTATAGGCGAAGGCTGGATTACCTTTTTTGCTGCATCTTTTAATATAATTGGATAGATTCTGTCAGACCACAGGATGCTTATTTAATTTTTTTTTAATTTTTTTATGAAAACCCCAAACCGTACTAAGTACTTAGTACGGTGCTTGGGTTGGAGGTTGAGAAGATGAAAGAAGATATTTATTGACATTAGACTTGAACTTCTGTAGACCATAGTTTTCAGGAAATATGTACAAAGGAAGGTTGTTCCAGAAAACGGCAGTTGAATGAATAAACGAGAAAGATGGAAGATGAAAAGTTGGTTCTGTGAGTTTGAAGTTGGACAGTAAATGAATGTTGGCTGGTGGTGGCATGTGTTCAGACTGTTTTGAAAGAGAGAGTGGGAATTATAGAAACCAATTCAGAAGGATAGTGCCCATGGAAGTATATATAGAAAAGGCATGCAGTAGAAACAGTATGTCTATGAGACAGCGATGGAAAGACTCTGTTAGAGTGGAGTCATTAATTAACCTAACTGCCCTCTTCTGAATGGAAGCTAGAATCCTGAGAGAGGTTTTGGGGACACCACCCCAGATGTGGGAACAATATTCCATGGTAGGGCAGATTTGTGATTTGTACAGAGTGAACAGGTGTTTGGAAGAAAAGTAACACTGAGAGCAAAAGAGAAAACCAAGTTTTTTAGATGCAGAGGAAGCAATATTTGTAATGTGCTTGTGCCAAGAGAGATTAGAAGTCAGGGTAATCCCCAAAAGAGATATATCATTTTGCCTAGAAATTGGAATGTCACCAAAGATAAGCATAGGAGCAGAAGAATCCTTTTTGCAAGATATAAGACAAGACTGAGTTTTAGAAGGATTGAAATCAACTAAGTTGTTTTTGCCCCACTGGAGAATTACCTGGAGATTGGCATTTAAGGAATTGGTAGCGCATATTCGAGAAGTTGAAGATGATTGAGCAGGACAAGGTTTCTCAAATTGGAAAGTGGAATGCAATGTACTATCATTGGCAAAACTATGGATAGGATTTCCAGTCAATGGAAGAAGGTCATTAATATACAAGAGGAAAAGAGTGGGGGAAAGAACTGAACCTTGGGGGACACCAGCATTAGAGGAAAAGTTAGAAGACAGAGAGTCATCTACTATCACCCTCAGTGAAAACTGTATAACCAATTATCCAGAAAACTGGACCAATTACAAAAAAACAGTTGGCAAACATAAGATGGAAGTTTGTTTAGGAGACCTTTATGCCAAACATGATCAAAAGCCTTTGAGATGTCAAGAGCAACTGCTTGTGTTTCACCGAACTTTTCCATCAAATTTGTCCATAAATGGTAACATAAGACAGAATATCACCAGTGGATCAACACTGATGGAATCCATACTGGTGATCATTGATCAGCTGGAAGGTTTCTAGGTAGTTTAAGAGTTGGCGGTTAATTGATTTCTCCATTACTTTAGAAAGAGTAGAAGTAATTGCAATGGGACGATAATTGGAACGGAGGGAGTTGTCAGCCTTTTTAGGAACTGGTTGGATATGAGCAAATTTCCAAGCAGAAGGAAAAACATCTTTGGAATAAGAAAGTGAAAAAAGTGGCAAAGAACAGGAGTAAGTTCAGGAGCACAGGTTTTGAGAAAAATGGAGAAATAATATCAGGACCTGGAGCTTTCTTACCATCAAGATTCGTCAAAATCCGTGTGAATAAGAAAGTGATCTTCCTTTTGACGGAAGATCACAGGAGGCATTGAATGGATTATGGTGGGAGGTGTTTTACCAAGATCATTAATACATGAGTTGGAAGAAAAATGGGATGCTAGCAGGTCAGCTTTATCCTTGGCTGAAGTGACAACAGAACCAACTGGTTTTGACAGAGATGGGCAAAAGTTTCGGCCAATAGCTTTGGCAAGAGACCAGAATGCTTGGCTACCATTAGGGCAGGAAGCAAGTTTTCTACTCTTAGCCTGCTCAAAATCTAGTTTGGACTGATTAATAACTGCTTTACAATTGTTGTGACCTTTGGCATAGGCAGAAAATGAAACTGAAGATTTGGAAACAGGCCAATTACAATATGCAACATTCTTCTCTTGAACAGCCTTAGAACATTTATTGGAAAACCAAAATTTAGATAAAGGATGAGATATTAAAGTGGAGTGTGGAATAAAGGATTCCACTCCTACAAGAACAATTTCCCTGACATGATCTGAGCAGACATTGACACCAGAAGTTTTGAAACAGTAATCCGACCGAGGAAAAGAAGAAAAGAAATCTCGCAGGTCATCCTATTTTGCATTCTTGTAATGCCAAACAATACGAGGTTGGGAATAGCCATGAGATAAAGGCTCCATTGGAGAAGAGAGTCAATCACCGAGTTGTGATCTGAGGTGCCTAAAGGACCACTCACTTCGACTGTGTACATAGAAGAGTTGTTTGTGAGAAAAAGATCGTGTGTTGGCTGCATGGTTAGGATTGTCCGGTATTCTTGTAGGTAAATGAACAATCTGTGCAAGGTCATTAGTAATTGCAAAAGCCTCAGCATCTCGACCTGCTGGGTCGGTGTGACTAGAAAACAGAAGCAGCTGGAGTTGTGAAAATTAAAATCACCAAGGAAAATTACCTCACTGTTAGGAAAGTTGGACTGGAGAAAGTCATGTTGCAGAGAGAGGAAGTCAAAGAGCTCCAAGTGATTAGTGGAGTTGAGAGAACAGTAGAGACAACAGATGAATCTGACACAAGTGTGCACGATGTAAGGAGTGCAAGGATATCAGGCGACAACTCAGCGTTGTTATGGGCCTTTATGAGAGCTTGAAGGACAGGGTGGATGCCCTCGAAAGAAATAAATTGAGGGGCCCATCAAGCTCTCAGCTTCCCACATCAACGCCAGAGCTTGCACTTGGTCATCATGCAACACAGAGGCAGCCCCCTAGGCAGAATGCGCTGGTCCCACAGGAACTAGTAGTTGTTGGTGACTCTATTGTCAGGGAAACGGGGAACATGCTTTGTAAAAAGGATAGGTGGAATAGGACCAGGGTATGTCTGCCAGGGGCAAAGGTTGATGACATTGTAGAGCGGATATCATCTTTTAAGGGCACAAAAGGTGATATAGTTGTACACGTTGGCACTAATGATATTAAGAGTAGGAGACCGTCAGAATTACTTAGCAAGTAGAGGTCACTGTTAAAAAAAAGCCATGAATTAGGGTTGAATTTGAAAGTGTCTGCAATTCTGCCCAGACACGATAGGAGGGAGTATATGATGAGAGCCTTGTCGATCAATTCGGCCCTGGAAAGATTGTGCAAGGCTCAAGGGGTAGAATTTTTATCAACCTGGTCTGTACTTGTTAACAGGAGAGACTGCTTCTACAAAGATGGGATACACTTAAATAGAAAGGGTGCAAGAATATTTGCTGATGCTGTCGAGGCAGTGATAGGTGGGTTGGAAAACTGCTAGTTGGGGGGAATACAAGGACTAATAGATTAACAGTAGCCACTGGCAGAGGTGGAAGTGATTCTTGCACTGCTTCTATTGAAATGAGCAGAAGCCTGAAAAACAAGATGCAGGATATTTCAGAGACTGCTGGGAGTCATTGTGGTACAAGTAAACACATGGGCTGTGTTAGGGTAGCTAAGAATAGAAATAGGTGCATGTATACTTGCGTGCACACCAATGCTAGGAGTTTAGTAAATAAATTTGATGAATTTGAGGTATTGCTCAAAACATCAAAGGCAGATATTGTTGGGATATCAGAGACGTGGTGTCACACAGATATAAGGAATGCAGAACTGGAATTTGGGGAATACAATGTGTATAGAAAGGATAGACAGGACAGGAGGGGAGGAGGGGTTATGCTATTAGTTAAGAAACACATAAAATCCAAGGAAGTGAAGCCAGTCGACATCGATGGACAGGGCAGTGTCGAGTCAGTTTGGTGTGACATAAGCATAGGGAAATCAAAATTCAGAGTAGGAGTGTGCTATAGGCCTAATGACTCTGATGAGTATAATAAGATACTGTACAGGGAAATAGAGTGGGCCAGTAAATCAGAGAGTCTTATAATGGGGGATTTTAATTTCCCAGATATTGACTGGAATTTGTGGGTTGGTCACTTGCACACTAGCAAGGCTTTTGTGGATTTATTGGATGATTGTTTTCTACCTCAGCATGTTCGAGAGGCAACAAGAGGGAGCAATACTCTTGATCTGATTATCAGTAGTGATTCTTCATGCATTAAGAATCTGCAGATAAATGAACCACTAGGTGGCAGTGATCACAGTGTGTTGAAGTGGGATTTACTCAAGGAGGTAACTACCATCAGAGGTAAAGGGAAGGGTTTTTGTTTTCGTAAAGGCGACTATGATGGTCTGAGACAGTATTTAAATTCTATACAGTGGGACCAACTGATGATGTTACCAACAGTAAACTCAAAATGGGAAGCATTCAAGGAACTAATCTTGGAAGCTACCAGGCTCTACATACCAACTAAGAAATATTGTTCAAGGTTTAGGCCTAAATAGTTGTCAGATGAACTAATGAGACATGTGGCAGAGAAGAAAAATGCATGGGATACATACAAATTAATCGGTGACATGGAAGCCTATGATAGATATAAGTTGGTCTGTAACCAAGTCACAAAGGAGATTAGGCAGGCAAAGGCAGACTACGAAAAATCCTTGGCAAAGGATGCAAAGAAAAACAGAAAAGAGTTCTTTACCTATTTAAACTCAAGAAGGAAAGGGATGAATCAGATTGGTCCGCTGGATATTGATGGTTCAACAGTTGAGGATCCTGCCCAGGTGGCTAACAATCTAAACAAGTATTTTGCATCTACATTCACACATGAGGAGTTATTCAGTGAGGGGAATGCCAGAGGTGTATTCAACTCTGGCAGTAAGCTAGAGAATCTTGTAATAACTGAGAGTAAAGTGGAGGAGAAATTGTTGAAGATAAACACAAGAAAGGCACCTGGGGGTGGATGGGATCTATCCAGTTATATTAAAGGAGGCAGCAAAGGAAGTAAGCAAACCCCTAGCCATAATTATGAGAGCTTCTTTGGACTCAGGGGAGGTACCCATAGACTGGAGATGTGCAAATGTAACCCAAATTCACAAAGGAGGATCAAAGGCTGACACAAGTAATTATAGACCTGTTAGTTTAACTTCTGTTCCAGGAAAATTAATGGAGACACTGGTTAAAGAAGCAGTGCAGGATCATCTAGACAAGAATTCAGTTATAGCTCAGACGCAGCATGGTTTTGTTAAGGGCAGGTCTTGCCTGACCAATTTGATTGGATACTATGATGTAGTCACAAAAGAACTGGATGCAGGGAATAACTTTGATATTATATATTTGGATCTTAGAAAGGCTTTTGATACTGTTGCACATGGAAGACTGCTGCACAAATTGGAGCAGTGTGGCACTGGAGACAAATTGCAGCTATGGATAAAGGGATGGTTGAGTGGCAGAAGACAGACAGTGGTAATCAATGGACACTGCTCAACGTGGACTAATGTTATTAGTGGAGTTCCTCAGGGTTCAGTGTTGGATCCGTTGTTGTTTTCTGTATTTATGAATGATATTGATGATGGTATATCAAGTTTAATGTCCAAGTTTGCAGATGGTACAAAGGTTGGCAGGGTTGTTAAGGACACTACTGACGCTATGCTGCCGCAACAGGATCTGGAAAGGTTGAACAGATGGGCTGAGAGGTGGCAAATGAAGTTTAACATTGACAAATGTAAAGTACTACATATGGGAAACAGTAACCCCAGATCAACGTATGAACTCTGCGGTACTACACTGACAGTGGTGGAGAATGAAAAGGACCTGGGGGTAATTGTGCAGGCAGATATGAAGTTCTCTGAGCAGTGCAGACGAGCTGCAAGAGTAGCTCATGGTGTCTTGTCAATGATATACAGGAATTTTTCTAGCAGGGATAAGGAGGTGATTATTCCATTGTATAAGGCAATGGTCAGGCCACACCTTGAGTACTGTATACAGGTCTGGAGGCCTCATTTCAAGAAGGATGTAGAGCTGCTGGAACGGGTACAGAGAAGGGCAACAAGATTAGTGAATGGAACAAAGGGTTGCTCTTACGAAGAAAGGCTTAAGTTTTGCAAATTACAGAGTCTGGAGACTAGGCACCGGCGAGGTGATCTGATAGAGGGTATAAGGCTTTGAATGGTTTGAGCATGCTCAATGCCGATGGGATTCCTCCTCTTGCTCAGAATAATCACCTCAGAGGGCATAAATTCAAATTGAGGAAGGACAGATGTCGGATAGATGTGCGGAAATTTGCCTTTGGCCAGCGGGTGGTTGGTTGGTGGAACCGACTTCCATCACTTGTTGTTGAAGTTGACAGCCTAAACAAATTTAAGGCTCAACTGGACAGGTATTTCGAACAAACGGAGGGGTGAAATGGGAGTGGTGTTTGTTTTTTTTTTTTTTTTTGTTTTTTTTTGGCTGATGCTGAATAAGCTTGCTTTCTTGCATCATATGCCTCTACTAATGCTAAATGCTAATGCTAATGCAATGAGCTAGAGAGATTTTAAGCCAGAGAAGATCGAAAAAAGGAGATTCCAAATTACCAAGTCTCAGACAGGGAATATTGGAATGGACATATGCACAAGTACCACTTTGAGGTGAAAGGAATCATACAGCGAATAATTTGGGCAACTGAGATGAGCAGTAGTTGAATCAATCGATAACTGAGATTTCGCCAGAAGAAGAACATGGGGTTTCGCAGACTGCAAGTAGAAATGGACATCGTTGAGATTAGAATTGAGACCATGTTTATTTGTGAAATGAACTAGGAAGTGTTTGGAAAGTTTAGATCTTTTCACAGATAAGCGAGGCACCTCCATAGCCAGGTGGGAAGGAGCAGCAATGCATTGCACACGCTTCTTAATTCGACCAGGGTTCAAGCCCGTCACCACCAAATACGGAGGATGTGGAAAGGTCAAGGGAATGACCACTGCATATTCCCGGAGCAGTATGGCCTTAGGTGCTAATGCTCCTAAAAACCAAATAACTAACAAACAAGTAATGCAGATAAGCTTACTCTATTAGTTCGACAGTTCATGGTGTAACAGTGGCAACAATTGCTCTTCCAGCTTCTTTTCAGTTATTATAAAATGTTTTAACTCCCCATCATTATTTGGTAGACTTCTGATATGGCCATCTCTAAAAACCTCTTTGCACATGAACGTATAGGGAGAGTATTCATTCATTATTTATGCCATTCATATTAAGTGTAACAATGTGTTTCATCCATTTTTATCTAGTATTAACATAAGCAAAGATTTCTTTGCTACCTTTCTTTGCATTCATACAAGATTTCTTGTAATCTGCCTTTGGATGCCTAACTGAGTAACTTGATTACAAATTTATACTTACTGTAGGATTCTGTGTCCTCTGACATTGTATAATCTTCCCAAGAATATTTTTTCTGCCACTAAGCTCGTAAGTTTCAATATTATTCTGAACCTTGAATGGTATCCTCTGTTGTGTGAAAAGCTTGTTACCTTTAGCTAAACTGAACATTTTTAACAGTGACATGCATTTGCTTCTACCCATCTACCATCCCATGAAGCACATGTTGGAAACCGCTGCAGTAGCTGTTCCATCTGAGAGATACCTTAGAGATATTTTTGTCGATTTCTATAGTGAAAGTGGTGTTTTGCCATTAACTGCATTTTTTTATTATTATTTTTTTTGTCTATTCATTTTGAGGGACACAGTCACATTAGTGTTCTGTCCAAATCCACAGTTTAATTAGGCATGCTACGTTTGAGGTTGCAATATATTTAGAAATACCTGTATTTTGTGAATTTAGAATTAGTGTAAAGTTACTGTTAATTTTTTTATCTCCAAAGAAATATTTTAATTAGATAAATTTAATACCTAATTGGTTTCTTTCTATTGAGAACAGGATGCTATCAAAAAATCATTAGCTTATTGAAAGAAAGTTTTTAAATAAATTATTTTACTTTGATTCATTTCAGATGGATGGAGGAATCACTCTTCTTAATTGGAAGTCTTGTTCTTTTGATAACAGCACTTTTTGCAGTTATTGGAAAGGATACATTGAGTGCAGGAATTGTTGGACTTACTCTTGTCTATGCACTTATGGTAATTTTCTGTTGTAATATCTAGAATGAAAAATTACAGAAATACTAATTAATACCTAATTAAATTGAACTCAAATTATATCCTAGGCTAATATGATCCCCTTTAAATAAACGGAATTATATTGGTCTTAGTTGGTATTGGTATTTTTTTAGTTTTGAAACAATTCATATGGTTTCTAATGAGAACGCACTTCCACCATGCAATGAAAAGGAAACTTTTTAACAAACTAAATGTTTCAATACCTTTACAGTATTTCACCTGAAATATAATAAAAAATCAAAAATAGACTATATAGAAGAAAGAGTCTTTATTATTATTATTTATATTTTTATTTTTTATTATTTGTATATTATTTTTTTTTTTTTTAATTTTTTTTTACTGCAAAATAAAGGTGTTGATACTGTTCAGTTTTGTTAAAAAGTTTCATTATATGGTATAATGTGACTTGTTACATTAGTACCCTATATTTTGCCATTTGGAACCTTTGTTTTAAATGGCAAAATTTTCTTTTGGGCAGAATTGTTTACCTAAATAAAATAAACAAAATGATTCAAGTTTAATAAATTTCTTTCTTTCTACAAAAATAAACCTTTTAGGCAAAAATTACAAGTTTAAATTGATAGCTTATATTATTGATTCTCAGCAAGTGGTAGATGAACCAAAATAAAAAAAAAAAACTTATTTTGGTATAAGAAGAATATTGGGGAAGGGGAGGAACTAAGAATAAGGATGTTGTAGAAGACATGCATACATCAGAAAAAAATAATAATAAATAATAGAAAATAACGAACATCAGATTGACATAGCAGTACCCAGCAACCTCCAGAAAATCTATGAGGAAAATATCAGGAAGTACACAAATTTTAGAAAGAAAGTCAAAGAAATGTGGAATATGGAAGAAGTGACAACCATCCCAATTACTATGTCAACCACGGGGATGGTGCTAAAGAGCCTACATAAGAAGCTAGCAGCAATAAGCCTCCCAATGAGAACCTACAAGGAACTCCAGAAAACTGCAATCCTGAACACCTTTAAGATAGTCAGAGTTCCTCAACCAATAATAATATTAGCTGGACATAACAACCACCCCATGCACCTGGTACCAGTATCCATTGCAGGAATAGAAAAGAAAAAGCTATGAGGAGAAGAAATAATAGTTATCATTAACAGTGGTAAATGATGCAAAAAAAACAAGCTTATACAGTATCAGCCAAAAAAAAAAAAAAAACTACTTCCCATTTCACCTATCCATTCCCTCCAGTTCTTTCTCAAATTTATTTAATCTATCAACTTCGCAACAACAGATAGAAGTTTTTTCCAGCAATCAACCACTTGCTATAGATAAAGGTAAACTGCCATACTTCTATTCTACTACCATCCTTCAATTTGAATTTATACCCCATCATATACATGGACTGAGCTAGAGGAAGAAGCCCATCAGCATTGAGCATTCTCAATTCGTACAAAGTCTTAAACACCTCAATTAGATCATCTCACAGGTGCCTAGTCACCATATGCTGCAATTTGGAGAACTGAAACCTTTCTTGGTAAGAGCACCCCTTTCTTCCCCTCATTAAATGTCCTTCTCTGTACTCATTCCAGGAGCCCTACATCCTTCCTAAAATGAGGCCTTCGAACCTGTATACAGTACAAGATATGGCCTGACCATTGCCTTATGCAATGGAATAATCACCTCCTTATCCCTGCTAGCAAACTTCCTGTATATCATTGACAAGACCCCATGACCTGCTCTGGCAGCCTGTTTGCACTCTCAGAAACTTCATATTTTAATGCACAATTACCTCCAGGTCTTTTTCATTTTCCACTACCCTGAGTGTGATACCACACAGTTGGTATGTGACTCGGGGAATGGCAATTGAAGTTTAACATTGTCACAAATGCAAAGTACTTGCAGTACTTTGCATTTGTGACAATGTTAAACTTCAATTGCTATTCCTCAACCCATCTGTCTAATTTTTTTAGATCTTATTGTGACAGCTTACCCAGATTTAGTGGCGTGTCCAGGTATCATCGTAAGGGGGGCATGGCGACCAGGTTTTTGAGTTTTTTTTTAGAACGCCTCCTGTGTTCATTTTCTTTAATTTCAAATTTTTGGTTAAGGGGAGGGGCATATGCCCCTGCCCTGATTAACCATCTGCCAACCTTTGTATCATCTGCAAACTTGGACATTAAGCCTGATATGACTTCATCAATATCATTGATAAATATAGAAAACAACACTGGGCCCAATATCAAACCTTGGGGAACTCCACTAATAACATTAGTCCACGAAGAGCAGTGTCCATTGATTACCACTCTATCTTCTCCCACTCAGCCATCCCTTTAACCACAGCAGCATTTTGCCCTTAATGCCATACTGCTCCAATTTTTACAGCAGTCTTTTATGTGCAACGGTATCAAAATAATTTCTGAAATCCCAAGTATATGATATCAAAATTATTTTTTGCACCCAGTTCCTTTGTGACCACATCATAGTATCCAATCAAATTTGTCAGACAAGATTTCTCCTTAATGAACCCATGCTGTGTCTGAAGTATAATTGCAGCCTCGTCTAGATAGTCCTGCATTACTTCTTTAACCAGTGACTCCATTATTTTCCCTGAAACAGAAGTTAAACTAACAGATCTGTAATTACTCATGTCACCCTTTGATCCCCCTTTTGAATTGGAGATACATTTGCACATCTCCAATCCATGAGGACCTCCCTGAATCCAAGAATATGCTCATAATTATGGCTAAGTTTTTGCTTACTTCCTTTGCTCCCTCCGTTAATATAATTGGATAGCTCCCATCCACCCTAGACATGTTTCTTATGTTTAACTTCAAGAATTTTTCTTCCACTTTCCTCTCAGTTATTACAAAATCATTAAGCACCCTGTTACAGTTTGATAAACTTCTGGTATTCTCCTCCCTTAACCTCTCATGTGTAAATGTAGATGCAAAATACTCATTCAGTTTGCCAGCAACCTGAACAGGATCATCAACATTTGAACCATCAATATCAAGTAGATTTGATTTGATCCATCTCCTTAATTTTAGTGTTTATATAAGTAATTAGGTTGTTGCTGTTTTTCTTTGCATCCTTTGCCAAAAATTTCTCGTAATCTGCCTTCACTTGCGTAACCTCCTGTGTGACTTGTTTATATCTACCATAGGCTTCTGTGTTGCCTGATAGTTTATATGCATCCATTCATTTTTTTTTTTTAATGGATAAGGGATAATGAAAATTGAAAATTAAATTCAAGGAAGAACTGGACATACTTTTTGAATGAATGGATGGTGAAATGAGAAATTTTTTGGCTGATGTTGTATAAGCTTGCTTCCTTGCATCATATACCTCTGCTAATAGTAATGCTAATGCTAAAAAAAAAGTGCATGTTCTGCTGCTGTGGCAACTTCTTAGTAGATGGAATAATCACTGGTGATTAATGGTATATATCTATCAGGTTTTGGAACTTGTGAAATGTTTCGACTACTATCCACAACCATGCTCCTTTTCCAGAACAAAGAAAGTTTCCTCTACTTATTAAAGAAGTTTTGCTTTTTTTACACTCAATTATTAAGACCTCTTCCCACAGTGAGCTATCCATGATGACTATTTCTTTAGACAATTGAGTACATCACTTGATCACTGCCAAACCATTTCACAATTCACTTCTTGCTGCACATTGCAAACACTTCTTGCAAACATTTTTGAACTGAACAGTCCTACTATTTTTATGTATTACTGTTTTTAGTACCATCCTGTCTGTAGTTATCTTGCTATATTATCTAATTATATCTTCTAGTTTATCTGATTATAAATATTAGACATTCTTTTTTATTGTGTCACTGAAGTGAAACTTGGTAACTTAGGCTCAGAAGCTCTGATTTATATTATTCTTTTTTGAACTTATTGTTTCATTTGCAAGTAATTTTCCATTTCCCTAAATGCACAGAGAATATGCAGTTTGTTATCAGTTCTAAAACTTCAGTGCAGATGAGGTACAGGTAACCCTTGTATAACGCAGAGATTAGGTTCCAGAAATATCATGCATTATAGAAATCGCATTATATGAGGCTCAGATTTCATACAAAATGAATGGTTATGTTCCGTAGTGTTTTTTTAATTATAAAAACAACAATGACATTCAACAAAAACATATTTTATTCATTCAAGAATTCATCTAACTAACTATTTAACAAATACATAGCATAAAATTATAAAAATTAGGAATTGTACATAAATTTAATTGCACATAATGCATAAATTTCGAAATTAAAGAAATGGATATTTTAATTGTCATCACTGTCTTCAGAAAAAATATTTCGGATGTCGTTATCACTTGAAATCTCTTCGACATCATTTGTATAATTCTCACTCAGTACTTTAGCTGGTTTTCTTATCAAAAAGTCAGTAATAAGACCTTGCTTACCACTATGCTGCAATTTTTTATTAAGTTCATAATATGGAGCTAAACAACTGTCCAATTGTCTTTTGAATTTTTCCGAGCGCTCTGTTGAGGGATCATTATCTGTAAAATAACTTCCTAACTTTTGTGTCAAATTTAATCCTTTTGCTAATTTCTTTAGACTGAACTCTTTAACGGACTCAGCACAATCAGAATCTTCAGTAGAACTTTCCTCACCATTTGTAATTGGTTTGCCGTCTTCTATTAATTGAACCAATTCCTCCTCATTTAAATTTGTTTCTTCATCAATTAATTCATGAATTTCATTTTCAGCCACGTCGGAAAATCCCTTGCCACCACAAATGTGTGCCAGGTTTGTTATATGATTTGTTCAGCATCCACAGGCGGTATGAAATTTTGATTAAGGACGACACCAGGCCATATTTTTTTCCAGCAACCTTTCAGTTAGAGGATTTTAACTCCTTTACACATAGAGAAATAATTTTTACACAATTAAATATTGAAAACTCTTTCCACACTTGAGGCAGTGTCATGTTTGGATTAGATTCCATTTTTTCCAGAATTAATTCGAATGTTTGATGAATATAATAAACTTTAAATGTTGAAATTATCCCTTGATCAAGGGGTTGAATAAGTGATGTTGTATTAGGTGGCAAATAAATTATTTTAATATTTGGATGGGTTACATTTTTTGAGTGCCCTGGTGCATTATCTAAAATTAGTAAAATTTTAAAGTCGATATTCTTTTTCTTTGTGTATCTTTCTATATCAGGCACAAAACAGTTAAAAAAACCAATTTTCGAATATGCTAGCTGTAAGCCATGCCTTTTTGTTGGCTCTCCAATAAACAGGGAGGGTGGACTTGTCAATCGCTTTCATAGCACGAGTATTTACAGATCGGTTAATTAACATTGGTTTTGTCATGTAATCACCTGACGCATTACTACAAAACAGTAGAGTAATTGTCTTTAGAAACTTTGAATCCAGGAGCTGTTTTTTCATTTTTCGATATATAAGTGCATTTTGGCATTTTTTTCCAGTTTAACCCAAATTCGCCTGCATTGAATACCTGGTCTGTACTATATCTACCTTCTTCAATGATTTTTAAAAGTCCTTCTGGGAATTTTTGGGCAGCATCTACGTCGAGTTGAAGATTATGCAAAGAAAATCACGTTTTAAAATTTTAGAACCAGCCCTTACTGGCACAAAATTCATGCTGAGAGCTTTCTTCTGAAAAATCTTGTTCAAGTTCTTTTAAATATTGATAAATTTTGAGGGCTTTTTGTTTAATATGGTTTCCACTCAAAGGCATTTTCTTGTGAGTACAATCTTCAATCCAAACCACCATTAGAGATTTCTCTATTTTTTCCATTAAAATATCGCGTACACGAGCAACGCGCTTTGCACTTATCGTTGACCCAGCAATAACACTGTCTCTGATTTTCTGCTCATTTTGTTTGATTGTACGAATTGTTGATTCATTTAAATTCAAAGTCCTTGCAACAACTTGTTTTTCTCCATTTTTCAACTGATCCAAGATTTTAATTTTTTCCTTGAGAGAAATTAATTTTCTTTTCAATGTTGGTTTTTTTCCTTCTTTTGCAGTTTTGGTGGCCATTACTATAAAAAATAAATTTTTTATTTGCCAAGGGGTATTCCCCAAATAAATTCACTATTTATAACTACTTGTGCAACAATTAACTCTTTATAAGGTAAAAAACTAGCACTACACAAAAAAATATGTATGTATGTACTTGCGTGTTTCCCCTTATATAAATTCGGTTCTGGCAACTACACCCGTTATATGAGCAGACAAATTTAACAAACATAAAGTTTGATTTTTAAGTCGCGTAGTAAAAGTGTGTGAAAAGAAGCGATAAAACAATTTGTAGATCGTGTTATATCGAAACCACGACCGTGTCATACAAGGGTAGCCACAATTTATAAACCATGTTATATCGAAACCGCATTGTATAGGTACCACGTTATACAAGGGTTACCTGTATTTTATATTTTAAATATATTTTTTTTTAAAGCAGATAAACTTTTAATTAATTTCGATTTTTAAATACTTATATAGCTAACTGATGGTATAGGATGGCTAGTAAGGGTTAACTCACAACTGGAAACCAGTATTGTAGCATTAGAAAGAGTCAAGGAATATACACAGATTAATCAGGAGGTAAGAATTGATTTTATTATTCTTTTACATGTTTTTATCAAACATAATCTCTATATTAATCTTTTCTAATCTCATCTTCCATGGCAATATAGTGGATGTGCCACTTGCCTCCTAATTGGAAAGTATTAGCATTAGCATTAGTAGAGGCATTTGATGCAAGAAAGCAAGCTTATGCAGCATCAGCCAAAAAAAAAAAAAAAAAAAAAAACCACTTCCACTTCACCCCTCTGTTCGTTCAAAATACCTGTCCAGCTGAGCCTTAAACTTATTTAGGCTATCAACCTCCACCACAAGGGATGGAAGTCTGTTCCACCAACCAACCACCCGCTGGCTAAAGGCAAATTTCCGCACGTCTATCCTACATCTGTCTTTCCTCAATTTGAATTTATGCCCTCTCAGGTGATTATTCTGAGCTAGAGGAAGAATCCCATCAGCATTGAGCATGCTTAAACCATTCAAGGCTTTATACGCCTCTATCAGATCACCTCGCTGGTGCCTAGTCTCCAGACACTGTAATTTGCAAAACTTAAGCCTTTCTTCGTAAGAGCACCCCTTTGTTCCATTCACTAATCTTGTTGCCCTTCTCTGTACTCGTTCCAGCAGCTCTACATCCTTCTTGAAATGAGGCCTCCAGACCTGTATACAGTACTCTAGGTGTGGCCTGACCATCGCCTTATACAATGGAATAATCACCTCCTTATCCCTGCTGGAAAAATTCCTGTATATCATTGACAATACTCCATGAGCTACTCTTGCAGCCCGTCTGCACTGCTCAGAGAACTTCATATCTGCCTGCACAACCACCCCCAAGTCCCTTTCATTCTCTACCACTGTCAGTGTTGTACCATAGAGTTGATACGTTGCTCTGGGGTTGCTGTTTCCCATGTGTAGTACTTTACATTTGTCAATGTTAAACTTCATTTGCCACCTCTCAGCCCATCTGCTCAACCTTTCCAGATCCTGTTGCAGAAGCATAGTGTCAGTAGTGTCCTTGACAACCCTGCCAACCTTTGTATCGTCTGCAAACTTGGACATTAATCCCGATATACCATCATCAATATCATTTATAAATACAGAAAACAATAATGGACCCAACGCTGAGCCCTGAGGGACTCCACTAATAACATCAGTCCACGATGAGCAGTGTCCATTGATTACCACTCTCTGTCTTCTCCCCCTCAACCACCCCTTTATCCATAGCAGCAATTTGCCTCCAATGTCACACTGCTCCAATTTGTGTAGCAGTCTTCCATGTGCAACAGTATCAAAAGCCTTTCTAAGATCCAAGTATATAATATCAAAGTTATTCCCTGCATCCAGTTCTTTTGTGACTGCATCAAAGTTTTGGGTTCAGTTTTAATCTTCTGGAGCAATTTAATCCTGTATGTGTTGTCAAAAATTTCTTAAATACATTTTTGGTGGTGGCTGAGTTAGTCTCAAGTAAGGTAGTTTTCTCCTAACCACTATATTTTCATACAACAAAACCAGATGGGAAAATTAACCATAGAACATATGCAATTTACAGACATGACATATTTATGGCCTTAGTTTCTTCTGCACATATTCCAATCTTATTATCTCTGTGTGTCATCCCACTGTGCTTCTCCCTTCTGTTTTTCACTTGGTTTCAATGAATGATTATGCATTTAAAAGCTATTTGAACTGCAGAACCTCTCTAATCTGGAAATTTTGGGACACGCTCCTCCTGGATATTTCAGAATCTGCTGGATTTTGGATGGCCATATTAGAATCATAAATGAAAAAGAATTGCAATTTCTATATTGCAACATGCTGTACACAGTACTTTACAGAGTACCCTATGTTGAGAGAAAATTAACATGGAGTGCACATGTAGAAATATATTATTTCTTCTTGAAAGTCTTGTAAATAATGAGTTAATATAGAAATATACTTGCCATACCGAGTAGTTCCATAATGCACAAAAACAAGAGAATCATAAACTATTCTACAAGTCTTTGGTGAGAAAAACATAACTGTTATATACGTTGCTGAAAAAATTTTCTTAATTAAAATGGTTGCAATGACAGAACAATTTAAATATATTTTTCGTCATTGATTGAGACATAATACAATAATTTTAAAAGAAAAGTTTTTGTTATTATCATAGGAAACATCGCCTGATACGCACTTCATTATTTTGAGCAAGCACTGGAGCTTTGCAATAGAATTAAGCAAAAAGAACTAAGAACCTGTAGGGGAAGGGGAGAGCAGGATCCTGAGTTTAAGATAGATCTTGTAGTGCTGGAAGTTGCATGCTTTAGTTAACACCAGAAGTCAAATAAAGAGAACTGTTAAGAAACTTTCATCTCCAATATTTCTAGAAATTTAAAGGGAAATTGGCATCACTTGTAATATTTTATTTTGCAAATGCCATTCTTTGGATGGATCTGTTCACTGCAATTTAGGATCTTCAGTGTTTCCTACGTTCAAGAATTTAGGTGTTCAAATGGAATTACCAAGTTAGAGGTTAGTCAAGAAATTGAAGTGAGATTTGCCTAAATTTAAAGATTATTGGCTATGAAATTCTTTAATTGTCTCCATCTCTAGTGGGATAGTGTTTATTTCAGACTCAAGAATATCAAACTATTCCTCAATATGACTGAAAACATGTCAGCATAATCTTTTAAGGTGTTTATATAGGTCAATTAGAGTTACACTTCTCTAGCAGTGCCTTACTGCTTAACAGGTTTGCCAGTTATTGTATATCTGAAAGTCTTGATGTTGCTTAACTGTATATTGTTTGTGCTAAAGTTAATATTTAATGAGATTCTTTATGGATATCTCCCATAGTATATCCTTCCCACATTTATGTTAGCAGTATTGGACTTCTCTGAGATCTCATTATCCACAAATTTGATAACATAGTGAATGTGGTTGCATTTAATTGCTAGATTTCACATGGCATGCCTTGCAGATTAATAAGAGTATATATCTACAACGTTTGTTTTAACTATTAATTAATTATCTTCCTCAGCAAAAAGAGGACCTGGGCATAAATCACAGGTAAATATTGTACTTATTTCCCCAAACTCAAATTACAAACAAATTGTTCTTAATTTAAAGATTTAGATATATAGTATGAGAAATACTTCACTGCATTTATTAATAAAGGTTTATTAAATTTAAAGAACTAAATCTATACACTGGAAAATAGAAATTTAGACTTATGTGAAGACAACCATACGTTTTTCATGATCTTTGACTGCATTAGAAAAGCTGAAAAACTAATGACATATTTATTACTAGATTTTATAATGTGTGCAAGTTTACTTAATACATTACACATTGTCTACAAACCTTTGTTGCTGCTACCTTGGGAGTTTTGTTAATATATGCAGTGAAGTGTTTTCCTTAGTCTGTTTAGTTGACCTGCATGACTGTTAGTAATGCCTTTCAAGTCTCACATTAGAAATATTCAGTAATATCAATTAAATTATAATAATTTAATTATAACATTGTTTTAACTGCTTTTACATGCATTATTAACATAGTGGTGGTAGTAATAGTAATGGCAGTTATGCAAGAAAGCAAGCATATATAGCATCAGCCAAAAAAATACCTACACAGTTCATCCATCTGTCTCAACAAGAATTTGTCTAGTTCTTCGTTGAATTTATTCAACCCATCCACTTCCACGACACCCACTGGCAAACTTCCGCACATCTATAAACTCTGAGGCTTTAAACACCTCAATTAGATCTCCTTGAATGTGCCTAGTCTCAAGACTATGCTGCAATTTGCACAACTGAAGCCTTTCTAGGTAGAGCACCCTTTTGTTCCCTTCACCAATCTGATTGCCCTTCTCTGCACCTGTTTCAGCAGATCTACATCCATCCTAAACTGAGGCTACCAGACCTGTGTAGAGTACTCAAGTTGCAGCCTAACCATGGCCTTATACAAAGGGATAATCACCTTCTTATCCCTGCTGGCAAAGTTTCTGTGTATCATTGACAAAACCCAGTGAGCTATGCTTGCAGAATATCTGCACTTTCCTTATTCCTTCAGTGCTGCAAATTTATTACCCTTAATTTGTAATTTAATTTGCATTTTATTAATATATTAATATGCTTCATTAGAAAATCAAATTTTTATACCACCCTTCCTTTTTACCACCACTGACTCTAATTGCATTATAACAACCATCTACAACAATCTTATGCCTTGTTAGTAGTGCGTCATGGCATGAAATATTATATCATATTTCATTTCTGTGTAGAAACTATATACAGACATAATTTCTGTTTTATATCAGTGCATTATTTTAAAATGGCTCAATTTTGAGTTAATGTAATTCCTAATATGAAAGGGCTTAGGAAAATTGACTCTTACTTCCTGAACATTGGAGTCACATCACTTTGATAGCCATTTTAATTTTCAAGCTTTCTTTTCTTGCCATTTTGGATATGCTGATGCAGCCATCGCTGGGTTAATGCGAACTCAGTTAGCATTAGCATTAGCATTAGTAGAGGCAGCATCAGCCAAAAAAAAAAAAAAAAACCCACTTCCACTTCACCCCTCTGTTCATTCGAAATACCTGTCCAGCTGAGCCTTAAACTTATTTAGGCTATCAACTTCCATGACAAGGGATGGAAGTCTGTTCCACCAACCAACCACCCGCTGGCTAAAGGCAAATTTCTGCACATCTATCCTACATCTGTCTTTCCTCAATTTGAATTTATGCCCTCTCAGGTGATTATTCTGAGCAAGAGGAAGAATCCCATCAGCATTGAGCATGCTCAAACCATTCAAGGCTTTATACACCTCTATCAGATCACCTCGCCGGTGCCTAGTCTCCAGACACTGTAATTTGCAAAACTTAAGCCTTTCTTTGTAAGAGCACCCCTTTGTTCCATTCACTAATCTTGTTGCCCTTCTCTGTACTCGTTCCAGCAGCTCTACATCCTTTTTGAAATGAGGCCTCCAGACCTGTATACAGTACTCTAGGTGTGGCCCAACCATTGCCTTATACAAGGGAATAATCACCTCCTTATCCCTGCTAGAAAAATTCCTATATATCATTGACAATATACCATGAGCTACACTTGCAGCCCATCTGCACTGCTCAGAGAACTTCATATCTGCCTGCACAACCACCCCCAGGTCCCTTTCATTCTCTACCACTGTCAGTGTAGTACCACAGAGCTGATACGTTGCTCTAGGGTTGCTGTTTCCCATATGCAGTACTTTACATTTGTCAATGTTAAACTTCATTTGCCACCTCTCAGCCCATCTGCTCAACCTTTCCAGATCCTGTTGCAGCAGCATAGTGTCATTAGTGTCCTTGACAACCCTGCCAACCTTCGTATCGTCTGCAAACTTGGACATTAAGCTTGATATACCATCATCAATATCATTTATAAATACAGAAAACAATAATGGACCCAACACTGAACCCTGAGGGACTCCACTGATAACATTAGTCCACGATGAGCAGTGTCCATTGATTACCACTCTCTGTCTTCTCCCCCTCAACCACCCCTTTATCCATAGCAGCAATTTGCCTCCAATGCCACACTGCTCCAATTTGTGCAGCAGTCTTCCATGTGCAACAGTATCAAGAGCCTTTCTAAGATCCAAGTATATAATATCAAAGTTATTCCCTGCATCCAGTTCTTTTGTGACTGCATCATAGTATCCAATCAAATTGATCAGGCAAGACTTTCCCTTAACAAAACCATGCTGTGTCCGAGCTATAACTGAAGTCTTGTCTAGATGATCCTGCAGTGCTTCTTTAACCAGTATCTCCATTAATTTTGCTGGAACAGAAGTTAAACTCACAGGTCTATAATTACTTGTGTCAGCCTTTGATCCTCCTTTGTGAATTGGGGGTCACATTTGCACATCTCCAGTCTGTGGGTACCTCCCCTGAGTCCAAGGAAGCTTTCATAATTATGGCTAAGGGTTTGCTTACTTCCTTTGCTGCCTCCTTTAATATAACTGGATAGATCCCATCCACCCTAGGTGCCTTTCTTGTGTTTATCTTCAACAATTTCTCCTCCACTTTACTCTCAGTTATTACAAGATTCTCTAACTTACTGCCAGAGTTGAATACACCTCTGGCATTCCCCTCACTGAATAACTCCTCATGTGTGAATGTCGATGCAAAATATTCATTTAGTTTGTTAGCTACCTGAGCAGGATCATTAACAGTTGACCCATCAATATCAAGTGGACCAATCTGATTCATCCCCTTCCTTCTAGAGTTTACATAAGTAAACTCTAGAAGGAAGGGGAAGTTCTTTGGTATGTTGATTCAAAATATAGAAGGAATATCCAATAAGACTTGTTGAATGACTAGAATGTGGATTTTCTTTTTTGGTGTGTTAATTCAGAGTACAGAAAGGGTATAATTATCTTTTTTGATGTAATTGTCTTGAATTTTATTTGATAATTTTTTTATGGAAGTGGATAGCTTAAATAAATTCAAGGAAGAACTAAACAAACTATTGAAAGAAATGGATAGGTGAAATGGAAAGCTGTTTTTTTGATGATGCTGTATAGGCTTGCTTTCTTGCATCATTTTCCACTACTAATATTTGTTTATAAGTTGAGCATTTTGTGAAATGTATTTTATTTTATGTAAACCCCACTAGAAGATTCTGTTTTGGAGTATAGCTTTTTTTATCTCGTTTACTAATAAAAGAATTTTTTTTCCACTTATCTGTATTATATGTTAATTAAGCATTATGTGCTGTATCCGTAGCCAAGTGGTCAGGAGCGGGAGTGCAGTAGCACACGCTCTTTGAGTGGACCGGGGTTCAAACCCCTGACTGCTGAATACGGCCGATCTGCCAACCCGCAATGGACCAGCGTGGCAGATTATGGTCCATTTTTCTCAACACGAATTGTTGAGGAGGCTTCCATCCTGGAGTCGGTTGATAATGACTGCGCTTTACCTTTTTTTTTTTTTTTTTTTTTTATGTGCTGTATAAATCAGTTTTTGTGGGATTTTTTTTTTTTTTTTTTGTGTTATGTCATGAACAGGTTTCTTTTACAACTTTCTCAAGAACTTTTGCAATTATATATTTGTAGACAAGCTAGCTTACCTGACTCAGGATTTTAAAATCTGTTATGTGATAATCACATCATCTCTTTTCTGTTTTGTATTTCTTCCCACTATTATAATTGCCAGTAACTGTTAAACACATGCTCTCCAGTAACAGTAACTGAATTTCATTACTTCTATCTCATGCACTGTTTTATGGAACCACCTGAGTTATCTTGATGTTTGTTGTGGTTACAGAAGGAATTTGAAATATATAATATACAAAGGGACTAGGCAATCATGTGAAAAATTTTTATATCTACAAATGGTGATTAAGAGTTTATTTATTTAGAAAAAAGTTGCTCAGATATTTGGTTTACTGCTGTTACTAGAATTTGGTATTTATTATACATTATGTACGTATTTTGTCATCCAAAGTATGAAACTTTTTCTTTTAAAATTTAAAGGCTGAGAAAAACAGTTGTTTTACTGTTATTACTATAGAAGCAATGTTTGACAGGATATCAAATGAACTGGTTATAGTAACTTCCTTTCTTTTAAATATTGATAGTGAAATTAAAAAAAACAAGAGAGACTTTTCTTCATATCAGAAGCTTTTTAAATAATATTGTACTGAAAGGTTTTAGCATTAGCATTAGTAGAGGCATATGATGCAAGAAAGCAAGCTTATACAGCATCAGCCAAAAAAAAAAACACCCTTCCCATTTCACCCATTCATTCCAAATGTTTGTCTAGTTCTGCCTTGAATTTATTTTAGCTATTAACTTCCACAACGACAGAGAGAAGTTTGTTCCAGCAATCAACTACTCCCTAGTTAAACCAAAATTTCCACATGTCTATTTGACAACAGTCTTTCCTCATTTTCAGTTTATGCCCCCTTAGGCGATTATTCTGACCAAGAGGAAGTATCCCATCAGCATTGAGCTTGCTCAATCCATTCAAGGCCTTGTACACCTCCATCAGATCGCCTTGCAGGTGGCTAGTCTCCAGATGCTGCAATTTGCAGAACTTAAGCCTTTCTTCATACGAGCACCCCTTTGTTCGCCCCACCAATCTTGCTGCCCTTCTCTGTATTCATTCTAGCAACTCTACAGCCTTCCTAAAATGTGGCTTCCAAACCTTTACGCAGTACTCAAGGTATGACCTGATGATTGCCTTATACAAGGGAATAATTACCTCCTTATCCCTGCTCGCAAAATTCATATATATTATTGACAAGACCCCATGACCTACTCAGGCAGCCTGTCTGCACTGCTCAGAAAACTTCATATCTGACTGCACAATTACCCTCAAGTCTCTTTCATTCTTCACTACCCTGAGTGTAACCCCACCCAGTTGGTACATTATTCTGGGGTTACTGCTACCCATATGCAGTGCTTTACATTTGTCAATGTTAAACTTTAGGTGCAACCTTTCAGACCAGCTACTCAGCTTTTCTAGATCCTGTTACAGTAGTACTTTCATTACTCTCATTAACAACCCTGCCAACCTTCATATCGTCTGCAAAACGTAGACATTCACCCTGATATACCTTCATCAATATTGTTGATAAATACAGAAAATAACAATGGGCCCAACACCATACCCTGGGAGACTCCACTAATAACATTAGTCCACGTAAAGCAGCACCCATTGATTACCACCCTCTGTCTTCTCCCACTTAACCATCCTTTTATCCATTGTAGCAACTTACCCTTAATACCATTCTGCTCCAATTTGTACAATAGTCTTCCATGCGCAACAGTGTCAAAAGCTTTCCTGAAATCCAAATATATGATATCAAAATTATTTTTTGCATCCAGTTCCTTTGTAACCACATCATAATAACCAATCAAATTGGTCAGACAATACTTTCCCTTAATAAACCCATGCTGTGTCTGAATTATTACTGCTGTCTTGTCTAGATGATCCTGCAATGCTTCTTTAACCAGGGACTCCAATATTTTCCCTGGAACAGAAGTCAAACTAACAGGTCTGTAATTTCTCGTGTCACCCTTTGATCCCCCTTTGTGAATTGGAGATACCTTTGCACATCTCCAGTCCATGGGAACTTCCCATGAGTCCAAGGATGTTCTCATAATTATGACTAATGCTTTGCTTACTTCCTTTGCCACCTCCTTTAATATAATAGGTGGTAGATGACTTTCATCAACCGGTGAAATACCACCACTTTGCTTATTGGAGGCTTGAAGTGGTGAAACCCATGTTTAGTCTCTAGAGCAAAGTTTCCGGCATCCCCCTCCCCCCATACTTCTCCTTCAACCCATGCACGGTACTAAGTACTATAGGTTTTGATACCTTTCGTGTTTGGGGTTTTCATAAAAAAAAAAAAAAAAAAAAAAAAAACTAGATAGACCCATCCACCCCAGGTGCCTTTTTTATGTTTTAATTCAACAATTTCTCCTCCACTTTGACCTCAGTTATTACAAAATCATTTAACTCTGTGTCAGAGTTTGATAAACACCTAGCCATTTCTTCCTTGAATAACTACTCGTGTGTGAATGTAAATGCAAAATACTCATTTAGTTTGGCAGCTATCTGAGAATGATGATCTACAGTGAAAGCATCTATGTTAAGTGGACCAATCTGATTCATTCCCTTCCTTCTAGAGTTTATATAAGTAAAGAAGTCTTTGCTGTTTTTCTTTGCATCCATTGCCAAAGATTTCTCATAATCTGCCTTCGCTTGACTAACCTCCTTTGTGACTTGCTTACAGACTAGCTTATACATACCATAGGCTTTTGTGTCACCTAATAATTTATATGCATCCCATGCATTTTTCTTCTCTGCTACGAGTTTCATTAATTCATCTGACATTCATTTGGGTCTAAACCTTTAGCAGTATTTCTTAGTTGGAACAAAAAGCTTAGTAGCTTACAAGATTACTTCCTTGAATTCTTTCCATTTAGAATTTGTCATTGGTAACATCATTAACATTATCAGTTGGTCCAACTTTATAGAACTTAAAAAATCTCTGAGACCACGGTATTCACCTTTACAAAAGCAAAAACCCTTCCCTTTACCCCTGTTGGTAGTTACATCTTTAAGTAAATCCCACATCAGTACACTGTGATCACTACCACCTAGTGGTTCCTTTATCTGCAAATTCTTAATGCATGAATAATTGCTGCTGATAATCAGATCAAGAGTGTTACTCCCCTTTGTTGCCTCTCTAACATGCTGCTGTAGAAAACAATCACGCAATAAATCCACAAAAGCCTTGCTAGTGTGTGAGTAACCAACCCACAAGTTCCAGTCAATATTTGGAAAGTTAAAATTCCCCATTATAAGACACTCTGATTTACTGGCCCACTCTATTTCTTTGTATAACTGTTCATTGTACTCATTAGAGTCATTAGATCTTTAACACACTCCTACTCTCATTTTCTCCTTTTCCAGTGCTTATATCACACTAGACTGACTCAACATTGCACTGTCCATCTATGTCACCTGGATACACTTCCTTAGATTTTATGTTTCTTAACTAACAGCAAAGCCCCTCCTCCCTTCCTAACCTGTCTACACTTTCTGTATACATTGTGCTCCCCAAATTCCAATTCTGCATTCCTTATACCTACTGTGTGACATCACGTCTCTGATATCCCAACGCTAAAAGGATTCATTTGTTTTACACAGCCTCAGTGGTATTTCTCAGCTTATAGAAAAGGGGGTGCTGTATATATAAAATATAAAAAAATGTGTGCGTGTACTGTGTATGTATATATATATAGGGTGTTTCAGTTAAACGTTTCAGAACTTCTAAGAGGGGTAGGGTACATCCTGACAACTCGAAATCATATAGCAATGTGGGGTCGGAAATGCTTTCCTGAAGCGGTGTTGTACACAGAAGCACCATAAAAAGAAAAGAGACCGTAAGTGAGAAATCGTTTTAATAATACATGAAAAGAAGCAAAAGGTACATGGATTAAAGTAAGTGTTCGAAGTTTCTTCAACCTCGTATTGCTTTCGCACAGTGGTACCTTGGAAAATGTGCTACAAATCCCCTTTTTCCTGCTGAAGTGTTGTTTTCCGATGAGGCATCCTTCACAAGGTAAGGAATTTTCAACACGCATAACGACCATATCTGGGCGGTCGAGAACCCGCATGCAATACGACGTCGTGCAGCACAGATTCGATTTTCTGTCAATGTATGGGCCGGTATTATGGGAGATCACCTCATCGGACCTTACCTGTTACTGTGTCGTCTAACCGGACCTATCTACTTGATCTTTCTGCAGCAAGTATTGCCACAACTTTTGAGAGATGAACAGATTTCTGCATCGACGCAACAGACAATGTGGTTCCAACACGATGGAGCCCCTGCCCATTATAGCGGAGATGTTCGTAACTACCTGGATGTCACATTTGGTCAACAGTGGATCGGACGTGGTGGTCCCGTGCGTTGGCCTGCTCGGTCACCCGACCTATCATGTCTTGATTTTTATTTCTGGGGTCATATGAAATCGCTAGTTTATGACACCCCTGTTTACAATGCTGAGGAGCTGGTTGCAAGAATCGCAGTAGCTGCCGAAGAAATTCGAAATTCGCCTGGAGTGTTCCAGAATGTTCGGATGTCCATGCGTCGGAGATGTGAGGCGTGCATTGTAGCCCGTGGAAGAAACTTCGAACACTTACTTTAATCCCTGTACCTTTTGCTTCTTTTCATGTATTATTAAAACGATTTCTCACTTACGGTCTCTTTTCTTTTTATGGTGCTTCTGTGTACAACACCGCTTCAGGAAAGCATTTCCGACCCCACATTGCTATATGATTTCGAGTTGTCAGGATGTACCCTACCCCTCTTAGAAGTTCTGAAACGTTTAACTGAAACACCCTGTATATATATATATATATAAATAAAATATAACAAGTGTATGAATTATTGGTAGCTATCTGCCATCAATAATGATAAACTGAGTTTATATACATGAAACGTTTTTATGCATTTATGTTGGCTGACCATTAACGATTGTATTGTATTGTACAATATATATTTTTTATAAACTAGCCAAATTATAACAAATCGAAATTTATGATGAACAGTTAAGTTAATAGCTAAAAGTAAACACTTTTAGTAAGCATACAACTAATAATAACAAGCTAAAGTTGGATATATATGCTTTTAATATTTTCCTTTCTGTAGGATCATTTGGAGAAACAGTATAAACCCCCTTCAGAGTGGCCAGATCAGGGTAGTATTAAATTTGAAAAATATAGTACCAGTTATAGAGCTGGACTGGACCCTGTTCTAACAGATGTCAGCCTGTCTATAAATCCAAAAGAAAAGGTTAGAATTTTGAGCATATTTAGGAGCTAAACATAACAAAAAATGAAAAAAAAAATTATAAGAACTTTTGTATTTTTCTTTCAAGTCTTTTAATTTCATATATTATTATATAATGATATATATATGAGAATTTTTGTCAGCAAAGAGATGTTTAATCCATTGTATAAGGCACTGGTTAGATCCCTTCATGATACTGCATACAGGCTGAAAGCCTCATTTTACGAAGGATGTGGGTCTTTTGGAATGGGTGCAGAGAATAATAACATGATTATTTAAGCACACAAAGGGGAACTCTTATCACGAAAGACTGCAAATTGCTGTGCAGTACACTTGGAATTTAGACAGTGGCAAGGTGAACCCGATTTAAGTGTTTAAGGCTTTAAATGAATTGAGTAAACTAATGATAGCATTCTTACTCTTTCTCAGCTGGTTTGGTATGGTTTTTAAAGATCAAATGGGGGAATTTGGATATCTAGTTGGTGGCATCCAGAATTAATTTTGCTTATGCATTGCACTAGGAAAATTTTCTGTGGACACTACATAAGCTTTACATGAGCCAAAACATTATGACCATACACCTAATATGATGTTGGTCCTCCATGTGCAGCCAAAACAGCTTGTACCTGGCGAGGCATTGACCCTACAAGATTTCTAAATGTGTCTTGTTGTATCTAGTACCAACACGTAACCAGCAGATCCTTTAACTCCTATAAGGTCCGTGGTTGAGATGCCACAGATCGGAGTTGCTGTTCCAACACAAATCACAGATGCTTGATGGGATTGATGTCTGTGGAATTTGGAGGCCAGAGAAATACCTGGAAGTCTTCCTCATGTTCTACGAACCAGTCTCGAACAATTCGGGAGGTGTGGCATGGCGCATTATCCTGCTGAAAGGCAGCACCACCAGAGGGGAGGACTGTTGCCATGAAAGGGTGTACCTGGTCAGTAATGATGTTTAGGTAGGTGGTAGATATCAGTGTGCCTGGCACATGGATGACTGGACCCAGGATATCCCAGCAGAACATCACTGAAAGCATGACACCACTGCCACCGGCTCGTACCCGGTCGTCCACGGGGTGCAACAGGAAATGCCTCCGTAGCCAGGTGGGAAGGAGCAGCAGTGCGTAGCACACGCTTCTTGATTAGACCGGGGTTCGAGCCCATCACCACCAAATACGGAAGATGCGGAAAGGTCAGGGAATGACCACCGCATATCCCGGAGCAATATGGCCTTAGTTGCTAATGCTCCTAAAACACCAAATAACAACAACAACAACAGCAACAGGAAATGTGATTCATCAGACCAGAAGACCTTCCAATCACTCAAAGTCCAGTTTCAATGCTCACAAGCCCATTGTTGGCGCTGCCATCTGTGAACCGTGGTTAGCATGGGCACTTGGAGTGGCCTCCGGCTATGCAACCCCATTTTCAGCAGGGTTCAATGTACAGGGTTCAATGTACAGTACATTGAACCCTGCTGAAAATGGGGTGATGGGAGTAATGTGTTGCTGAAAATGCTGGTGACGGGAGTAATGTGTTGTAACACATTACTCCCGTCACCAACATTCCAATTACTGGGAGGGCCTTTGCTCACCTCAAGCATCGATGAGCCTTGGTCGTCCAACACCTCGCCGGTGTTTCTTGGTTTTCCTTCCTCGGACCACTTTTGGTAGGTACTAACCATGGCTGACCGTGAGCATCCCACCAGCCGTGCCATTAGCATTAACAAGGGCACATGATGCAAGAAAGCAAGCTTATATAGCATCAGCCAAAAAAAAAAAAATTTTTTTTTTCGAATATGCTCTGACCCAGTTGTCTGGCCCTTACAATTTGGCCTTTGTCAAACTCACTTAAGTCTGCTACCTTTCCCATCTGTAGAACGAGTAACACTGATTAAAGGAGCTCAGTATCAGTTGTTTTTTTTACTGTGTCCCGACCTGCGCATGTGCCATAGTTCACCTGCAGTTGCTTCGATTTTCATAACTCGCTGGTCATAATGTTTTGGATCATCGGTGTATATATATATTATCATTTTAAAAATTATTTAAAAGGTACAATTCATTTAACGAAATCATAACTCAAGAAATGGATTGTGATTTTTTTTTTTTTTTTTTTATCATACAACTGACCTCTTTTGAAATAAAATCCTTGTGTTTTAAAGTATAATTTTGTAGATGAAATAATTGCACACTTTGCTGCATTGGAATATTATAAATATTTATGATGACTTGATTTATAATTATTAATATTTACATTTTTTATATAGTTGGACATACATTTTGGAGAATCTTGTCTCTCTTTAAACATGGCAAAATGCAAAAATTATGACTAGAAAATGACTTGCATGGTATTTGATACACAAGGCCAGTTCTTCAGAAAACATTTTTGTACAAATTATGTTATGTGCATCTTTCCTTCCCCTGGGATAAAAATATGATATTTTCCAATTATAATATACAGTAACAGTCAATAATTAACAGTAATAATTACTTAATTAGTCATAATCACAATAAATAATTAAATAGGAGGGTTATCCAATTAAAATGCATCTCAATTTGTAAGAGTTTTCCAAATTTATGAATAAAGAATTTAAAGAAAACTATTACAGAATGTGCATTTTGCCTGTTTTTACATTCCTTGTCAGGATTGCTAATTTGGAATCTTTTTTTTATTTTTTGATCTCCATTGACTCAAAAATTTCTTTTCTAATTCTATCAAATTCATTTGTTTTTCTTGATTATTTGGGAACAGATTAACTGTTTTGTGGATTAGCCATTAACGTAAATATGTGTGGCTCCTGGAGGTCCAAGTCAGTGTAAATAGGATAATAAAATGAAATACATGGAATCCCTTATAATTGTTTGTTTACTTTTTTGTAATGTTCCTGCCCTGATGTTTTTAAGAAACCTAATCTCCACCTTTTCATTCTAAATTACATTTTATCACATTTTCTGTAATCCTTCAGTTTTATTACTATACAGTTAATTTTAACATTGTTCTTTGAACTGTTTTAATTTTTTCCATCCACATACATCCATCGTATTAAAACGAAAAGGATTGCCATTTTCAGCTCATAAATAATCATGAAAAAGGTGCTAAAGATTAAACTTTAATGAGTTTTATGTAGTGGGTACTCAACTACAAGAAACTATAAGAGGTGCAGCCACTCTTGCTGACAAGATGATGCTTCAAATTTTACACTTGCAGGAAGGCAGAGCAAGGGAAAAGCAAACTTCATTATTTTCCTTTTTTCATAAAAATAATATGTATTAAGTTTTATGTCAAATCTTCTTGCATGTAGTATACTTTTATAAATATGAATACTATGTATTTTTGTCACATTTACAAGTTTTTTTTTCATTTTGCAGATTATCTGGGAAAATTTATTTCTCAACCACACCCTTTGACTTGCTTTGAAACTCTACTTTCTTCAGTCTAACTTTTATTAAGATTGAAGTAATTTACCATGTTATTTTAATGCTCATAACTCCAGATAGCTTCAATTTTCTAGTTGTATGGATACAGTTGGTAGAAATACCAGAATATCCTAACTACTCACCTAACACACTTGATCTTTTCCTCATCAACAACCCTTTAAAGCACACAGTAAATGTTAGCTGTCTTCTAGGTACTTTAAATCACAACTTGGTAATGGTCTCATCTCCAATGGAGCTTCTATCTTGTGGCTGTTCTTAACCTTGTATTATTTTTCATTATAACAATGTCAAGCAAGGTGTTGTGCACAATTTCTATTCCTCTTTTCCTTTTTGGCTACTCTCTTCAATCTCCTATTACTAATATTTGTTTAGATCATGTCACTGAAATTATTCTTTTAGGAATGAAATCCATAGTCCCCCATTTCACTCTAAACTGAAAATAAAGTATACCACAACTGTTTTGCATCTAAATCTCCAGCTTCATTTCTGCCTATATTACAGCTCTCAACAGCTGAAAACAACTTATTAATAAATCCAAACTCTTGAAAAGTCTAACAGTAGAAAATTTGCCACATGTGCTGATAGCTGAGCTTTTTGGACTTTAACCAAAACCATCGGCCACAACTTCTGCCCATTCTAATAGTTCCACTGCACATTTATTTAAAAAAAAAGCTAACTTATAAGCATCTTACTGTTCCTCAAACTCTTGCATTGTGATCTATGCCAATCTCCTACAACTGTACCAAATCAGTACCTTTTTTGTTCTGATAGAAAGAGGTTAGAAGAATCCGAGATCATCAAGACCTACTGACCTGTTGATGTCAAAAGGGCTCTAGGGATTCTGATGGAAACTGAGATTTAACATTAGCATTAGTTGAGGCATATGATGGAAGATGCATACACACCATCAGCCAAAAAAAAAAAAAACTTCCCATTTCACACCTGTCACTTCTTAAATTTCAGCCTTTAATTTATTTAAGCTATCAACCTCCACAACAACAGAGAGAAATCTGTTCCAGCAATAAACTACCTGCTAGTTAAAGGCAAACTTCCGCCCATATATTCCACAACAGTCTTTCCTCAATGGGCGCCTCTGTAGCCAGGTGGGAAGGAGCAGCAGTGCGCAGCACACGTTTCTTGATTAGACCGGGGTTCGAGCCCGTCACCACCAAATACGGAGAATGCGGAAAGGTCAAGGAATGACCACCGCATATCCCGGAGCAATATGGCCTTAGTTGCTAATGATCCTAAAAACCAACCAACCATCTTTCCTCAATTTGAATCTATGCCCCCCTCAGATTTCTAATCTGAGCAAGCAAAAGTATTCCATCAGCATTCAGCCTGCTCAAATTATTTAAAGCCTTATACACCTAAATCAGATCACTTTGCTGGTGCCTAGCCTCCAGATGCTGCAACTTGCAGAATTTAAGCCTTTCTTCATAAGAGCACCCCTTTGTTCCTCTCATCAATCTTCTTGCCCTTCTCTGTACTTGTTATAGAAACTCTACATCCTTCCTAGAATGAGGCCTTCAGACCTGTACGCAGTACTCAAGGTCTGGCCTGACCATTGCCTTATACAAAGGGATAATCACATCCTTGTCTCTGCTAGCAAAATTCCTATATATCATTGACAAAACTCCATGACCTGATCTGGCAGCCTGTCTGCACTGCTCAGAGAACTTCATATCTGACTGCACAATTACCGCCTGGTCTTTTTCATTCTCCACCTCCCTGAGTGTAGTACCACACAGTTGGTACATTTCTCTTGGGTTACTGCTATCCATATGCAGTACTTTGCATTTGTCAATGTTAAACTTCAGTTGCCACTTCTCAGCCCATCTGCCTAACTTTTTTAGATCCTGTTGCATTAGCATACTGTCTTTACTGTCATTAATAACCCTGCCAACCTTTGTATCATCTGCAAACTTGGACATTAAGCCTGATATACCTTCATCAATATCATTGATAAATACAGAACAAATGGGCCCAGCAATGAACCCTGAGAGACTCCACTAATAACATTAGTCTATGTAGAGCAGTGTCCATTTATTACCACTCTCTGCCATCTCCCACTCAACCATCCCTTTATCCATTGCAGCAACTTGCCCTTAATGTCATACCACTCCAATTTGTACAGCAGTCTTCCATGTGCAACAGTATCAAAAGCTTTCCTGAAATCGAAGTATATGATATCAAAATTATTTGTTGCATCCAGTTACTTTGTGACCACATCATAGTATCCAATCAAATTGGTCAGACAAGACTTCCTCTTAACAAACCCATGCTATGTCTGAACTATTACTACAGTCTAGTCTAGGTGATCCTGTATCACCTCTTTAACCAGTGACTCCCTTATTTTCCCTGGAACAGAAGTTAACCTAACAGGTGTATAATTATTTGTGTCACCCTTTGCTCCCCCTTTGTTAATTGGGGATACATTTGCACATCTCCAGTCCATGGGGACATCCCCTGACTCTAAGGATGCTGTCATAATTATGGCTAAAAGTTTGCTTACTTCCCTTGCTGCCTCCTTCAATATAACTGGATAGATTCCATCTGCCCCATATGCCTTTTTTATGTTCAACTTCAACAATTTCTCCTCCACTTTGCTCTCAATTATTACAAAATCACTTAGCTCCCTGTTAGAGTTTGATAAACTTCAGGCATTCCCCTCCTTGAATAACTCCTCATGTGTGAATGTAGATGCAAAATTCTCATTCAGTTTATCAGCTGCTTGAGCAGGATCATCAATAGTTGAACCATCTATGTTAAGTGGACCAATCTGATTCATCCCTTTCCTTCTAGAGTTTACATAAGTAAAGAACTCCTTGCTGTTTTTCTTTCCATCCTTTGCCAAAGATTTCTCATAATCTGCCTTCACCTTCCTAACCTTCTTTGTGACTTGATTACAGACTATCTTATATCTGCTGTAGGCTTCTGTGTTGTCTGATAATTTATATGCATTCCATGCATTTTTATTTTCTTCTACAAGTCGCATTAGTTCATCTGATATCCATTTAGGCCTAAACCTTGAGCAGTATTTCTTAGTTCGAACAAAAAGCCTAGTAGCTTACAAGATTACTTCCTTGAATGCCTTCCATTTAGAATTTGTCATTAGTAACATCATTAACATTATCAGTTAGTCCCACTGTATAGAACTTAAAAAATCTCTGAGACCACTGTATTCACCTTTATGAAAGCAAAAACCCTTCCCTCTATCCCTGATGGTAGTTACATCTTTAAGTAAATCTCACATCAGTGCACTGTGATCACTACCACCTAGTGGTTCCTTTATTTGCTGATAATCAGATCAAGAGTATTACTCCCTCTGGTTGCCCTTCAAACATTCTGTTGTAGAAAACAATCCTCCAATAAATCCACCAAATTCTTGCTAGCATGCGAGTGACCAACCCACAAGTACCAGTCAATATCTGGAAAGTTAAAATCCCCCATTACAAGACATTCTAATTTACTGGCCTACTCTATTTCTCTGCACAACTGTTTGTTGTACTCATCAGAGTCATTAGGCCTATAACAAACTCCTACTCTCTTTTTCCCTTTCCCAGTGTTTATGTCACACCAATTGCACTGTGTCCACCCATGTCAACTGGATGCACTTCCTTAGATTTTATACGTTTCTTAACTAACAGCAAACCCCTCCTCCCCTGTCTGTTCTTTCTGTACACATTGTGCTCCCCAAATTCAAATTCTGCACTGCTTATATCTGTGTGACACCATGTCTTTGATATCCCAACAATATCTGCCTTTGATGTCTCCATTTCTCCATTTTTACTTAAAACCTCTGCTCCAGAGTTAATGCTTGTTTTGTGTTGCCATTTTACACTCTTATTTCATTCTGTGATTTTTATTCAGCACAGAATTTGCTCATATCCAGTGAATTCACCCTCCCCCAAAGTGTAAAATGCCTTTCCTCCAGTTTTTGTCCTATTGCACTTACTTTATCCTTTTTAAAAGTCAGTGGCAAAATGGCAATTTTAAATGGCAAAATCAGTCAACTGTCAGTTGTCACACTGTCTTAAACTTCCACATGATTAGTAATCATGAATATGTATTCTGTCAGTGTTGATCCACTGGTGATCTTTTAACATATGTTATCCATCTGTTGACAAATTCTGCAAAAAGATTTGGAGAAGTTCAAGCAGTTGCTCCTCAACATGTCTAAGGCTTTTGATCATGTTTGGCATAAAGGCCTTCTAAGCAAGGTTTTCTCTTATTGTTTGTCTTTTGATTTTTGCAATTAAATGGTGAGTTTCTTCTTCTCTGACTGCTAATATAGCTTCTCAGATAAGCTGAAATTCAATTCCCCAAGATTCTGTTCTTTCACCCACTGCTTTCTTCATATGTATTATTGACCTTCTCTCAAAAAATGGAAATGCAATTTGCTATTTTGCTGATGATAGTATACTACATTCCACTTACAGTTTGACAACACTTGCTCTGCAAAAACAGTTAATTCCTCATTGTCAACCACCTGCTCCATTAAATTCTAATCTGCAGGTAATTCTTTCAGTAGAGAGAAAATAACTTGGCTACTTCAAGACTTGACTTTACTTTCACTAAAGATATGTGATCATGTCTAGGTTTCTAGACATGATCGCTTATCTTTAGTGAAAGTAATCCTCACCTCTAACCTCTGGCATAACTATTTCACAAATATTATGCATTGAAAAACCTAAGTTTTCTCTTTTGTTCTTGGTGTTACTTTACTCTTGAACAGTTGTGATTAACTCTGTACAAATCAACCCTATCATGGAATACTGTTTCCACATTTATAGTAATGCTCACCATCCACAGCCGTACTTAAACTCCTGGAGTCTGTTCAAAAGAAAGCATTCAGGTTAATTAATGATGTCTCTCTAACAGACTCACTCCACTCCCTATTGCACAGCTGTTCAGTTTCTGCTTCATGCCTCTCCTACAGATATTTACATGGACACTGTTCTTTTGAATTAGCAGTTGCTAATTCACAATAACAGTAATAATAATTAGCTAATTGACATCCATTCACAATTAACCTTCAAATTCATTGAACTCACTTTCTTCTTCCCCCCCCTTCTTCATCTGTTCTTTGGAACAACTTATATATTTCCTAAAAATTAAAATCAACAAAAGTTCCAGTGTGGACAAGTATCCTGTTTTCTTAATACCTAATCCGTTCATGGTTACTACAATCATATAAGTTCCAGCAGCCTTTCATGTTTGGAGATTATTATTTTTAAAAAAAATGAAAAACAGTAGAAAAGGTGCTTGTGTTTTCTAAGAATCGGTGTGCTAATAGTGTATGAAGCTGGCTAGATAACTCTCTGTGAAAACGCTAATTAGAGCTTGATTGTTTTAAAAAACATTGTCTCTCACAATGAACTCTTTCAATGGACTTAATAATAACATAAAAATTGCTTACAAGACATCTACTTTGACTAAACTGTTATTTCAAAAGGGCTGAAATGTGCCCCAACCACTGATTTGCTTTTCAAATGAAAACATTGACAAAGCTTATTTCAATACAAAATGGAGGTTACAATTAAAAGCTTTTGGTGCCACAAGCAGTTTTCAATTATATACATGTCTTTAGACAAAAAAAAAAAAAAGTTAGGGAAAATGTTTTATACCCTTATATGCTTCTAACCTGTAAAATATGTTGCACCATTTCTTCTTTAGGTAGGAGTTGTTGGCAGAACAGGAGCAGGAAAATCCTCACTAGTTATGTGTCTATTTAGAGTTCTTAATCCCACTAGAGGGCATATTTTTATTGATGATGTGGATATTGCCAAAATTGATCTTCATATATTACGATCTGCATTGTCCATAATTCCCCAAGTAAGATTAGCTGACTGTAATAAACTAATATAATTAATGATTTTTTATTAAAATATTTTTAATTGTAGCAAAATATAAAAATATAGAAATATAGAAAAAATATAAAAATATAGAGAAATATATTTAAGTACAAGATCTCATCTATCTATGAGTAATATATTTGTTACCGTGTATGTGTTGATAATTTCTAATTATGTTGTAAATCTTGAGTTACATATAATAGTGTCATAGTTTGCCCCTTATTATTGTTTGCATGAACTTTTCCTCATACCTTTTTAATTGCCTTTGCTGTAATTGGTGCAAAAGCTCTTTGCTTGTGTAGCCACACTATTATTATAAACTTTGGTTATTTAACTTAACCACTGTTTAACCATACCTAAACACTTAGTGTTAATTAAATTGCATCATTATCTGTTGTTTGCATAGATTTGTATAAGTTGAGCTTCCTGATATATCTTCACAATTTTATGCATCCCTTTAGTGAAAAGAAGGTTGGACAAAAAAAAAAGAAAAAAAACAGCTATAAACTCTGTAAAATAAAATACGTTACTATTTATAGTATTTATAACAAATTATATGCTAATCATAATTTCATTAAAACTGACAAAGAAAAATTTATCTATTATGTCAGGTAAATTCTGCCAAAATTCTCACTAAGTGCTAATTATATGTATAATTTAACGTTGCTTTTGAACTATCAGTTCAATTGAAAACTAAACACAGCTAAATGATACAATAAAAATTATAACACAAATTTACAATACAAAGAATTAGAGAAATTATTAAAATAATAGGTGTTAATAGGTGTTTGCAAATTTATTCTGCAGACTAAACATGAGTTTCACCACCTCAAGCTTCTAATAAGCAAAGTTGTGGTATTACACCAGTTGATGAGAGCCATCTGCCATCTAAGATTGCCTAATAACACAGAGGGGTAGCATTCCTCTGTGTGGTGTGGACACTACACATTGACCCTGCTTACATTGGTTCACACCTGGGTGATCACCTCCTGTATACTAGGTTCAGGATTTCGGGGGTTATACCCAGGATTACTAACAGTTCCACCAGCACTAAGGTGCAAGCAGAGCTCTGTTAAATGCCAGAATTAAAAAACAAAACTGGCCCTGACTTTTGACCTTGTGATTATAGTTTCATGAAAACAGAAGAATATTTCTTGTCAGATTCAATATTCTTCTACAAAAGATTTGATAGAATTTCACCAAACACATGATTTTCATTATCTCATACTTTATCTTAGAAAGGCTTTTGATACTGTTGCACATGGAAGACTGCTGCACAAATTGGAGCAGTGTGGCATTGGAGGCAAGTTGCTGCTATGGATAAAGGGGTGGTTGAGGGGGAGAAGACAGAGAGTGGTAATCAATGGACACTGCTCATCGTGGACTAATGTTATTAGTGGAGTCCCTCAGGGTTCAGTATTGGGGCCTTTATTGTTTTCTGTATTTATAAATGATATTGATGATGGTATATCAGGCTTAATGTCCAAGTTTGCAGACGATACGAAGGTTGGCAGGGTTGTCAAGGACACTACTGACACTATGCTGCTGCAACAGGATTTGGAAAGGTTGAGCAGATGGGCTTCGAGGTGGCAAATGAAGTTTAACATTGACAAATGTAAAGTGCTACATATGGGAAACAGCAACCCCAGAGCAACGTATCAACTCTGTGGTACTACACTGACAGTGGTAGAGAATGAAAGGGACCTGGGGGTGGTGGTGCAGGCAGATATGAAGTTCTCTGAGCAGTGCAGACGAGCTGCAAGAGTAGCTCATGGTGTATTGTCAATGATATATAGGAATTTTTCTAGCAGGGATAAGGAGGTGATTATTCCCTTGTATAAGGCAATGGTCAGGCCACACCTAGAGTACTGTATACAGGCCTGGAGGCCTCATTTCAGGAAGGATGTAGAGCTGCTGGAACGAGTACAGAGAAGGGCAACTAGATTGGTGAATGGGACAAAGGGGTTCTCTTACGAAGAAAGGCTTAAGTTTTGCAAATTACAGTGTCTGGAAACTAGGCACCAGCGGGGTGATCTGATAGAGGTGTACAAAGCCTTGAATGGTTTGAGCATGCTCAATGCTGATGGGATTCTTCCTCTAGCTCAGAAAAATCACCTGAGAGGGCATAAATTCAAATTGAGGAAAGACAGATGTAGGATAGATGTGCGGAAATTTGCCTTTAGCCAGCGGGTGGTTGGTGGGTGGAACAGACTTCCATCCCTTGTCGTGGAAGTTGATAGCCTAAATAAGTTTAAGGCTCAGCTGGACAGGTATTTCGAACGAACAGAGGGGTGAAGTGGAAGTGGTTATTTTTATTTATTTATGTTACTTTTTTTTTTTTTTTTTTTTTGGCTGATGCTGCATAAGCTTGCTTTCTTGCATCAAATGCCTCTACTAATGCTAATGCTAATGCTAATAAATTAACTTTTGAACATCAGTGTAAATGCTTTATGCCAGCATGATAATACTTATCTTTTAAATATTTTGTGTTTTGTCATTCTGAATGAGAAAGGAGGCCCTATTCTATAGATTTGCACAGGGCAGACAAAGAACGGTTGTCCAGAGTGTCATAACAGAGAGAAGCATTTGTGTGGATGGGCACAATGGACCCAATTTTAACTAACTGAAAGAGGAATTGTGGGATATGTGATGCAATTTAGACCATGCTAAGAAGGAGATTGTGAAGCACAATTAAGTTATCAGTGAATCACTTTCCAGATATATGAAATTCATTTACAAGGTTACAGTGCATTAAACTCAAAGAAATTGAGAGCAAAAGCTTCAGGCATACAAGTGCTATAAAACATTGCAATACAAGGACTGACAAAATATATCAGTTCCATTTGTGAAGCAAGTCATAAGTTTCCTAGGTCATGTACTTAAAATAAAAAATCTTATAAAACGTTTTATAACTTGTATGCTTGAAGGTTTTACTTAAACTTACTTGAGTGTGAAACTGTTGGCACCATTTCACATTTCTCTTATTGTGGATATAATTCATCACAGGTGTTTTACTGAGTGTGCCTGTTTTCTGCTAGTGCAATGCCAATAATTAGTAAAACATTTCTCTGGGATTTCAAATAATGCGAATTGCAAAGAAATATCAATATACAATGTGCTTCTCCTTCTTCTTCTACTTAAGGAGCAAGAATTTTCTTTTTGAGGTACAAATGCATGAACAAGGCAAATTGCAGTGACTTATTTTCAATGAGACTTTGGCACTTTGTAACAAACTAGGTTTCTCTCATTGCTACATAATACAAAGGTGAAGATTTTGCCAGCCCAGGTACAATGGATTTTAATAAAAAATGTAAATGTTATTTGGTATTGACAAGAACTCTCAATAGGTGTGTGTGGCAGCAATTCCCTTGTAGAAGTCTAATATTTCTCATGTTTGTGTTTCTGATTTTCATGTGAGAATAGCATTAGCAGGGCACATGATGCAAGAAAACAAGCTTATATAGCATCAGCCAAAATAAAAAAAAACAGACCCTTCTCATTTCACCAATACACTTGCTCCAAATGTTTGTCTACTTCTGCCTTGAATCTGTTTAAGCTATCAACTTCTACAACGACAGATGGAAGTTTGTTCCAGCAATCAACCACCTGCTGGCTAAAGGCAAACTTCTGCACATCTATCCTACAACTGATTTCCTCAATTTGAATTAATGTCCTCTCAGGCAATTATTCTGAGCACGAGAAAGAATCCCATCAGCATTGAGCATGTTCAAACCATTCAAGGCTTTATACACCTCAATCAGATCATTCACAAGTGCCTAGTCTCAAGACACTGTAATTTGCAAAACTTAAGCCTTTCTTCATAAGAGCAATCCTTTGTTCCATTCACTAATCTTGTTGCCCTTTTCTATACTCGTTTCAACAGCACTACATCCTTCTTAAAATGAGGCCTCCAGACCTGTATACAGTACTCAAGGTGTGGCCTGTCCATTGCCTTATACAAGGGAACAATTACCTCCTCATCCCTGCTAGAAAAATTCCTGTATATCATTGACAAGACACCATGAGCTACTCTTCTCACCGTCTGCACTGCTCAGAAAATTTCATATCTGACTGAACGATTACCCCCAGGTCCTTTTCATTCTCTACCACCATCAGTGTAGTAATACCACACAGTTTACATGATATGCATATAAATTATCAAGCGACTCAGAAGCCTATGGCAGATATAAGCTAGTCTGTAACAGTTCATAATGGAGGTTAGGCAGGCGAAGGTAGATTACGAGAAATCTTGGCAAAAGATGCTAAGAAAACCAGCAAGGATTTCTTTACTTATATAAACTCTAAAAGGAAGGGGATGAATCTGATTGATCCACTTGATATCGATAGTTCGACTGTTGATGATCCTGCTCAGCTATCATGCAAACTAAATGAATATTTTGCATCTACATTCACAAATCAGGAGTTATTAAAGAAGGGAAATGCCGATTTATCAAATTGTAACAGGGTGCTTAATGAATTTGTAATAACTGAGAGCAAAGTGGAGGAGAAATTGTTGCAGTTAAACATAAGAAAAGCACCTGGGATGGATGGCATCTATCCAGTTATATTAAAGGAGGCAGCAAAGCGACTAAGCAAACCCTTAGCCATAATTATAAGAGCATCCTTGGACTCAGGGGAGGTTCCCACAGACTGGAGATGTGCAAATGTATCCCCAAATGTATTCACAAAGGGAGATCGAAGGGTGACACAAGTAATTACAGACCAGTTAGTTTAACTTTATAATGGGAGATTTTAATTTCCCAGATATTGACTGGAATTTGGGGGCTGGTCACTCACACACTAGCAGGGCTTTTGTGGATTTATTGGATGATTGTTTTCTACATCAGCATGTTCGGGAAGCAACTAGAGGGAGTAATACTCTTGATTTGATTATCAGCAGTGATTCTTCATGCATTAAGAATCTGAAGATAAATGAACCACTAGGTGGCAGTGATCACAGTGTGCTGAAGTGGGATTTACTCAAAGAGGTAACTACCATTAGGGGTAAAGGGAAAGGTTATTGCTTCCGTAAAGACGACTACGATGGACTGAGACAGTATTTAAATTCTATACAGTGGGACCAACTGATGATGTTACCAACAGCAAATTCAAAATGGGAAGCATTCAAAGAACTTATCTTGGAAGCTACTAGGCTTTACATACCAACTAAGAAATATTGTTCGAGGTTTAGGCCAAAATGGATGTCAGATGAACTAATGAGGCTTATGGCAGAGAAGAAAAATGCATGGGATACTTACAAATTAACACATGACACAGAAATTTATGATAGATACAAGTTAATATGCAACCAAGTTACAAAGGAGGTTAGGCAGGCGAAGGCAGATTACGAGAAATCCTTGGCAAGGGATGCAAAGAAAACAGCAAAGAGTTCTTTACTTATGTAAACTCTAGAAGGAAGGGGGTGAATCAGATTGGTCCACTTGATATTGATGGGTCAACTGTTGATGATCCTGCTCAGGTAGCTAACAAACTAAATGAATATTTTGCATCGACATTCACACATGAGGAGTTATTCAGCGAGGGGAATGCCAGAGGTGTATTCAACTCTAGCAGTAAACTACAGAATCTTGAAATAACTGGGAGTAAAGTGGAGGAGAAACTGTTGAAGATAAACACAAGAAAGGCACCCGGGGTGGATGGGATCTATCCAGTTATATTAAAGGAGGCAGCAAAGGAAGTAAGCAAACCCTTAGCCATAATTATGAGAGCTTCCTTGGACTCAGGGGAGGTACCCATAGACTGGAAATGTGCAAATGTGACCCCAATTCACAAAGGAGGATCAAAGGCTGACACAAGTAATTATAGACCTGTGAGCTTAACTTCTGTTCCAGGAAAATTAATGGAGGCACTGGTTAAAGAAGCACTGCAGGATCATTTAGACAAGACTTCAGTTATAGCTCGGACACAGCATGGTTTTGTTAAGGGAAAGTCTTGCCTGACCAATTTGATTGGATACTATGATGCAGTCACAAAAGAACTGGATGCAGGGAATAGCTTTGATATTATATACTTGGATCTTAGAAAGGCTTTTGATACTGTTGCACATGGAAGACTGCTACACAAATTGGAGCAGTGTGACATTGGAGGCAAATTGCTGCTATGGATAAAGGGGTGGTTGAGGGGGAGAAGACAGAGAGTGGTAATCAATGGACACTGCTCATCGTGGACTGATGTTATTAGTGGAGTCCCTCAGGGCTCAGTGTTGGGTCCATTATTGTTTTCTGTATTTATAAATGATATTGATGATGGTATATCAAGCTTAATGTCCAAGTTTGCAGACGATACAAAGGTTGGCAGGGTTGTCAAGGACACTACTGACACTATGCTGCTGCAACAGGATCTGGAAAGGTTGAGCAGATGGGCTGAGAGGTGGCAAATGAAGTTTAACATTGACAAATGTAAAGTACTACATATGGGAAACAGCAACCCCAGAGCAACGTATCAACTCTGTGGTACTACACTGACAGTGATAGAGAATGAAAGGGACTTGGGGGTGGTTGTGCAGGCAGATATGAAGTTCTCTGAGCAGTGCAGACGGGCTGCAAGAGTAGCTCATGGAGTATTGTCAATGATATACAGGAATTTTTCCAGCAGGGATAAGGAGGTGATTATTCCCTTGTATAAGGCAATGGTCAGGCCACACCTAGAGTACTGTATACAGGTCTGGAGGCCTCATTTCAAGAAGGATGTAGAGATGCTGGAACGAGTACAGAGAAGGGCAACAAGATTAGTGAATGGAACAAAGGGGTGCTCTTACGAAGAAAGGCTTAAGTTTTGCAAATTACAGTGTCTGGAGACTAGGCACCAGCGAGGTGATCTGATAGAGGTGTATAAAGCCTTGAATGGTTTGAGCATGCTCAATGCTGATGGGATTCTTCCTCTAGCTCAGAATAATCACCTGAGAGGGCATAAATTCAAATTGAGGAAAGACAGATGTAGGATAGATGTGCGGAAATTTGCCTTTAGCCAGCGGGTGGTTGGTTGGTGGAACAGACTTCCATCCCTCGTAGTGGAGGTTGATAGCCTAAATAAGTTTAAGGCTCAGCTGGACAGGTATTTTGAACGAGCAGAGGGGTGAAGTGGAAGTGGTTTTTTTTTTTTTTTTTTTTTTTTTGGCTGATGCTGCATAAGCTTGCTTTCTTGCATCAAATGCCTCTACTAATGCTAATGCTAACTTCTGTTCCGGGTAAAATAATGGAGTCACTGGTTAAAGATGCATTGCAGGATCATCTAGACAAGACTGCAGCAATAATTCAGACACAGCATGGGTTTGTTAAGGGAAGGTCTTTTCTGACAAATTTGATTGGTTATTATGATGTGGTTACAAAGGAACTGGATGCAAAAAATAATTTTGATATCATATATTTGGATTTCAGGAAAGCTTTTGGCACAGTTGCGCATGGAAGACTATTGTACAGATTGGAGCAGAATGGTATTAAGGGTAAGTTGCTACAATGGATAAAAGGATGGTTAAGTGGGAGAAGACAGAAGGTGGTAATCAATGGGTGCTGCTCTTCGTGGACTAATGTTATTAGTGGAGTCCCACAGAGTTCGGTGTTGGGTCCACTGTTTTTTTGTATATTTATCAATGATATTGATGAAGGTATATCAGGCTTAGAGTCGAAGTTTGCAGATGATACAAAGGTTGGCAGGGTTGTTAATGACAGTAATGGCAGTGTGCTACTGCAACAGGATCTAGATAAATTGGGCAGATGGGCGAAGAAGTTGGAACTGAAGTTTAACCTTGACAAATGGCAAAGTACTGCATATGGGTAGAAGTAACCCGAGAGAAAAGTACCAACTGTGTGGTACTACACTTAAGGTGGTAGAAAATGAAAAAGACCTGGGAATAATTGTGCAGTCAGATATGAAGTTTTCTGAGCAATGCAGACAGGCTGCCAGGGCAGGTCATGGGGTTTTGTCAATGATATATAGGAATTTTGCTAGCAGGGAAAAGGAGGTGATTGTTCCTCTGTATAAGGCAACGGTCGGGCCACGCCTTGAGTACTGCGTACAGGTCTGGTGGATTCATTTTAGACAGGATGTCGATTTGCTTGAGCGTGTACAGAGAAGGACAACAAGATTGGTGAGGGGAATGAAAGGATCCTCTTACCAAGAGAGGCTTAAGTTCTGCAAATTGCAGTGGCTGGATACTAGGCAACTATTCGGTGATCTGATTGAGGTGTATAAGGCCTTGAATGGGTTGAGCACGCTGAATTCTGGTGAGATCCTTCCACTTGTTCAGATTACGAACCTAAGGGGACATAAATTGAAATTAAGAAAAGACAGATGTAGAATAGATGTGCGGAAATTTGCCTTTAGCCAGCGGGTGGTTAATTGCTGGAACAAACTTCCAGCTGTCGTTGTGGAAGTTGATAGGTTGAATAAATTTAAGGAGGAACTGGACAGGCATTTGGAGGGAGTGGTGTGATTTTTTTTTTTTGGCTGATGCTGCATAAGCTCATACACTTGCTTTCTTGCATCACATGCCACTACTACTACTACTACTCAGGGGTTACTGTTTCCCATATGCAGTACTTTACATTTGTCAATGTTAAACTTCAGTTGCCACCTCTCAGCCCATCTGCTCAACTTTTCTAGATCCTGTTGCAGTAGTTTACTGTCATTAGTGTCATAAACAACCCTGCCGACCCTTTGTATTCTCTGCAAACTTGGACATTAAGCCTGATATACCATCATCAATATCATAGATGAATACAGAAAACAACAATGGACCAAACACTGAACCCTGGGGGACTCCACTAATAACATTAGTCCCCAAAGAGCAGTGTCCATTGATCATCACTCTCTCTCTTCTCCCACTCAACCATCCCTTTATCCATAGCAGCCATTTGCTCCAGTGCCACACTGCTCCAATTTGTGCAACAGTCTTCCATGTGAAACAGTATTAAAAGCCTTTCTAAGATCCAAATATATGATATCAAAATTATTCTTTGCATTCAGTTGCTTTGTGACTACATCATAGTATTCAATCAAATTGATCAGACAAGACTTCCCCTTAACAAACCCATGCTGTGTCTGAGCTATAACTGAAGTCTTGCCTAGACGATCCTGCAATGCTTCTTTAACCAGTGCCTCCATTAATTTCCCTGGAACAGAATAAACTAACAGGTCCATAATTACCTGTGTCTCCCCTTGATCCTCCTTTGTGGATTGGGGTTACATTTTCACATCTCCAATCCATGGGTACCTCCCCTAAGTCCAAAGAAGATCTCATAATTATGGCTAAGGGTTTGCTTACTTTCTTTGCTGCCTCCTTTAATATAACTGGATAGATTCCTTCCACCCCAGGTGCCTTTCTTATGTTTATCTTCATCAATTTCTTCTCCACTTTACTCTCAGTTATTACAAGATATCTATCTTATTTCGAGAGTTTAATACACGTCTGGCATTCCCCTCCTGAATCACTCCTCATGTGTGAATATAGATGCAAAATATTCATTTAATTTGTTAGCTACCTTAGCAGGATCATCAACAGTTAAACCATCGATATCAAGTGGACCAATCTGTTCCATCACAGTTTACATAAGTAAAGAACTCTTTGCTCTTTTTCTTTGCATCCTTTGCCAAAGATTTCTCGTAATCTGCCTTTGCCTGCCTAACCTCCTTTGTGACTTGGTTACAGACCAGCTTATATCTATCATAGGCTTCTGTGTCACTTGTTACTTTTTATGTATCCCATGCATTTTTTTCTCTGCCACATGTCTAATTAGTTCATCTGACATCCATTTAGGCCTAAATCTTGATCAATATTTCTTACTTGGTACAAAAAGCTTAGTAGCTTCCAAGATTAATTCTTTGAATGCTTCCTATTTTGAATTTGCTGTTGGTAACATCATCAGTTGGTCCCACCGTATAGAATTTAAATACTTTCTCAGACCACCGTATTCACCTTTGCGAAAGCAAAAACCCTTCCCTTTACCCCTGATGGTAGTTACCTCTTTGAGTAAATTCCACTTCAGCACACTGTGATCACTGCCACCTAGTGGTTCATTTATCTGCAGATCCTTAATGCATGAAGAATCACTACTGATAATCAGATCAAGAGTATTACTCCCTCTAGTTGCTTCCCAAACATGCTGCTGTAGAAAACAATCATCCAATAAATCCACAAAAGCGTTGCTAGTGTGTGAGTGATCAACCCAAATTCCAGTCAATATCTGGGAAATTAAAATCCCCCATTGTAAGACACTGATTTACTGGCCCATTCTATTTCTCTGCACAATTGCTGATTATAGTCATCAGATTCATTAGGCCTATATCACACACCTACTCTCATTTTTCCTTTCCCAGTGCTTATGTTACACCAAACAGACTCAACATTGCATTGTCCCCCAACATCAATTGGATGCACTTCCATAGATTTTATGTGTTTCTTAACTAACAGCATAATTCCGTCTCCCTTCCTGTTCTGTATATCCTTCCTGTACACACTGTACTCCCCAAATTCCAATTCTCCTCTGCTTATGTCTGTGTGACACCATGTCTCTGATATCCCAAAAATATCTGCCTTTGATGTCTTGACTAGCACTTCAAGCTCATCAAATTTATTATCTATACTCCTTGCATTGGTGTACATGCAAGTATACATGCACCTGTTTCTACTCTTTGTTACCCTAACACAGCCCATCTTTTTTATTGTTCGACTATGACTGCCAGCAGTACTGGAAATCCCCATTGCCTTCCTTTCCAGGCTACTGGCGACTCGATAGCCAGGTGGGAAGGAGCAACAGTGCCTAGCACATGCTTCTTGATTAGACCGGGGTTCGAACCCGTCACCACCAAATACGGAGGATGCGGAAAGGTCAGGGAATGACCACCGCATATCCCGGAGCAATATGGCCTTAGTTGCTAATGCTCCTAAAAACCAAAACAACACAACAACACAACACTAGGCTACTGCTCAATTGCGTTTTAATAGAAACAGTGCAAGAATCACTTTCACCGCTGCCAGCGGCTATTGTTAATCTATTAGTCCGTGTATCCCCCCCACACTAGCAGTTTTCCGATCCACATTAGTAAACATTAAAAATGTACATGAAGTAAGATTTATTAAGTGTTTTTCTATCAGTAGTTAGTTATCTATGTTCTTGTGTATTCAGACATATGCATTTGTTAGGCCTAGCCATTGCCATAAACCACCATGCAGCTGTTTAGTGTTGGTGCCTCCGTAGTCATGTGGGCAGGAGCAGCAGTGCGTAGCACATGCTTCTTGATTAGATCGGGGTTCAAGCCTGTGACCACCAAATACGGAGGATGCGGAAAGGTCAGGGAATGACCACTACATATCCCCGGAGCAATATGGCCTTAGTTGCTAATGCTCCTAAAAAAACCAAATAACAATAACAACAAGCTGTTTATTTTAATGCATTAAGTGTTAAAAGAAAGACTTGAAAAATATGTAATACAAATCATGCAAGTGAGTATTAATTGAAGTTATACTTACTTCTGGCTAGAAGCCTTTGATCATATTCCTAATTTGTAAGGGTAGTGTTGTTTTTAGTTACCAAGTACTTCAAACAAGACAAAGGTTTTTCTTTGTATATTTATAGTTTCTATATGTTGTTGCTGTGATCATGTTAGCAATACTTTGTGCATCAGCATGTTTAACTCAGCCTCTGATCAGCAGTTAATCTCATGACATTAAGCTGAAACAGAGTATTGTTACCAGGTGTTACTGAACACATTCAAGAGGTAGACAGAAGACTGTGCTGTGAAGTTTTAGCATTAGCATTAGCATTAGCAGAGGCATTTGATACAAGAAAGCAAGCTTATGCAGCATCAGCCAAAAAAAAAAAACCCACTTCCACTTCACCCCTCTGTTCGTTCAAAATACCTGTCCAGCTGAGCCTTAAACTTATTTAGGCTATCAACCTCCACCACAAGGGATGGAAGTCTGTTCCACCAACCAACCACCCGCTGGCTAAAGGCAAATTTCCACACGTCTATCCTACATCTGTCTTTCCTCAATTTGAATTTATGCCCTCTCAGGTGATTTTTCTGAGCTAGAGGAAGAATCCCATCAGCATTGAGCATCCTTAAACCATTCAAGGCTTTATACACCTCTATCAGATCACCTCGCTGGTGCCTAGTCTCCAGACACTGTAATTTGCAAAACTTAAGCCTTTCTTCGTAAGAGCACCCCTTTGTTCCATTCACTAATCTTGTTGCCCTTCTCTGTACTCGTTCCAGCAGCTCTACATCCTTTTTGAAATGAGGCTTCCAGACCTGTATACAGTACTCTAGGTGTGGCCTGACCATCGCCTTATACAATGGAATAATCACCTCCTTATCCCTGCTGGAAAAATTCCTGTATATCATTGACAATACTCCATGAGTTACTCTTGCAGCCCGTCTGCACTGCTCAGAGAACTTCATATCTGCCTGCACAACCACCCCCAAGTCCCTTTCATTCTCTACCACTGTCAGTGTAGTACCACAGAGTTGATACGTTGCTCTGGGGTTGCTGTTTCCCATGTGTAGTACTTTACATTTGTCAATGTTAAACTTCATTTGCCACCTCTCAGCCCATCTGCTCAACCTTTCCAGATCCTGTTGCAGCAGCATAGTGTCAGTAGTGTCCTTGACAACCCTGCCAACCTTTGTATCGTCTGCAAACTTGGACATTAAGCCCGATATACCATCATCAATATCATTTATAAATACAGAAAACAATAATGGACCCAACACTGAGCCCTGAGGGACTCCACTAATAACATCAGTCCACGATGAGCAGTGTCCATTGATTACCACTCTCTGTCTTCTCCCCCTCAACCACCCCTTTATCCATAGCAGCAATTTGCCTCCAATGTCACACTGCTCCAATTTGTGTAGCAGTCTTCCATGTGCAACAGTATCAAAAGCCTTTCTAAGATCCAAGTATATAATATCAAAGTTATTCCCTGCATCCAGTTCTTTTGTGACTGCATCATAGTATCCAATCAAGTTGGCCAGGCATGACTTCCCCTTAACAAAACCATGCTGTGTCTGAGCTATAACTGAAGTCTTGTCTAAATGATCCTGCAGTGCTTCTTTAACCAGTGCCTCCATTAATTTTCCTGGAACAGAAGTTAAGCTCACAGGTCTATAATTACTTGTGTCAGCCTTTGATCCTCCTTTGTGAATTGGGGTCACATTTGCACATTTCCAGTCTATGGGTACCTCCCCTGAGTCCAAGGAAGCTCTCATAATTATGGCTAAGGGTTTGCTTACTTCCTTTGCTGCCTCCTTTAATATAACTGGATAGATCCCATCTATCCAGTTTTTGATGAATGGATACTGGTTTTTATTCATATGTGGTGCTTTGAGTGTTGTTTTTAGTTGCCATTACTTCAAATGAGGTAAAGGTTTCCTTTTCATAGTGTGCACTATGTTTTTAAGGAAAGATGCCTATTTAATGGCCATGCAGTCAAGATAGTCCTTTGAATGAGTATTACCTCATGACCACATCCCTCTTCTGCATTTGTTCAAGTTTCAGTCAAGCATACACATAATCAAGCTGTTATTAAAATTATTCATTACACTCCACAATGATATACAATGAAGAGGAAAAACTTCTAAACTAAGAGGCAGTTGACATATCAGGTAACAGTTTTTAATTATTAGTTCCTAGAGCTCTCTAATGTTTTCAATGAATAAATTTGCTTTTAAGAGAAGATTGACAACTCCAATGTTTAAGGAAGCCTGAATTTAAAATAAATTCAGGCTTCCATATAAAATAAGGCTAGCCTGCCTGAAATTTATAAACTGCTTAGATGATTGCTAATATTTTTTTTTTTTTTTGTTGAGGATTGTATAGAAATATGAGGAGAAAGTTTTCAGAAAATACCCAAGTAGTAGATGTTGTATACATGGCACTTCAAAATATGTTTTTAATTAATTTTTTTTTTTTTTATGTTTGCCTTAGCCAAGAAATGCATGATACTAAAATTTGTCTTCTGTAACTGTAATTCTAAATCATATAATGAGTCGTATGTCTTTAAATAAATTGATGTTTGGTCAGTTATTTCAGTTTTGTTTGCATATACAATGGACAACAGATCAATGCATTACTAACATGTAAATATTATAAAATTATCACAGAGTTATTGTACACTAGACTTGTGTAATGCAGAAGTGGGAAACCATGTGCCAGCCATGCCCATACTATCCTAATGTCATCTCTCTCTCTCTCTCTCTCTCTCTCTCTCTCTCTCTCTCTCTCTCTCTCTCTCTCTCTCTCTCTTTAAAAATATTACCAATCTGTAATGACTCCTGATGTTGTTTCACTTTTATTCTTCATGCTTTATTTCATCTAACTGTATTGTTATTTGAAGATAATAAATACTCAAATCTACGTTGATTTTATTATTATTATTATTAGCCATATGGTGCAAGGAAGCCTGAGGCTTATGCTGCACCGGCAAAAAAAAAAAAAAATTCCCACATTACCCTGAGAGAGAGAGAGAGAGAGAGAGAGAAGTAGAAGGAAATCACCAAGAAAGCAAAAAAGAAAATAATGATGATATCCAGCTCAGGACCCTGGGTTTGCCAACCCCATACTAACAAGATGTGAGCCCCTTGAAGATAATAAACACTCAAATCTACATTGATTTAATTATGTTTATTTCCAATTTGGAAATATGTACATAATGGAGTCAAATGTTTCATGGCATTTTCTTACTTCTTCAGTAGTAGTGGCATGTGATGCAAGAAAGCAAGTGTATGAGCTTATGCAGCGTCAGTCAAAAAAAAAAAAAAATCACACTATTCCCTCCAAATGCCTGTCCAGTTCCTCCTTAAATTTATTCAACCTAGACAGATGGAAGTTTGTTCCACCTGCTGGCTAAAGGCAAATTTCCGCACATCTATTCTACACCTGTCTTTTCTTAATTTGAATTTATGCCCCCTTAGGTTCGTAATCTGAACAAATGGAAGGATCCCATCAGAATTCAGCATGCTCAACCCATTCAAGGCCTTATACACCTCAATCAGATCACCACGCAGGTGCCTAGTCTCCAGCCACTGCAATTTGCAGAACTTTAGCCTCTCTTGGTAAGAGGATCCCTTCATTCCCCTTACCAATCTTGTTGCCCTTCTCTGTACACAATCAAGAAAATCGACATCCTTCCTAAAATGAGGCCTCCAGACCTGTGCGCAGTACCCAAGGCATGGCCTGACCATTGCCTTATACAGAGGGACAATTACCTCCTTTTCCCTGCTAGCAAAATTCCTATATATCATTGACAAAACCCCATGACCTGCGTAGCAGCCTGTCTGCATTGCTCAGAAAACTTCATATCTGACTGCACAATTACTCCCAGGTCTTTTTCATTTTCTTTCACCTTAAGTGTAGTACCACACAGTTGGTACTTTTCTCTCGGGTTACTTCTACCCATATGCAGTACTTTGCATTTGTCAAGGTTAAACTTCAGTTGCCAGTTCTTAGCCCATCTGCCCAAATTATCTAGATCCTGTTGCAGTAGCACACTGCCATTACTGTCATTAACAACCCTGCCAACCTTTGTATCATCTGCAAACTTCGACACTAAGCCTGATATACCTTCATCAATACATTGATAAATATACAAAACAACAGTGGACTTACACCGAACCCTATGGGACTCCACTAATAACATTAGTCCATGAAGAGCAGCACCCATTGATTACCACCCTCTGTCTTCTCCCACTTAACCATCCTTTTATCCATTGTAGCAACTTACCCTTAATACCATTCTGCTCCAATTTTTACAATAGTCTTCCATGCGCAACAGTGTCAAAAGCTTTCCTGAAATCCAAATATATGATATCAAAATTATTTTTTGCATCCAGTTCCTTTGTAACCACATCATAATAACCAATCAGATTTGTCAGACAAGACTTTCTCTTAACAAATCCATGCTGTGTCTGAATTATTGCTGCAGTCTTGTCTAGATGATCTTTAACCAGTGACTCCATTATTTTACCTGGAACAGAAGTTAAACTAACTGGTCTGTAATTACTCGTGTCACCCTTCGATCCCCCTTTGTGAATACATTTGGGGATACATTTGCATATCTCCAGTCCACGGATGCTCTCATAATTATGGCTAAGGATTTGCTTAGTTGCTTTGCCGCCGCCTTTAATATAACTGGATAGATCCCATCCACCCCAGGTGCCTTTCTTATGTTTAACTTCAACAATTTCTCCTCCACTTTGCTCTCTGTTATTACAAAATCATTAAGTACCCTGCTGTATGATAGCTGAGCAGGATCATCAACAGTCGAACTATCGATATCAAGTGGACCAATCAGATTCATCCCCTTCCTTTTACAGTTTATATAAGTAAAGAAATTCTTTTTCAGAACTTTTTCAAAAGATTTCTGTAGTATTCTCCAGTAAGTGTGGAACCACAACCAACCCCGGGGGCTCACATCTGGTGAGTTATGGGCTTGGCACACCAAGGGTCCTGAGCTGGATATAATCATTCTTCTCTTTCTTGGTGATTCCCTTTTGTTCTCTCTCTCTCTCTCTCTCTCTCTCTTCTCTTTCACACACACACAGGGTAACTCAGAATTTTTTTTTTTTGACTGGTGCAGCAAAAGCCTCAGGCTTCCTTGCACCATACGGCTAATTATAATAATAATAATAATAATAATATACAATTTTTGTACATTCAAAATGTATTAATACATACAATTCTAATCATACATTTTTTTGCTTCTACTTTGATCCAAGCCCAAGGCTGGATTTGAACCTGTGACCTTTGGGTTGCCAGGCCGGCGCTTTACCCACCCAGCTAGCCCGGTCAACTGTCTAAATAGTGGGAAAAATACTTTGATGTTGTAAGAAACATCAGACCTTACTGGAATCAGTGTTGTGCCATCATTAAAAACATCTGAAATTTTCTTCTTTAGACTTCATAAATAAAGGGAAACCTCCATGTCAAGGCCATAAGAACATATAAGAAAAAAGGGTTTTAATATTTTTACCAACAAAATTTCTTTGACGAAATGTTAATAAAGCAATTAAAAATTAACTTTTAATTTTTTCCAAATATAGGACCCAGTTATATTTGCTGGATCTTTACGTATGAATCTTGATCCTTGGGAAGAGCATTCTGATGATGAAATTTGGATAGCTTTGGAACATTCACATTTAAAGCAATTTGTATCATCACTCTCAGAAGGTTTAGATTATAATCTTACAGAAAGTGGCGAAAATCTCAGGTAAGTACCTGCCTTCATCCTTTATGTGCAGTGGTATTTTGAATGAGCATTTCTGAGTCGGTATCATTCTTGATAGTATTCCTTCCCATCTCAAAACTGGGCTGAAAATATTAGTGTATAACATTTGTCTTTAGTTTCTAGGGCAAGTTTTGTTTCAAGATGAGTACACAAGCAGTAATTAGACTTAATCAGGCATTGCAGCAATTTATACATACAGTTTCAGAATATGTTTAAAAAAGGGATCTCCATGTGAAAGTCTGTTTCTGTCAATGTTTAATGATATGAACATGGGCATAGCTAGAAATATTTATATGGGACAGATATAGCGCAAATTGAAAAATGCCAGTTTTATAGGAAGAACAATTACATTATAAAAGGTAGTATCTGCCGTTTCAAAAGTTTAGTAAAATGTATGAAGTTATGAAAAATTTATGTCTAAAATGACATCATTATGTAGTTTTTGGGATCATTTCTTAACTCAACACTATTGTTTCCCTTCCAATATGGCATGTGATATCATTCCTACTGTAACCAAATATCCTAACATCTTTTATATTTCATTTGTAGTTTCAGGGCAATGTGTACCATGCACAGTAATTGAATATGGATCAAACAGTAATATGGATCAAAGATTGGTCTGACATTATCTCCCCCTCCAGAGTAACTTATGCTTCATGCAGTGGTTTATATTACATTCTCTGTGGTTGTTCAGGGACTTGTTTCACAGTTTGTTTTTCACAAAACATTTAAATGAACTTTGTCAGTCATCATAAGCTTATTATGAAAATAATTATCATATTCTGTTATGTTTGGTGAAAGATATGATATTGGAATTAATGATTAAAACTACATTAAATTAATCAAAACACTTTTAACCCCCCACTTTGAAAGCAACAATTTGTTTATTGATTCTATACTGTTAGGAAACCCTACAGCAGAACAGTCAGGGTACTAAACTAATTGCTTATTTACAGATGATGTTCCTGATGAATAAAAATCAGACTTCTTCTTGGGAGTCTGATATTAAGCCAAAAAAAAAAAAAAAAAAAAATGAATATGACTATCTTCTGACAGAGCTTAAAGGAACCATTTTTGCTTTTATTTGTAACAGAATTCCAAAGTGAACTAAGAAATAAAATTCTTTCGGAACTTGAAATTAGTGTTTCAAGCAATTAATTGTATTTTTAATTTTTATCATATCCACTTTCTACCAAATAAGAAACTAATTTGTAAAACTCTGATTGGCCGCTTTCAGCATTTGACTTTAATTCTTCGATAAGCTGAAGGGGATAATTTTACAATTTTTCTGACAAAATACGAAGATGTTACTGTCCCAAATCCTCTGAAGAGATCTTTAGCATTAGCATAGGCATATGATGCAAGGAAGCAGCCAAAAAAAAAAAAAAAAAACACTTCTCATTTCACCCATCCACTCGCTCCAAATGTTTGTCTAGTTCTGCCTTGAATCTATTTAAGGTATCAACTTCGACAAGGACAGATGGAAGTTTGTTCCAGCAATCAACCGCCTGCTGGTTAAGGTAAACTTCCGCAAATCTATCCCACAACTGTCTTTCCTCAATTTCAATTTATGCGTTCTCAAGCGATTATTCTGAGCAAGAGGAAGAATCCCATCAGCATTGAGCATGCTCAAACCATTCAATGCCTGATACACCTCAATCAGATCACCTCACAGGTGCCTAGTCTCCAGACACTGTAATTTGCAAAACTGAAGCCTTTCTTCATAAGAGCAACCCTTTGTTCCATTCACTAATCTTGTTGCCCTTCTCCGTACTCATTCCAGGAGCTCTACATCATTCTTAAAATGAAGCTTCCAGACCTGTATACAGTACTCAAGGTAATGCCTGACCATTGCCTTATAAAAGGGGAAAATCACCTCCCCTTCCTGTATATCCACCAAAAATTCCTGTATATCATTGACAAGACACCATGAGCTACTTTTCTCACCGTCTGCACTTCTCAGAAAACTTCATATCTGACTGCATGATTACCCCCTTTTCATTCTCTACCAGCATCAGTGTAGTAATACCACACAGTTGATACATTACTCTGGGGTTACTGTTTCCCATATGCAGTACTTTACATTTGGCAATGTTAAACTTCAGTTGCCACCTCTCAGCACATCTGCTCAACTTTTTTAGAACCTGTTGCAGTAGTGTACTGTCATTAGTGCCACAACAACCCTGCCAACCATCGTATCATATGCAAACTTAGGCATTAAGCCTGTCATACCATCATCAATATCATTAATAAATATAGAAAATAACAATGGACCCAAAACCGAACCCTGGGGGACTCAACTATTGACTTTAGTCCAAAACGAGCAGTGTCCATTGATTACCACTCTCTGTCTTCTCGCACTCAACCATTCCTTTATCCATAGCATTGGTCCTTGAGGTTGTCACAGACATTCTCTCAGATATGCCAGACAAGCTGTACTTGCTACCTGGGAGTCTAAAACGCTGATGGAACTGATATTCGGGTGACACTCAAGTCAAGTGGACCCAATTTCGGCAAAGTCCGGACGGTCTGTGTCAGCCAAATCCTCTGCTTGCACCTTCACGATGGTGGGACTGTTAGTAATCCTGGATATAACCTCCATGCATAAGCACATGGTGGGTGACCACCCAGGTGTGAACCAACGTAAGCAGGGGTCGAGGTGTGGCGCCCACACCACATGGAGGAATGCCGCCCCTCTATGTTACCAGGCAGTACTAGGTGGTAGATGACTCTCATCAACCGGTGAAATACCACCACTTTGCTTATTGGAGGCTTGAAGTGGTGGAACCCATGTTTAGTCTCTAGAGCTAAGTTCCGGTCAACCCTTCCCTATCTCTTCCATCATGCACTATGATTGATGACTTTTGAGGTTATGATGAACGTCGTGGCGAGATCCAATATTCCTTACATTTCGAGGGTACAGCTCTAAAACGGTTTTCGCAGGCCGGCCGCTAGTTAGTACACCGGACCGAACCTATTGGCAACTCTCTAGGAGGCTTCCGGATCAGCTAGTGTATAATCTTGCTACCTCTATTCTGCCAGATAGTGACTGGAGGGAGTCCGAGTAGTGTGTATGCGGGGAGCATTGTCGAGGCCACGTTATGTCAAGGATCTGGGTATATTCTTACCACATGTACGCCATATCCAAAAATTTCATTACTTCATACAGCATGTCCCACCCACTTTTTCTTACTATTGAATACACCATGAATTGCCAAACTAATAGAACAAGCTTATCTGCGAAAAGATCTAAACCTCCCAAGGATTTCCTAATTCATTTCACAAATATACGTGGTCTCAATTCTAATCTCAATGATGTCCATTTCCACTTGCAGTCTGCCAAACCCCATGTACTTTTTCTGACAGAATCTCAGTTATCGGTTGATTCAACTACTGCTCATCTCAGATGCCCAAATTATTCGCTGTATGATTCCTTTCGCCTCAAAGGTGGTACTTGTGCATATGTCCGTTCTGATATTCCCTGTCAGAGACTTGGCAATTTGGAATCTCCTCTCTTTGATCTTCTCTGGCTTAAAATCTCTCTACCTCATTGTGTCAAATTCATCTGTTGTCTCTACCGTTCCCCAAACTCCACTAATCACTTGGAGCTCTTTGACTTCCTCTCGTTGCAACTTGACTTTCTCCAGTCCAACTTTCCTAACAGTGAGGTAATTTTCCTTGGTGATTTTAATGTTCACAACTCCAGCTGGCTTCCGTTTTCTAGTCACACCGACCCAGCAGGTCGAGATGCTGAGGCTTTTGCAATTACTAATGACCTAGCACAGATTGTTCATTTACCTACAAGAATACCGGACAATCCGAATCATACAGCCAATACGCTTGATCTTTTTCTCACAAACAACCCTTCTAAGTACACGGTCGAAGTGAGAGGTCCTTTAGGCACTTCAGACCACAACTTGGTGATTGTCTCTTCTCCAATGGAACCTTTATCTCATGGCTATTCCCAACCTCGTGTTGTTTGGCATTACAAGAATGCAAAATGGGATGACTTGCGAGACTTCTTTTCTTCTTTTCCTTGGTCGGATTACTGTTTCAAAACTCCTGATGTCAACGTTTGCTCAGATCGTGTCAGCGAAATTATTCTTGCAGGAACGGAATCCTTTATCCCACACTCCACTTTAAAATCTCGTCCTTTATCTAAACCTTGGTTTTCCAATAAATGTGCTAAGGCTGTCCAAGAGAAGAATGTTGCATATCGTAATTGGCTTGTTTCTAATTCTTCAGTTTCATTTTCTGCCTACACCAAAGCTCGCAACAATTGTAAAGCAGTTATTAATCAGTCCAAACTAGAGTTTGAACAGGCTAAGAGTAGAAAACTTGCTTCTTGCCCTAATGGTAGCCGAGCATTCTGGTCTCTTGCCAAAGCTATTGGCCGCAACTTTTGCCCATCTCTGCTCCCACCTCTGTCCAAACCAGATGGTTCTGTTGTCACTTCAGCCAAGGATAAAGCTGACCTGCTAGCATCCCATTTTTCTTCCAGCTCATGTATTAATGATCTTGGTAAAACACCTCCCACCATTCCCAACACGGTCCATTCAATGCCTCCTGTGGTCTTCCGTCAAAAGGATATCAGAAGGATTTTGATGAATCTTGATGCTAAGAAAGCTCCAGGTCCTGATGGTATTTCTCCACTTGTTCTCAAAATCTGTGCTCCTGAACTTACTCCTATTCTTTGCCGCCTTTTTTCACTTTCTTATTCCAAAGGTGTTTTTCCTTCTGCTTGGAAATTTGCTCATATCCAGCCAGTTCCTAAAAAGGGTGACAAATCCCTCCCATCCAATTATCGTCCCATTGCAATTACTTCTACTCTTTCTAAAGTAATGGAGAAATCAATTAACCGCCACCTCTTAAACTACCTAGAAACCTTCCGTCTGATCAACGATCGCCAGTATGGATTCCGTCAGTGTCGATCCACTGGTGATATTCTGGCTTATGTTACCCATTTATGGACTACTTCAATGGAAAGGTTCGGTGAAACCCAAGTAGTTGCTCTTGACATCTCAAAGGCTTTCGATCGTGTTTGGCATAAAGGTCTTCTAAACAAGCTTCCATCTTATGGTTTGCCAACTGTTTTTAGTAATTGGTTATCCAGTTTTCTCTCTGATCGCTCATTGAGGGTGATGGTAGATGGCTCTCTGTCTTCTAACTTCTCCACTAATGCCGGTGTCCCCCAAGGTTCAGTTCTTTCCCCCACTCTTTTCCTCTTGTATATCAATGACCTTCTTCCATTGACTGGAAATCCTATCCATAGTTTTGCCGATGATAGCACATTGCATTCAACTTTCCATTTTGAGAAACCTTGCCCTGCTCAATCAGCTTCAACTTCTCGAAAATCTGCTACCAATTCCTTAAATGCCGATCTTCAGGTAATTCTCCAGTGGGGCAAAGACAACTTAGTTGATTTCAACCCTTCTAAAACTCAGTCTTGTCTTATATCTCGCAAAAAGGATTCTTCTGCTCCTATGCTTATCTTTAGTGACACTCCAATTTCTAGGCAAAAGGATATATCTCTTTTGGGAATTACCCTGACTTCTAATCTCTCTTGGCACAAGCACATTACAAATATTGCTTCCTCTGCATCTAAAAAACTTGGTTTTCTCTTTCGCTCTCAGCGTTACTTTTCTTCCAAACAGCTGCTCACTCTGTATAAATCGCAAATCCGCCCTGCCATGGAATATTGTTCCCACATCTGGGGTGGTGCCCCCAAAACCTCTCTCAGGCTTCTTGATTCCATTCAGAAGAGGGCAGTTAGGTTAATTAATGATTCATCTTTAACAGAGTCTCTCCACTCGCTTTCTCATAGACGTACTGTTTCTGCTGCATGCCTCTTCTACAGATATTTCCATGGGCACTGTTCTTCTGAATTGGCTTCTATAATTCCCGCTCTCTCTTTCAAAACAGTCCGAACACGTGCCGCCACCAGCCAACATCCAATTACTGTTCAACTTCAAACCCACAGAACCAACTTTTCATCTTCCTCATTTATTCATTCAACTGCCGTTTTCTGGAACAACCTTCCTTCATACGTATTTCCTGAAAATTACAATCTACAGAAGTTCAAGTCCAATGTCAACAAATATCTTCTTTCGTCTTCTCAACCTCCAACCCAAGCACGGTACTAAGTACTATAGGTTCTAATACCTCTCGTGTTTGGGGTTCACATAAAAAAAAAAAAAAAAAAAAAAATAGCAGCAGTTTGTCTCCAATACCACACTGCTTCAATTTGTGCAGCAGTCTTCCATGTGCAAAAGTATCAAAAGCCTTTCTAAGATACAAATATTTGATATCAAAATTATTCTTTACATCCAGTTCCTTTGTGATCAAATCATAGTATCCAATCAAATTGTTCAGACAAGACTTCCCCTTTACAAACCAATGCTGTGTCCGAGCTGTGACTGAAGTCTTATCTAGATGATCCTGCAGTGCTTCTTTAACCAGTGCCTCCATTAATTTCCCTGGAACAGAAGTTAAACTAATAGGTTTGTAATTACTTGTGTCGCCCTTTGACCCTCCTTTGTGAATTGGGGTCACATTTGCACATCTCCAATTCATGGGTGCCTCCCCTGAGTCAAGGAAGCTCTCACATGATCTCCAGCAGTTTTTAAATTCTGTACAGTGGGATCAACTGACGATGTTATCAACAGTAAATTCTAAGTGGGAAGCATTCAAGGAATTAATTGTGGAAGCTACTAAAAGTTTCATACCTATTAAGAAATATTGTTCAAGGTTTAGGCCTAAATGGTTATCTAATGAACTAATGAGACTCGTAATAGAGAAAAAAAATGCATGGGATGCATATAAATTATCAAGTGACTCAGAAGCCTATGGCAGATATAAGCTAGTCTGTAATCAGGTCACAAAGGAGGTTAGGCAGGTGAAGGCAGATTACGAGAAATCCTTGGCAAAAGATGCTAAGAAAAACAACAAGGATTTCTTTACTTATATAAACTCTAAAAGGAAGGGGATGAATCTGATTGGTCCACTTGACATCGATGGTTCGACTGTTGATGATCCTGCTCAGGTAGCAAACAAACTGAATGAGTATTTTGCATCTACATTCACACATGAGGAATTATTAAGGTTTGAAAATGGCAGAAGGTTATCAAATTATAGCAGGATACTTAATGATTTTGTAATAACTGAAAGCAAAGTGGAGGAGAAATTGTTGAAGTTAACCTAAGAAAAGCACTTGGGGTGGATGGGATCCATCCAGTTATATTAAAGGAGGCGACAAAGCAACTAAGCAAACCCTTAGCCATAATTATGAGAGCGTCCTTGGACTCAGGGGAGGTTCCCACGGACTGGAGATGTGCAAATGTATCCCCAATTCACAAAGGGCGATCGAACGGTGATACGAGTAATTACAGACCAGTTAGTTTAACTTCTGTTCCGGGTAAAATAATGGAGTCACTGGTTAAAGATGCATTGCAGGATCATCTAGACAAGACAGCAGCAATAATTCAGACACAGCATGGGTTTGTTAAGGGAAAGTCCTACAAATTTGATAGGATATTATGATGTGGTTACAAAGGAACTGGATGCAAAAAATAATTTTGATATTATATATTTGGATTTCAGGAAAGCTTTTGACACTGTTGAGCATGGAAGACTATTGTACAAATTGGAGCAGAATGGTATTAAGGGTAAGTTGCTACAATGGATAAAAGGATGGTTAAGTGGGAGAAGACAGAGGGTGGTAATCAATGGGTGCTGCTCTTCTTGGACTAATGTTATTAGTGGAGTCCCACATTGTTCGGTGTTAGGTCCACTGTTGTTTTGTATATTTATCAATGATATTGATGAAGGTATATCAGGCTTAATGTCGAAGTTTGCAGATGATACAAAGGATGGCAGGGTTTTTAATGACAGTAATGGCAGTGTGCTACTGCAACAGGACCTAGACAATTTGGGCAGATGGGCTAAGAACTGGCAACTGAAGTTTAACCTTGACAAATGGAAAGTACTGCATATGGGTAGAAGTAACCCCAGAGAAAAGTACCAACTGTGTGGTACTACACTTAAGGTGGTAGAAAATGAAAAAAGACCTGGGAGTAATTGTGCAGTCAGATATGAAGTTTTCTGAGCAATGCAGACAGGCTGCCAGGGCAGGTCATGGGGTTTTGTCAATGATATATAGGAATTTTGCTAGCAGGGAAAAGGAGGTGATTATCTCTCTGTATAAGGCAATGTTCAGACCACGCCTTGAGTACTGTGTACAGGTCTGGAGGCCTCATTTTTGGAAGGATGTAGATTTACTTGAGCGTGTACAGAGAAGGGCAATAAGATTGGTGAGGGGAATGAAGAGTTCCTCTTACCAAGAGAGGCTTAAGTTCTGCAAATTGCAGTGGCTGGAGACTAGGCACCTGCGCGGTGATCTGATTGAGGTATATAAGGCCTTGAATGGGTTGAGCACGCTGAATTCTGATGGGATCCTTCCACTTGTTCAGATTACGAACCTAAGGAGGCCTAAATTCAAATTAAGAAAAGACAGATGTAGATTAGATGTGTGGAAATTTGCCTTTAGCCAGCCGGTGGTTAATTGCTGGAACAAACTTCCATCTGTCGTTGTGGAAGTTGATAAGTTGAATAAATTTAAGGAGGAACTGGACAGGCATTTGGAGGGAATGGTGTGATTTTTTTTTTTTTTTTTTTTTGTCTGATGCTGCATAAGCTCATACACTTGCTTTCTTACATCAAATGCCACTGCTACTTCTACTACTACATAATTATGGCTAAGGGTTTGCTTACTTCCTATAATATAACTGGATAGATTCCATCACCCCAGGTGCCTTTCTTATGTTTATCTTCAATAATTTCTCCTCCACTTGACTCTCAGTTATTACAAGATTATCTAGCTTACTGCCAGAGTTGAATACACCTCTAGCATTCCCCTCGCTGAATAACTCCTCATGTGTGAATGTCGATGCAAAATATTCATTTAGTTTGTTAGCTACCTGAGCAGGATCATCAACAGTTGAACCATTGATATCAAGTAGACCAATCTGATTCATCCTCCTTCCTTCTAGAGTTTACATAAATAAATAACTCTTTGCTGTTTTTCTTTACATCCCATGCCAAACATTTCTCTTAATCTACCTTTGACTGCCGTACCTCCTTTGTGACTTGGTTACAGACCAGCTTATATCTATCATAGACTTCCATGTCTGCTGTTAATTTATATGTATCCCATGCATTTTTCTTCACTACCACATGTCTCATTAGTTCATGTAACATCCATTTAGGCCTAAACCCTGAACAATATTTCTTAGTTGGTATGAAAAGCTTAGTAGCTTCCAAGATTAATTCTTTGAATACTTTCCATTTTGAATTTGCTGTTGGTAACATCATCAGTTTGTCCCACCATATAGAATTTAAAAACTGTTTCAGACCACTGTAGTCACCTTTACAAAAGCAAAACCCTTCCCTTTACCCCTGATGGTAGTTACCTCTTTAAGTAAATCCCACTTCAGCACACTGTGATCACTGCCACCTTTGCGGTTCCTTTATCTGCAGATTCTTAATGCATGAAGCATAAAGATTAGCAGTACTGATAATCAGATAAGAGTATTACTCTCTCTAGTTGCCTCTCAAACATGCTGCAGTAGAAAACAGTCATCCAATAAATCCACAATAGCATTGCTAGTGTGTCAGTGACCCACCCACAAATTGCAGTCAATATCTGGGAAATGAAAATCCTGCATTATAAGACACCACTCTGATTTACTGGCCCTCTCTATTTCTTTGTACAGTTGTTTATTATACTCATTAGAGTCATTAGGCTTATAACCTGTGGTCAGCTGTAGTGGGCTTGCATGGGCTCATGAGAGCCGCCCATTGTTGAAACGATCATTTATTTTACAAATGAAATCCTGAATTTAATTATTGAGTATCCAGAGCCAGAACTATGGTGTGACAAGCAGGGCCCCATCCCCAGCATTTTAATGGCACAATCGACCAGTTATGTATTTTAAAATTGCTTCATTTTTGATTTAATTACAGTCAGTCCTCTGCTTATCGAACTTCTTTATAGCGAATTTTTTAAAATTCTTTTCAGTAATTACATTTAAAATAGTTTCCATAGAACGATCGGATTACAAAAGACAAATTTGTGTCCATTGTTCTCACCTCTGGCCTTTAGGTAATTAGAAAAGCACGAATTAAGGGTGAAAGGGATTACCATTCCACATTAGTGGTGTTCTTAAAACCTGTGTAGCCACATTCCGAGAAGTCGCGCTAGTTAATATGCTTTACATATCCAGTCAGAGGATTAAGAAGATTCCTGATACAGATAATAGCCTCTGGTCAACCTGTGTTGTGGTTCCCCTTTACTGCGACAAACAGTTATCTGTTTTTTAGAGAAGTGGGGAATCCACGCCTTCCAGTAAATTTGTTCTGTCTATATTTACATGGTCACAGTAGCTGAATATTCAAGTAATTCTGATATTTTGTACAGTATTCAAAGAATTAGTGACAGTAGCAATGTTGGGGGGGGGGGATGATGCAACTAAGATATTAAGTAAACTTTCCAAAGATGAAATATTGGCAGATTTGGAAAACGCATCGAGGCTTTCACTATGAAGAAAATGTTTCAAAAAAACTGTATGCATTATATCACCAGGCTATTATCTGTGTCAGGAATTTTCTTAATCCTCTGACTGGATATGGAAAGCATGTTAACTAGCGAGACTTCTTGGAATGTGGCTGCATAGGTTTTACGGACATCACTAACATGGAATCATTCCAAAATATAATGGCATACAGGCAATAATTAAAAAAAAAAAAAAAAAACTGTATTCATTGTATCACCAATCTCCAATAAACCAGTGCGAATTAAGGATGTGTGCTAAAGAATTTGGTCCGGAAACTATAAAGATCGGTCGTGTGTTCAGGCCATGACGTGCAGTTTGTAGCTTGCGGATGGCATTTGAGGGTTGGAGGAATTATCCTGCTTTGTGAAAACATTTAGAATCAGAAGTTAAATATTCTGGATTATTAAACCGACTTTTCAATCTGGAATTTCTTAACGATTTAGCACTAATGATCGACATCCTGCAGGAGCTCTCTTACCTTTCAGAAGATTTACAAAGTGGCAGCATCACTATAGTAAAAGCAGATTAATTATTCTAACTATCAATGCTATCCCTAATTTGAAAAATTCTGAAGGAAATTATGAAGCTAAAGTTGAGAGCATGTTGACGTTGAAAGAATTTGAAGGAATCAAAATCGAAAGTAAGAACACATTTAACTTATTCTTATTAAGGATAAGTTATTAATGCAACAGTAATTTTAAATTAAATAAAGAAAATAATGATACTATTAATGATGAGGAATTGAAAGAAATTTTAAACATATGCTATCTGAAATCATGGAATATGAAAGAACTTTTGTCTCTGTAGCAAGACGATGGAAATTGAATGAGAAATTTAAGTTTTCTGATAAAATATAAAATAAAAATTAATGAGTTTAGAGATTTTGTTGAAGACAATTTATCTTTAAAATCGAGTGAAATTCCCTCTTCAATTAAGAAAGCCAGAAATATCTTTGAAGCCATTGCGATTAGCAGTGCTGAAGCTGAGCGAGCTTTCAGCGTAATGAATAATATAATACAGGGTATAACAATTAAACATGGTGTACATTATGATGACCATACATCTAAATGGAAAACCGTTGCTTCAATTTGATCTGGATAATTATGTCAAATCACTCCTCTGTAATCATCACTCAGTTATTGCGCAAAGCAGATCGACAACAAATATTAAAAAAGAAGTAAATTCTATATGGCAATTTTTAGAATAAATTTTTCTTGAATATTTGTATAATAATTTTTTTCATGTAATCTGTGATTTTGTGTACTTTTTCCAGAAGAGTTTGTTTTTATGTAATATTTGTTTTTATATTGTACAATGTTTTGTGATAGTTTTTGTTATTTGTGATATGGGAAATATTTCATGTTATTTTTTATTTGCCATATTAAAATTTTATCTTGAAAAAAAATATATCCATTATATTTCCCTAGTTGTTAAAAAAAAAGAGATGAATAAATAAGTGGCGCATGTGCCGAGCATGCATAGTAGATGGTTTTATGTGAATCCTTTGCATTTCTTTTAGATATTTTGATTTGTATATTGATTAAGAAATAAAAGAGCTTTTGTATTGTAAATATTTTATTGAACATTTGCAAATTTTCATAATTTCTGGAAGACAAGATACAATGGATTTATGATAACTAAAGTAAGAGATGTATACTTGTGATTGCAGCGCCTCCATAGCCAGGTGGGCAGGAGCAGCAGTGCGTAGCACACGCTTCTTGATTAGACCGGGATTCGAGCCCGTAACCACCAAATACGGAGGATGTGGAGAGGTCAGGGAATGACCACAGCATATCCCTAGAGCAATATGGCCTTAGTTGCTAATGTTCCTAAAAACCAAATAACAAACAAACTTGCGATTGCAACTTCTGTTCCGCGTAAAATATGGAGTCACTGGTTAAAGATGCATTGCAGGATCACCTAGACAAGACTGCAGCAATAATTCAGACACAGCATGGGTTTGTTAAAGGAAAGTCTTGTGTGACAAATTTGATTGGATATTATGATGTGGTTACAAAGGAACTGGATGCAAAAAATAATTTTGATATCATATATTTGGATTTCAGGAAAGCTTTTGATACTGTTGCACATGATAGACTACTGTACAAATTGGAGCAGAATGGTATTAAGGGTAAGTTGCTACAATGGATAAAAGGATGGTTAAGTGGGAGAAGACAGAGGGTGGTAATCAATGGGTGCTGCTCTTCGTGGACTAATGTTATTAGTGGAGTCCCACAGGGTTTGGTGTTGGGTCCACTGTTGTTTTGTATATTTATCAATGATATTGATGAAGGTATATCAGGCTTAGTGTCGAAGTTTGCAGATGATACAAAAGTTGGTAGGGTTGTTAATGACAGTAATGGCAGTGTGCTACTGCAACAGGATCTACAAAATTTGGGCAGATGAGCTGAGAAGTGGCAACTGAAGTTTAACATTGACAAATGCAAAGTACTGCATATGGGTAGAAGTAACCCTAGAGATGTGTACCAACTGTGTGGTACTACACTTAAAGTGGTAGAAAATGAAAAAGACATGGGAGTAATTGTGCAGTCAGATATGAAGTTTTTTTTCTATTTTTTTTTACTTGGTAGTTGTTGGCGCATCGACTTCTGTGGCCATAATGCACCTCCCAAGGTTTTTGCAGTACTTTGAATATGAAGTTTTCTGAGCAATGCAGACAGGCTGCTAGGCAGGTCATGGGGTTTTGTCAATTATATACAGGAATTTTGCTAGCAGGTAAAAGGAGGTGATTGTCTCTCTATATAAGGCAATGGTCAGGCCACACCTTGAGTACTGCGTACAGGTCTAGAGGCCTCATTTTAGGAAGGATGTAGATTTGCTTGAGCGTGTACAGAGAAGGGCAACAAGATTGGTGAGGGGAATGAAGAGATCCTCTTACCAAGAGAGGCTTAAGTTCTGCAAATTGCAGCAGCTGGCGACTAGGCACCTGCGAGGTGATCTGATTGAGGTGTATAAGGCCTTGAACGGGTTGCGCATTCTGAATTCTGATGGGATTCTTCCACTTGTTCTGATTACGAACCTAAGGAGGCATAAATTCAAATTGAGAAAAGACAGATGTAGAATAGATGTGCGGAAATTTGCCTTTATCCAGCGAGTGGTTAATTGCTGGAACAGACTTCCATCTGTCATTGTAGAAGTTGATAGGTTAAATAAATTTAAGGAGGAACTGGACAAACATTTAGATGGAATTTTTTTTTTTGGCTGATGCTGCATAAGCTCATACACTTGATTTCTTGCATCACATGCCACTAATACTACATCTAAATGTCTCTAGAAAACAGCGTCGGTTGAAGTACCGATCTTGTAGTTGAAACAACATATGCAGCCGCTAGGGGCACCTAACAATGGAGTGTTACAAAAATGTGAGATTAAAAAATAAATTGTTAACAAATACTTGTATTGTTGCAATCATGCCTACTGCAGTATGATTGTTGTAATCATACTGCAGTATGATTGTTTCAATCATACTTACTTCAGCAAGTATGATTATGACATCATACTATTCAAAAATTCTAAAAAGTTAGAACTCGAGATACTATCGTATCCAGGTATCATCATAAAAGGGGGTAGCATGATCACCAGGCTGACTTGAGATATCAAAGCTGTCATGCATCATGTGCTCTAATCTCACTACTAGTGAGTGCTCTGAATGTGGGAAGTGCCTCTGGCAGCAGCTGTATATGATATCACTATTGTGACGTATCAGATTTACTCAGTAGGAATCCCCAAGGATGTTTCACATCAAAAAGTTGGCAACTGCTAGCCCATTGTTAAAATATTCACAGCTCACCACTGCCTATAACACACTCATACTCTCAAGTTTGCTTTTCCAGTGTTTATGTCACACCAAACTGACTCGACACTGCTCTGTCCACCCATATTGACTGGCTGTACTTCCTTGGATTTTATGTGTTTCTTAACTAATAGCATAATCCCTCCTCCCTTCCTATTCTGTCTATCCTTCCTGTGCACATTGTACTCCTCAAATTCCATTTCTGCATTCCTTATATTTGTGTGACACCATGTCTTTGACATCCCAATAATATCTGCTTTTGATGTTTTGACCAACACCTCAAATTTATTTACCAAACTCCTAGCATTGGTGTACATGCAAGTATGCATGCACCTCTTCCTATTCTTAGCTACCCTAACACAGCCCATGTGTTTACTTGTTCTGCAATGACTCCCGGCAGTCTCTGAAATCCCTTGCACCTTGTTTTTCAGGCTTCTGCTCGTTCCAATAGAAGCAGTGCAAGAATCACTTTTGCCTCTGCCAGCAGCTACTGGTAATCTATTAGTTTGTGTATCCCCCCAAGCTAGCAGGTTACCGACCCACCTAACTCTGCCTTGAGAGCATCAGCAAATATTCTTGCACCCTTTCTATTTAAGTGTATGTATCCCATCACTATAGAAGCAGTCTCTCCTGTTAACAAGCACAGGCCAGGCTGAGAAAAATTCTACCCCTTGAGCCTTGCACAATCTTTCCAGGGCTGAATTGATCAACAAGACTCTCATCATATACTCCCTCCTATCGACCCTGGGCAGAATTGCAGACACTTTCAAATTCAACCCTAACTCATGGCTTTTTTTCAACATTGATCTGTACTTGTTAAATAATTCTGCCGGTCTCCTATTCTTAATATCATTAGTGCCAATGTGTACAACAGTATCACCTTTTGTGCCCTTAAAGATATCTGCTCTGTGATATCATCAGCCTTTGCTCCTGCAGACCTACCTTGGCCCTGTTCCTGCTATCCTTTTTGCACAATATATTCCCCAATTATTATTATTATTAGCTATATGATGCAAGGAAGCCTGAGGCTTATGCTGCAACAGCTGGAAAAAAAAAAAAAAAAAAAAATTTCATAGTTACCCTGAGAGAGAGAGAGAGAAGTAGAAGGAAATCACCAAGAAGAGAAGAATGGTAATATTCAGCTCGGGACCCTGGTTGTGCCAAATAGAATCACTCACAATAACTAGTTCCTGTGGGGCCAGAGCATTCTGCCTTGGGGGGTTGCTGCTGTGTTGCACGATGTTCAAATGCAAGCTTTGGCGTTGATGTGGGCAGCTGACAGCTTGATGGGCCCTTCAATTTAAATCCTTCGAGGGCATCTACCCTGTCCTTCACGCTCTCATATAGGCCCATAACAATGCTGAGTTGGTGCCTGATTTCCTCACACTCCTTACATTGTGCACAGACAAAGACAATGTCATCCCCAATTATTATTATTATTATTATAAATAGGATGATATTGCCCCTTGGCAATATCATCCTATTTCTGATTGCTCCACAAACATCAGACAAACAGTTCATTTAAAAAGGCCGTGATTCAGGGGACAATTGCCCCGCCTCAGTTTTCTTCTGAGCCACAGCACTCCTATTAGCTTGAGCCTTTTGCTTTGCTGCTCTGGTCTGAGTCATGATTTTGATTCAATTTCAATATAAAAATATAACACTAAACTTATATCCAGTGCAGTTATAACACTATATATATATATATATTTCAGTATCGAGTATTATCTCCAACCGAGTTATGTTATATGAATTTCATATCTTCTATCAAGTTATGTGTATTAATTTATAATGTTACATTTGTAAAATCTAAGTAGTTGTAATAGATAATAAATTTAACTATCTATTGCCACCCAGGGTTTAACTCTTCACTAGCTATATATGCCAAATCACTGATTCTAAAAGCTCTGCAAATATTACTGTCCTACGTTACAATCTACGTGAGAAGTTATATTATTAAATCACTGAAGTAGTGCTATAATTTATGATTTATAATCCTCTGCTGATACTGATTACACTGCTACAAGTTAAGTAGAAACTACCAGTATCTTCTGTATGGATACAAAAACAATGGCGGCAGATACGAGTGCTACTATCGATATAATGCCATCAGAAATCGACTGTGGTTTTCCACGCAATTACAAGGCCGAGTAAAAAATAAATGCACCAATTTAATCAGCAAATCGCTAAAAAACTATACCTAAATTTAAATCAAAAGTTATACAAAAACAATATTTTCAAATCAATAAATAAAAAAGTTCACTTAGCAGCTTTGAACATGTCTGGCCATCTGCATGATGTCTGGCCATCTGCATCTAGCTTCCATTTGCTATAGTATCTGCCAATTTGTTATTTATATACTTTTTTCCCATGAAAGCCTCATGGGAAAAAAAATTCATTCATGTAATAACATCCTAATGGGAACTAAACAACTACCAAACTTAGATTTTAATAAATGGATTTCATTTGCTGCACATTCTTAAACCAGTCCATCCCACCTGTTTGTGATAAAACTCAAATCTGAGCAACAATTTAGGTGGGGGGGACTTCAAATTGACCTTTGGAACCCTTTGTTATTATATTAGCAAAATATATAGGTATTATGCTATCTTATATCTAAATTTGCTTCCATATAATATATGGGATAAATTTATGAAAGTTTAACTTGGATCTAGGTGCTCAAAGAATTGTTACTCCTCTAGGTGTTTGGATCAAAGTGACCTTTACATGTACATTTTAAATATCAGCAATAAATAATTCAAAATTGTCCACTTTTTTGATACCACCTTTATTTTCAATCTTTTCTGAACATAACTATGAAAACTATTTTTTTTTTAATTAAAAATATATTTTTAATTAATTTCTGAAAATAAAACTCCCTTTAGACTTGTCGGCTAGTAAAATGCAAATCATAAAACCCACATGCTTCAACCAATACATACAATTAGATGTCAACCTATCGATAACATTGAGCACTGCTGCATGAAATGTAAAATATGTATCAATAGTTTGATTTCAGATCATGTTTCAATGTCACGCAGCCAGAGAACATTACTGACTGGAGGAAAGCACACGTCAGTAAAGCCAGCTTGCTGTCAATAATTATACATGATAGATGCCACTGAAAATGTGCATATAAATCAGGCATAACCTGATAACTGCATTTTTCCTGTTTGCATAGTAATTAACAGAGATTTCAAAAATAGCTGTTAGGCATTTCAGCTGTGTGAACAGAGTAGATTAAGAGCATGAATTGCTGAAATATCACCCGAGATCTCGTTGAACCCATGTACCTGGCTTGGAGTTAACATGGTTTTCAGTGTTTAGTTTAACTGAACACTGAAGACCATGATACATTTCACTATTTTAACTTGCTGTTCTAGAATTCAGCTTGCTCTAACTTTAGTTTCAGGCAGAACCACTCTGAACTGATGATTCTTGAAGTGAATTTATTATTACTACTACTTAGCCACATGGTGCAAGGAAGCCTGAGGCTTATGCTGCACCAGCCAAAAAAAAAAATTCCCGAGTTACCCTGAGAGAGAGAGAGAGAGAGAGTTACTTGTTCTGTTACTGAAATAACCATTATAACATTCAGTCAGGCCATCCTTTGGATATGTCAGTGAAATGTTTGTTAAAGTTTGGTCTTCCTGTTCTACTTTGTATTTTTGTCTTTTTTTTTTATTCATCATTTATTCATTACTGAGTATTTTGTGAAAATAAATATAACCAATTTATATCAAAATATCTGCCATTATTTCGATTTATAGTTATATTTTTATATTTATATATCCCCTTTATTGTTATTGAATCTTGCTCCTTTTTATCTCTAATACCATTTATCTTCAGATTTTTTGTCTTATCATATTATACACTTGTTAGCAACTTCAGGATTTAATATTTTGCTTAACTCCTATTTATGTGATTGGCTTCAGTCTTGAATATTCATAGCTTTTGTTGTATTTTTAAATCTGGCAATATTCTTAATTTATAATAAAGCAATTGCAAATTTTTACAAAGTTTGCAACTGCATGCTGTTCTGATAAATCGTTGTATAATAATGTGATGCCAGATATTTTATTTAAGAATATGAAAACAGACATGACCATTAAGTGTTGAACCTATATCAGTAATTGTATTTCTTGTTTTTTAATCAGTAATGGACAACGGCAGTTGGTGTGTTTGGCTAGAGCACTACTGAGAAAAAGTCGTATATTGATTCTGGATGAGGCTACAGCATCTGTCGATTTGCATACTGATCATCTAATACAAACCACTGTAAAAGAAGCATTTTCCCACTGCACTATTATCACCATTGCTCACAGGCTGCATACAGTACTTGATTATGACAGGTGAGTAAACACAAGCATTAATTTTGTTTTAAAGTAAAAAGAATTTGCCACCTAAATTTGAGTTTCCAATTGCACAGAAATCCTAAATGATTATTTGCTCATATTCAATTGGGTTATACACTGATGAACCAAAACATTATGACCACCTACCTGATATGATGTTGATTCTCTATGTACAGCCAAAACAGCTTGTACTCAGCAAGACATGGATGCTACAAGATTTCTAAATGTATCTTGTGTGTGGTGTCTGATACCAACACATAACCAGCAGATCCTTTAACTCCTGTAAGGTCCATGGTGGAGATGCTGCAGATCGGAGTTGCTGTTCCAACACAAACCACAGATGCTCGATGGGATTGATGTCTGTGGAATTTGGAGGACAGGGTAATACCTAGAAGTCTTCCTCATGTTCCGTGAACCAGTCACGAACAATCTGGGTGGTGTGGCATGGCACATTATCCTGCTGAAAGACCATTGCCATGAAAGGGTGTATCTGGTCAGCAATGATGTTTAGGTCAGTGGTAGACGTCAGAGTGCCCGGCACATGGATGACCAGACCCAGGTATCCCAGCAGAACATCGCCCAAAGCATGACACTGCTGCCACTATATTGTTTTTGTCCCACGGTGCATCCAGGTGCCATCACTTCCCCAGGTGAATGATGCACACGTACCAGGCCGTCCACATGGTGCAACAGGAAAAGTGAGTACCCTTTGTGATACGATATACCGTACTAGATAGCGTTAGTTGAACTTCGTTAGCAGTTAAATTGTACGTTTAAATAAATACATATAACGACTTAGATTACAAACGTAATATAATTAATTATATTTAACATAATTAATTATACATATAACCACTTAGGTTACGTAACATAAATAATTAGTAAAAACAAATAATTAATACATAACTTGATACGAAAGTTATATAAAGGGATTTCGCAGATAACACTCGTTACTGAAACGTAAATATTCCGTAGATAACACTCGTTACTGAAACATAAATATAGCGTTATAACTGTGTTTGGATACAAGTTTAGGATTTAATTTTGTACAGAAATTGAAATTTTATTGAAAGTAAATCTAAATCATGACTCAAACCAGAGCAGCAAAGCAAAGGGCTCAAGCTAATGGGAATGCTGTGGCCCAGGGGAGAACTGAGGGGGGCAGTTGTCCTCTGAATCACAGCCTTGTAAGATGCACTATTTGCTTGATGTTTGCGGAGCAGTCAAGTATGGGACATGATACTGCCATGGGGGATGTCTTTGTGTGTGTGCGATGCAAGGAGTGTAAGGAGATAAGGCGACAACTCAGCGTTGTTATGGGCCTATATGAGAGCTTGAAGGATAGGGTGGATGCCCTCGAAGGATTACAAGTGAGGGGCCCATCAAGCTCTCAGCTGCCCACACCAATGCCAGAGCTTGCACTTGGTCATCGCGGAACACAGCGGCAACCCCCAAGGCAGAATGCGCTGGTCCCAAAGGAACTAGTAGTTGTTGGTGACTCTATTGTCAGGGAAACGGGAAACATGCTTTGTAAAAAGGATAGGTGGAATAGGACCAGGGTATGTCTGCCAGGGGCAAAAGTTGATGACGTTGTAGAGCGGATATCATCTTTTAAGGGCACAAAAGGTGATATAGTTGTACACGTTGGCACTAATGACATTAAGAGTAGGAGACCGGCGGAATTACTTGACAAGTACAGGTCACTGATGAAAAAAAGCCGTGAATTAGGGTTGAAATTGAAAGTGTCTGCAATTCTGCCCAGACACGATAGGAGGGAGTATATGATGAGAGCCCTGTCAATCAATTCGGCCCTGGAAAGATTGTGCAGGGCTCAAGGGGTAGAATTTTTTTCAGCCTGGTCTGTACTTGTTAACAGGAGAGACTGCTTCTACAGGGATGGGATACACTTAAATAGAAAGGGTGCAAGAATGTTTGCTGATGCTATCGAGGCAATGTTAGGTGGGTCGGAAAACTGCTAGATTGGGGGGATACAAGGACTAATAGATTAACAGTAGCCACTGGCAGAGGTGAAAGTGATTCTTGCACTGCTTCTATTGGAATGAGCCGCAGCCTGCAAAATAAGATGCAGGATATTTCAGAGACTGCTGGGAATCATTGGGGTACAAGTAAACACATGGGTTGTGTTAGGGTAGCTAAGAAAAAGAACAGGTGCATGTATACTTGTGTGTACACCAATGCTAGGAGTTTAGTAAATAAATTTGATGAATTTGAGGTATTGCTCAAAACATCAAAGGCAGATGGGATCTATCCAGTTATATTAAAGGAGGCAGCAAAGGAGGTAAGCAAACCCTTAGCCATAATTATGAGAGCTTCCTTGGACTCAGGGGAGGTACCCATTGACTGGAGATGTGCAAATGTGACCCCAATTCACAAAGGGGGATCAAAGGCTGACACAAGTAATTATAGACCTGTGAGTTTAATTTCTGTTCCCGGAAAATTAATGGAGACACTGGTGAAAGAAGCACTGCAGGATCATCTAGACAAGACTTCAGTTATAGCTAGGACACAGCATGGTTTTGTTAAGGGGAAGTCTTGCCTGACCAATTTGATTGGATACTATGATGCAGTCACAAAAGAACTGGATGCAGGGAATAACTTTGATATTATATACTTGGATCTTAGAAAGGCTTTTGATACTGTTGCACATGGAAGACTGCTGCACAAATTGGAGCAGTGTGGCATTGGAGGCAAGTTGCTGCTATGGATAAAGGGGTGGTTGAGGGGGAGAAGACAGAGAGTGGTAATCAATGGACACTGCTCATCGTGGACTAATGTTATTAGTGGAGTCCCTCAGGGTTCAGTATTGGGGCCTTTATTGTTTTCTGTATTTATAAATGATATTGATGATGGTATATCAGGCTTAATGTCCAAGTTTGCAGACGATACGAAGGTTGGCAGGGTTGTCAAGGACACTACTGACACTATGCTGCTGCAACAGGATTTGGAAAGGTTGAGCAGATGGGCTTCGAGGTGGCAAATGAAGTTTAACATTGACAAATGTAAAGTACTACATATGGGAAACAGCAACCCCAGAGCAACGTATCAACTCTGTGGTACTACACTGACGGTGGTAGAGAATGAAAGGGACCTGGGGGTGGTGGTGCAGGCAGATATGAAGTTCTCTGAGCAGTGCAGACGAGCTGCAAGAGTAGCTCATGGTGTATTGTCAATGATATATAGGAATTTTTCTAGCAGGGATAAGGAGGTGATTATTCCCTTGTATAAGGCAATGGTCAGGCCACACCTAGAGTACTGTATACAGGCCTGGAGGCCTCATTTCAGGAAGGATGTAGAGCTGCTGGAACGAGTACAGAGAAGGGCAACAAGATTAGTGAATGGAACAAAGGGGTGCTCTTACGAAGAAAGGCTTAAGTTTTGCAAATTACAGTGTCTGGAAACTAGGCACCAGCGGGGTGATCTGATAGAGGTGTACAAAGCCTTGAATGGTTTGAGCATGCTCAATGCTGATGGGATTCTTCCTCTAGCTCAGAAAAATCACCTGAGAGGGCATAAATTCAAATTGAGGAAAGACAGATGTAGGATAGATGTGCGGAAATTTGCCTTTAGCCAGCGGGTGGTTGGTGGGTGGAACAGACTTCCATCCCTTGTCGTGGAAGTTGATAGCCTAAATAAGTTTAAGGCTCAGCTGGACAGGTATTTCGAACGAACAGAGGGGTGAAGTGGAAGTGGTTATTTTTATTTATTTATGTTACTTTTTTTTTTTTTTTTTTTTTTTTTTTTGGCTGATGCTGCATAAGCTTGCTTTCTTGCATCAAATGCCTCTACTAATGCTAATGCTAATGCTAATGCTAATGTGAGTCATCGGACCAGATAACCTTTTCCAAGAACTCGAGGTCCAGTTTTGATGCTTGCGTGCCCATTGTAGATGCTGTCACCGGTGAACCCTGGTTAGCATTGGCACTCAGAGCGGCCTGCAGCTACGCAGCCCCATTTTCAGCAGGATTTGATGTATTGTGTGTTGTGACACATTACTCTGGTCACCAGCATTCCAATTACCAGCGAGTTGTGCCACAGTCGCCCTTCTGTTGCCACGTACCATCCAGGAGAAACTTTCGGTAGGTACTAACCACGGCTGACCATGATCATACCACCATCCATGCCATTTTGGATATGCTCTGACCCAGTCATCCGGCCATTACAATTTGGCTTTTATCAAACTCGCTTAAATCCACTGCCTTTCTCATATGAAGAACAAGAGTAACACTGATTAATGGTGCTCGGTATCAGGTGTTTTTTTTACCATATCCCGACCCACACAAGCACCGTAGTTCACCTGCAGTTGCTTCGATTTGCATAACAACTTGCTGGTCATAATGTTTTTTGGCTCATCAGTGTAGTTTGAAAGGAGAAAGAATATATTTATATATGATAATTGTTCTCTGTAGGATATACATGAAAACCATGTTAATTAAAATAAATTATTCCAAAATTTTATCAGTTTAAGTTGAATGGGCTAGAATAATCTAATAGTTTATTTTTGTGGCAAAATTTTGAATTTTATATATCGTGTGTGTGAAGTGATAATGAATTTTCATATGCAGTTTACACCAATTTCAATATAATATAAATGATATAAATGTTTATTCATTATTTATATAAATATAATAATATGTATTATATTTATATAATTGATTCACTGTGAATTGTTAAGAATTTTACAGTATTCTACGTCATCATATGGATTTGAACAGCATGCATGCTTAACTTTATACTGATACATTGATCACAACTATAGTCATGTCAATCTCTAAACAATGACAAAATGCACTTCTTGGTCCCTTTATTAGGTTCATGAGCTAACAATGTATTAAACCATCATCAGTCCAAAACACTGCTCTGAACCAAAGCATGCAATCAATAAGGTGTTGGAAAGTGAAATTAGCATTAGTTGAGGTATATAATGCAAGAAAGCAAGCTTTTACAGCATCAGCCAAACAAAAACAAAACCCCTTCCCATTTCATCCATCCGGTCACTCCAAATTTTTGTCTAGTTCAGACTTAAATTTATTTAAGCTATCAACTTCCACAACAACAGATGGAAGTCTGTTCTAGCAATCAACTACCCGCTTGTTAAAGTCACACTTCCACACAGCTATTCTACAACTCTACAACAGTACTCAAGGTGTGGCCTGACCATTGCCCTTCAGGGTCTTACTCTGATCAAGTGGAAGTATCCCATCAGCATTGAGCTTGCTCAACCCATTCAAGGCCATATACACCTCAATCAGATCATCTCGCAGGTGCCTAGTCTCCAGATGCTGCAACTTGCAGAACTTAAGCCTTTCTTCGTAAATGCACCCCTTTGTTCCTCTCACCAATCTTGTTTCCTTTTTCTGTACTCATTCTAGTAATTCTACATATTTCCTAAAATGAGGACTCCACACCTGTATGCAGTACTCAAGGTGTGGCCTGATCATTGCCGTATACAAAGGGATAATTAGTGACAAATGGGCCTGGAGTACTGGGGTCCATAGTTTAACAGATATTTATTTAAAGTATACCCAGTATAAAATAAAATAAAATAAAATATTTCCAGAAGCTTTAAAAGCTTCTGGAAATATTTTTTAAAAGCTTCTGGAAATATTTTATTTTATTTTATTTTATACTGGGTATACTTTAAATAAATATCTGTTAAAGGGATAATTACCTCCTTGTCTCTGCTAGCAAAATTCCTATATATCATTGACAAAGCTCCATGACCTGCTCTGGCAGCCCATCTGCACTGCTCACAGAACTTCATATCTGACTGCACAATTACCCCCCCCCCAGATCTTTTCCATTCTCCACCTCACTACCATACGGTTGGTACATTTTTCTTGGGTTACTTCTATCCATATGCAGTACTTTGCATTTGTCAATGTTAAACTTCAGTTGCCACTTCTCAGCCCATCTGCCTAACTTTTCTAGATCCTGTTGCAGTAACATACTGTCTTTACTGTCATTAATAACCCTGCCAACCTTTGTATCATCTGCAAACTTGGATATTAAGCCTGATATACCTTCATCGATATCATTGATAAATACACAGAACAAATGGGCCCAGCAATGAACCCTGGGGGACTCCACTAATAACATTAGTCCACGTGTAGAGCAGTCTCCATTTATTACCACTCTCTGCCATCTCCCACTCAACCATCCCTTTATCTATTGCAACAACTTGCCCTTAATGCCATACCAATTTCTATCATGTGCAACAGTATCAAAAGCTTTCCTGAAATCCAAGTATATGATATCAAAATTATTTTTTGCATCCAGTTCCTTTGTGACCACATTGTAGTATACAATCAAATTGGTCAGACAAGATTTTCCCCTTAACAAACCCATGCTGTGTCTGAACTATTACTGCAGTCTTGTCTAAGTGATCCTGCAATGCTTCTTTAACCAGTGACTCCATTATCTTCCCCAGAACAGAAATGAAATTAACAGGTCTATAATTATTTGTGTCACTCTTTGCTCCCCTTTTGTGAATTTGGGTTTCATTTGCATATCTCCAGTCCATGAAGACCTCCCCTGAATCTAAGGATGATCTCATAATTAGGTTTGCTGACTTCCCTTGCTGTCTCCTTCAATATAATTGGATAGATTCCATCCACTCCAGGTACCTCTTTTTATTTTTAACTTCCACAATTTCTCCTCCACTTTGCCGTTAGTTATTACAAAATCACTTAGCTCCATGTTAGATTTTAATAAACATCTGGCATTCCCTTCCTTGAATAACTCCTCACATGTGAATGTAGATACAAATACTCGTCCATTTTATCAGCTACTTGAGCAGGATCATCAATAGCCAAACTATCCATGTTAAGTGGACCAATCTGATTCATCCTCTTCCTTCTAGAGTTTACATAAGGAAAGAACTCTTTGCTGTTTTTCTTTGCATCCTTTGCCAAAGTTTTCTCGTAATCTGCCTTTGCCTGCCTAACCTCCTTTGTCACTTGATTAAAGACTACCTTATATCTGTCATAGGCTTCTGTGTAGCCTAATAATTTATATGCATTCCATGCATTTTTCTTCTCTGCCACGAGCCTCATTAATTCATCTAACATCCATTTAGGCCTGAATCTTGAATGGTATTTCTTAGTTGGTATGAAAAGCCTAGTATTAAGATTAAGTCCCTGAAGGCTTCCCATTTAGAATTCACCATTGGTAACATCATTACCAATGGTGAATTGGTAATGATATTACCCACTGTATAGAATTTAAAACTGTATAGAATACTGTATAGATCTGTATAGAATTTAAATTCTATACAGATCCTACTGTATAGAATTTAAAAACTGTCTGAGACCACTGTAGTCACTTTTACAAAACCAAAAACCCTTCTCTTTACCCCTGATGGTAGTTATATCTTTAAGTAAATCCCACGTCAGTACACTGTGATCACTGTCACCTAGTGGTTCCTTTATCTGCAAATTCTTAATGCATGAATACTCACTGCTGATAATCAGATCAAGAGTGTTATTCCTCCTGGTTGGCCCTCAAACACGTTGCTGTAGAAAATAATCCTCCAATAAATCCACAAAAGTCTTGCTAGCATGTGAGTGACCAACCCACAAGTTCCAGTCAAAATCTGGAAAGTTAAAATCCCCAATTACAAGACAGTCTGATTTACTGGCCCACTATTTCTCTGCACAACTGTTCATTGTTCACAGCATCATTAGGCCTATAACAAACTCCTACTCTCATTTTCCCTTTCCCAGTGTTTATATCTCACCAAACAGACTCAACATTGCACTGTCCATCTATGTCAACTGGATGCACTTCCTTAGATTTTATATATTTTTCTTAACTAACAGCATAACCCCTCCTGCCTTCCTTTCCTGTCTATCCTTTCTGTATACATTGTACTCCCCAAATTCCAATTCTGCACTGTTTATATCTGTGTGGCACCATGTCTCTGATATCCCAACAATATCTGCCTTTGATGCCTTGATCAGTACTTCAAATTCATCCAATTTATTTATTATACTTTTAGCTAGCATTGGTGTACATGCAAGTATACATTCACCTGTTCTTACTCTTAGTTATCCTAACACAGCCCATGCATTTACTTGTTCCATGATGACTTCCAGCAGCTCTTGAAATCCCCAGCAACTTGCTCTTAGGCTGCTGCAGTGCAAAAATCATTTTTGCCTCTGGCTGTGTCTGTGGCTCATTCCAATAGAAGCAGTGCAAGAATCACTTTCACCTCTGCCAGTGGCTACTGTTAATCTATTAGTCCTTGTATCCCCCCAAGCTAGCAGTTTTCCGAACCACCTAACACTGCCTTGATAACATCAGAAAATATTCTTGCACCCTTTCTATTAAAGTGTATCAGATACCTGTAGAAGCAGTCTCTCCTGTTAGCAAAATAGGTGGTAGATGACTTTCATCAACCGGTGAAATACCACCACTTTGCTTATTGGAGGCTTGAAGTGGTGAAACCCATGTTTAGTCTCTAGAGCAAAGTTTCCGGCATCCCCCTCCCCCCATACTTCTCCTTCAACCCATGCACGGTACTAAGTACTATAGGTTTTGATACCTTTCGTGTTTGGGGTTTTCATAAAAAAAAAAAAAAAAAAGTGCAGACCACGCTCAAAAAAACTCTACTCCGTGAGCCTTGCACAATCTCTCCATGGCCAAATTGATTGACAACAAGATTCTCATCATATATTCCCTCCTATTGTGTGTGGGCAGAATTGCAGACAATTTCAAATTTAACCGTAACTCGTGACTTTTTTCAGCATTGACCCATGCTTGTTTAGTAAACCTGCAGATCTCTTACTCTTAAGGTCATTAGTGTCAACATGTACTACTAATAATAATAATAATAGTATCATCTTTTGTGCCATTAAAAGGTAATATCTGCCCTACAGCATCATCAACTTTCGCCCCTGGCAGACATACCCTGGTCCTATTCCACCTATCCTTTTTTGCATAATATATTCCCCATCTCCCTGCCAATAGAGTCACCAACAATAACGGAGATTGCCACTGTGTTGCGTGATTCACAGGAATGAGCTCTGGCATTGAGTTGGGCAGCTGTGAACTTGATGGGCCTCTCATATTAATTTCTTCGAGAGCATATAACTTACACCTCAAACTCTCATAGACGCCCATCAGAATGCTGAGTTTGTGCCTAATTTCTTCACAGTCTCTGCACCTAGCACACACACACACACACACACACACACACACACACACACACACACACACACACACACACACACACACACACACACACACACAAAGACATCCTCCTTGGCTCAATCATGTCCTGTTCTAGACAGGTCTGCACACATTTCATATTTCACACATTTTTTTTAGATTGTGATGCGTTGGAGAATCGTTCCCTTCAGTTCTCCTGTGATCTACAGTACTAACACTATCTTTGTGCTCTAGTCTGGGTCATGATTCCATTTAAATATAATTTAATTAACAATGAAATTTAATAAGATTAATCAATTTTACTGATTAATTGATAATACTATACTAATCTAACAGATTTCTAATACAATGCTATGTATTTCGCTATTTAGTTTTACATTAAACCTTATGCTATGAAGTTCGGGATTTACGTTACGCTATTTTGTATTGTATAACAATGGCGGCAAGTTACGAATAGTAGGATCTAAACACTAAGTATTAACTTTCAAAATCACTATCTAAATTCAAATAAACCGAGGAGCTTGACTAGGACTATAATGCTACTTATAGAAAATAATTTAGTATAACAATTAAGTCAAAAAATGACTAAATATATATAAAAACTTAGGTTTCGCCAGAGCTGCAAAAATCTTGGCCAACATGGTAATAACCTCGTACCCACACTCTCAAGAACATGAAGAATATTCATGCAACAAAATTGTCCTCAATTGCTGTTGTCATGTGGGTTGAGTAATCAGCTGGCAAACGCTACTTTCTAGTTCATACCCAACATTTCACACTACTTTAACATTTTCATACTACAGTTGAATCTCTTTAATAAAGTTCAAGGGGCCTAAATTTTAGCGTTTTCTAATAACAAGGTTTGTAGTAATGAGGCCCCACTGAAAGTGTCAAAATTTTACCTTTTTTTTTTTTTTTCACATACTATATATATCTAAGAATAATAATAAATAAATAAATTAATTAATTTCAATTAATAAAATAAAAACAAAAGCCTTGTCTAACAATACAGTAATAGGAATAACATTGTTTGAAGATTTTATTTTGTTTGTAAGATAAACTAAGAGAAAAGCAATTAACAGAAATGAAAACTGGTCCCACAGGAACTAGTAGTTGTTGGTGACTCTATTGTCAGGGAAACGGGGAACATGCTTTGCAAAAAGGATAGGTGGAACAGGACCAGGGTATGTCTGCCAGGGGCAAAGGTTGATGATGTTGTAGAGTGGATATCATCTTTTAAGAGCACAAAAGGTGATATAGTTGTACACGTTGGCACAAATGATATTAAGAGTAGGAGACAGGCAAAATTACTTAACAAGTACAGGTCACTGTTGAAAAAAAGCCGTCAATTAGGGTTGAATTTGAAAGTGTCTGCAATTCTGCCCAGACACAATAGGAGGGAGTATATGATGAGAGCCTTGTCGATCAATTCGGCCCTGGAAAGATTGTGCAAGGCTCAAGGGGTAGAATTTTTTTCTGCCTGGTTTGTACTTGTTAAAAGGAGTGACTGCTTCCACAGGGATGAGATACACTTAAATAGAAAGGGTGCAAGAATATTTGCTGATGCTATCGAGGTAGTGTTAGGTGTGTCAGAAAACTGGTAGCTTGGGGGGATACAAGGACTAATAGATTAACAGTAGCCACTGGCAGAGGTGAAAGTGATTCTTGTACTGCTTCTATTGGAATGAGCAGAAGCCTCGAAAACAAGATGCAGGATGTTTCAGAGACTGCTGGGAGTCATTGTGGTACAAGTAAACACATGGGTTGTGTTAGGGTAGCTAAGAATAGGAACAGGTGCATGTATACTTAAGTGTACACCAATGCTAGGAGTTTGGTAAATAAATTTGGTGAATTTGAGGTATTGCTCAAAGCATCAAAGGCGGATATTGTTGGGATATCAGAGACGTGGTGTCACACAGATAAAAGGAATGCAGAACTGGAATTTGGGGGAGTACAACGTCTACAGAAAGGATAGACAGGATAGGAAAGGAAGAGGGGTTATGCTATTAGTTAAGAAACACATAAAATCCAAGGAAGTGAAGCCAGTCAACATTGCTGGACAGTGCAGTGTCGAGTCAGTTTGGTGTGACAGAAGCATTGGGAGATCAAAATTGAGAGTAGGAGTGTGCTATAGACCTAATGACTCTGATGAGTATAATAAGAAACTGTACAGGGAAATAGAGGGAGCCAGTAAATCAGAGAGTCTTATAATGGGGGATTTTAATTTCCCAGATATTGACTGGAATTTGTGGGCTGGTCACTCGCACACTAGCAAGGCTTTTGTGGATTTATTGGATGATTGTTTTCTACATCAGCATGTTCGGGAGGCAACTAGAGGGAGTAATATACTTGATCTGATTATCAGTAGTGATTCTTCATGCATTAAGAATCTGCAGATAAGTTAAACGATCTAGAATCATCAAAATGTTCCTTTTTTTCTGAAGCCATTCTTCAGTCCACTTTTGATAACCAAGACTGAAAAATTTTGACCGTAAGCCAAGCACTTCTAATGCCCTCATAATCATGGGGAGGTTGGCTAACTTCTTTAAGCCATAGCCTAGTGGTCAGGCGTGAGGGTGCATAAGTACACGTGCCTTGAGTGACCAGGGTTCAAGCCTGTGACTGCTGAATACGGTGCTGTTTCTTGTATTCTGTCTATCTTGTGAACTTCTCTGACCATTTGGTCATCCCAGAATATAAACAGAAAATTTATTCATTTATTAAATCATCTTGGCTTGGAAAACTTACCAATCACAAGTGGACATAGTTTTGTATTGCCATTTGACTTGCAACATAACACAATAGTGTCTTTGTTTACTTAATTTTCCACCATGACAGGACTTTCCTCCAACAGCAAATGTTTTGTTTGGCAGCAAATTATAAAATAAACATGTTCACGATTAAAAATATCCTTTGCCTCATATTTTTAAAGAATGGACCATACAGAACACAACTAGTCTGTAGCTTGTTGACTAATCCAGACTCTCTGCAAAGATTTCTCAACACCAAGTTATTCCTCCAAGTTAAATCTTTGGAGCCAGCCACTGGTGCATTTGAAGTTCCTTTCTTCAAAATCAGACCGGATATTGGCAAATTAGATGCACGCATTTGTTGGTACCACTCGAAACATTTTGTTTCAAGCTCCTCGTGTTTGGAATCAGGAATTTATTTCCTGTTTTTATTCCTGCTCCAATGTCATGCACTTCAAGTTTTTTTTTCGGTTTTTCAGTATTGTAGATAAAGTAAGTAAAGGGATGTTGTATTCCTTTGCAATGTCAATTTTGTTAAGTTCAATCCTATCAGCCTCTTGTATAATTTTCAGTTTAATTTCCAGGCTTAATTCTGTCAGTTTATGTTTTGTAACCATTACACTACAAGATGAGATTTAATATGTACAAACTTTAAATTAATTTAAAGACAAAATTTCCAAAAAAAAAGACATCAGCTTGTATAAAATGTCACAAAAAACAGATTACTGTATGTTGTAGCAAAGGACTCTTTGAATTGGCGTAACAATTGCAACTGATCTTAATCCTGTGGAGAGCGAGGGAGTGTATGTAAACAACTTAGAAAAATTGTTTTTATTCTTTTGTTAACTTAACATTTCATCTTTAACAATAATGTTTTTCAGAGAGCACTTATGTTGTAGCTACCATAAACTGGTTTTGTTTTACACAAAAATAACCATCCTTCGGGAAGCAGGGAACCGGGTGGCCAGAGGCAATAATAGGGGCAATAATCAGACAGCTGCGCCATGATTTGTATTAAATGTACAAAATAACAATATTTATTTCTCATGGGGTGAAAATGAAGTTTGTAATACATATTAACCAAATTTTGTAATAAACGAATATATTTACATAGAAAAGCCTATCCTTTTGCAGGGGAATGATATGTGTTTCATATAAATGAGTACCTTGTATAAGTCGGGTTTGTATTAATGAGATTTTACTGTACTTTATAATACTTTAACATTTTCATACTACTTTATACTATTTTAACATTTTCATACTACTTTATACTATTTTAACATTTTCATACTACTTTATACTATTTTAACATTTTCATACTACTTTATACTATTTTAACATTTTCATAATTTTCATACTACTTTAACATTTTCATGCTACTTTATTCTATTTTAACATTATTAAGATCTGCAAATTGGGCTGGGCAGGGCAGATTTCTGAAATTTCTCTTGTGTTCCTCAAACCACTCGTTCACACATTTGGCATAGTGAATAGTTGAATTATATTGAAAGTAGCTCTGTTTGTAGGTGTAAATATGCATCAATGCTGGGTGTATCTGATCCACAACAATATTCAGATATGCTCAGGCATTCATGTTGCACTTCGGTGGGACCAAAGGTATGCCATGAAAACATGCCCCACACCATTACACCTATCCAAGCTGCCTATAATATCAGTATACAACATGTTGGTTTCAGTGCATTGTGTAGTTTCTTCTATGTGTGCACTTTTCCATTGTTGCTGAAAAATATAAATTAGGGATTTATCAGACCACATGACTTAACTTCAGTCCTCCTGCTTCCATCCTTTGCTTTCCTGACACCAACACAGTCATATTTTCCAGCTGTTGTCTGAGATCAATGCCTTGTGCAAAGTCTCTTATTCCTGTAGTGGTCTTTGTACAGTTCTTCATGGTGCAGTGTCTGCACCATGAAGAACTGTACAATGATGCCCCCCACATTGAATGTAGAGGTTAATTGTTCTATTATTTGGCGATGATTACATTTGACTCTACTCCATATGCCAAGCATCTCACTTCATCAGCTTCATTTCTGGCTGCAATGTTCTGTTCTTAGATATTTTCTACACATTTTGTTTTATCTTTCATTAAACACTAAAATGACACTAGTCTTTGAACATCTATCTTCTCAGCTGTATCACTTATTAAATGTACACCATCAGTCATACCTTTTTGAAAATCCAGATCTTATCCATTCCTCATTTCTAGTGAATTCATTGGGTTTTAGTTGGGTCACACAGCTTTATAGTACAGCTACTTTCCTGCACATTTCATTCCATTTGATCTCTTTGATTTACACATTTTTACATAGATTTTTGCTTATAGTCAAAACTTCCATGGCCCTAATAAAGTGACCAAGGAAAAGTATTTATACAAGGTGTCCAAGAATTTCCATGGAACTAACCATGTGATTCCTAGCAAAATTTTAAGTAATATATTCTTTGTAAGAATTTTGCCTGATACTCCATTTCCCCAGAAAATCTATTTAAAATTGAGATGATGTGGCTGCACTGTACAATGAGAGCTAAAATAATAACATGTTCTTTTTGTTTGTTGTGGACTAAAATAATGTTTACTTCAGTATGTTTTGGTTTCCTTTCCCTATTTCTGGTTCTTTTTGTATATTTGTATTATTACTTACTAATTTTTGTTAAGAGTGCTACTGTGACACTTTGTTGGCATGATCTACTAAAAATCTGTAAGTCTTGGAGTGAAAATGGAGTACAGCTTCAGCAAATACATAGACGTGTATCTTATTTACAGAGTGCAAATCAGTATCAAAGAATACAGTGCATGTTTCCTTGGATGCTGACACCCATCTTACCACGTATTTTTATGGCTAGACCAATGGCTTTGTGAAAGTGGGAAACCGACACTTCATGTATGAGTTTAAATGCAGGGTGCAATGGAAATCTAAGAATTCCAGTTAATGAACAGAAAATAACTGAAGAGGTTTGTAAAATTCCAAACCTATCAATCGGACAGATAACAAAGACCTGAATTGCTTTTTCTGCCATCCATCAAGTACTTCAAGATGAATGTTATCATTCATTTCATTATGCCAGGGTGCAAAGTCTATCACAAGAAGATTATCATCATAGAGTAAGGTTTTATGATTTGCTTTTGGCACAATGTGAAGAGGATCCTGATTTTATTAAATGTATACTGTGGCCACCTTCTCTGAAGGAGTGTTTAACATGCATAACAAAAATATAATGGGCACTTACAGATTTGCATATCACTGTCAGTTCACTTGAGTTATGCCTTTTTTCCCTGTACTTACTCTTGCATCTAGAACTTTCTCTAGGTGATGACAATTCTTTTCCATATGGTAGATGTAATCTTAAATTTACAGCTCTGTGTACTGTTAGGTGAGAATAAGTCTCCGAGAACACAAATTTATGCCCCTAAGGAAAATTCAAACTGAGGGCTCGACAGAGATCCAAGAGTCTGATTCTATACCGAGAAGTGCTGTCCAAGCCCGGCACTGAATTTATGGTGCAGGATGCTTTGGTTCCAGAGGAGGTAGCCTTGTGGGGGATTCAATTGTAAGAGAAACTGGACATATATTCTATATTAAAAACAGATGGAACAGAATCATAGTATGTCTGCTAGGTGCAAAATAGATAATGTGACTAACCAGTTATTAGTTTAAGGGCTAAAGGGCGTATGTGATCCATATTAGTACTAAAAACTTAAACATAAGCAAAATGATGTCAAGAATGTATAGGAAATATATAATCAAATAGCCAAGAAGTATAAGGTCATGCTGGAAAAATGTTGTGAAAAAGGACAAAATGTTCTTATGGGTACAATTCTGTCCATTTATTTTGTAAAGATGGAATTCATTTGAACAAAAGAAGTGCAATAGTTTTTGTTAGTGTTACTGAGGAATCGTTAAGGGTTCAGGGAATCTGCTAATTCAGGAGGGGGGAATGAAATGACATAAGAGATTGCTTCATCTTTTGTGATGGTAATATTGCAAAGACAGCTGTCACTGAAGTGGTAAGAAAATACCATGAAATCTTTGATCCCATTATGTACATATTTCCAATTAGGAAAGTGCTTTATTATCTTCAAACAATGCAGTTTAACTGTGCATCATGTTGCTCACGGAATACCTGAGAAGTTCTTTCCATACCTAAATACAAAAAGGAAGAGAGTGAATCAGATTGGTCCCTTACTTGATCAAACTGGAAGTTATAGAAAAACCAACAGAAGTGGCAGACAAGTTAAATATGTACTTTCCAACAAACTTTATAGTTGAAATACCATTTTAAACACAAGGGATCAGTGAAAATGAGTTAGACTGCTGTAAATTAAATGATATATCAATTTCAAATAAACATATATGGGGTAACTAATGAAGCTGAGTGAAGGTGAGGCTCCAGGAGTGGTTGGTATATGTCCTGTTATACTAAAAACAGCTACCTCAGGATGCAGTTTATGCCTTTCAATGCATAATGTTGTTATTTGGTTTTTAGGAGCATTAGCAACTAAGGCCATATTGCTCCGGGAATATGCGGTGGTCATTTCCTGACCTTTCCGCGTCCTCCGTATTTGGTGGTGATGGGCTCGAACCCCGGTCTAATCAAGAAGCGTGTGCTACGCGCTGCTGCTCCTTCCTGCCTGGCTACGGAGGCGCCTCAATGCATAAAGGAGGTGCAGAAGGTGTGATGGCCAACTATAAACCAATCAGTTTGAGTTCAGTGGTGGGTAAGATCATGGAATCTCTGATTAAGGATACATTATAGGACCACCTTGAAATAGTATCATTAATGGATTCCAGCATGGGTTTGTGAGGGGGAAGTCTTGCTTGACCAGTCTAGTAAATTATTATGGTGAAGTCATAAAACAGTTGGATGCAAGAAACAACTTTACATTATTTACCCTGACTTCAGTAAAGCTGTTGATGTGCTAGGCTTGAGGCTATTGTATAAACTGAATCAAATTGAGATTAGCAATAAGATCCTTTGTTGGATCAAGGACTAGCTAAAAGATAGGAGACAGAGAGTAGCCATAAATGGACATACCACATGGTAGACCAATATCCTTATGATGTTGGGGCCACTCCTGTTTCTTATCTTCTTTATTTTACCCGGAACTTCTGTTCCGGGTAAAATAATGGAGTCACTGGTTAAAGATGCATTGCAGGATCATCTAGACAAGACTGCAGCAATAATTCAGACACAGCATGGGTTTGTTAAGGGAAAGTCTTGTCTGACAAATTTCATTGGTTATTATGATGTGGTTACAAAGGAACTGGATGCAAAAAATAATTTTGATATCATATATTTGGATTTCAAGAAAGCTTTTGACACTGTTGCGCATGGAAGACTATTATACAAATTGGAGCAGAATGGTATTAAGGGTAAGTTGCTACAATGGATAAAAGGATGGTTAAGTGGGAGAAGACAGAGGGTGGTAATCAATGGGTGCTGCTCTTCGTGGACTAATGTTATTAGTGGAGTCCCACAGGGTTCGGTGTTGGGTCCACTGTTGTTTTGTATATTTATCAATGATATTGATGAAGGTATATCAGGCTTAATGTCGAAGTTTGCAGATGATACACAGGTTGGCAGGGTTGTTAATGACAGTAATGGCAGTGTGCTACTGCAACAGGATCTAGATAATTTGGGCAGATGGGCTAAGAACTGGCAACTGAAGTTTAACCTTGACAAATGCAAAGTACTGCATATGGGTAGAAGTAACCCCAGAGAAACGTACCAACTGTGTGGTACTACACTTAAGGTGGTCGAAAATGAAAAAGACCTGGGAGTAATTGTGCAGTCAGATATGAAGTTTTCTGAGCAATGTAGACAGGCTGCTAGGGCAGGTCATGGGGTTTTGTCAATGATATATAGGAATTTTGCTAGCAGGGAAAAGGAGGTGATTGTCCCTCTGTATAAGGCAATGGTCAGGCCACGCCTTGAGTACTGCGTACAGGTCTGGAGGCCTCATTTTAGGAAGGATGTAGATTTGCTTGAGCGTGTACAGAGAAGAGCAACACGATTGGTGAGGGGAATGAAGGGATCCTCTTACCAAGAGAGGCTTAAGTTCTGCAAATTGCAGTGGCTGGAGACTAGGCACCTGCGCGGTGATCAGATTGAGGTCTATAAGGCCTTGAATGGGTTGAGCACGCTGAATTCTGATGGGATCCTCCCACTTGTTCAGAATATGAACCTACGGGGACATAAGTTCAAATTAAGAAAGGATAGATGTAGAATAGATGTGCGGAAATTTGCCTTTAGCCAGCGGGTGGTTAATTGCTGGAACAAACTTCCATCTGTCGTTGTGGAAGTTGATAGGTTAAATAAATTTAAGGAGGAACTGGACAGGCATTTGGAGGGTATGGTGTGATTTTTTTTTTTTTTTTTTTTTGGCTGATGCTGCATAAGCTCCTACACTTGCTTTCTTGCATCAAGTGCCACTACTACTACTACTACTACTACTATCTTCCTTAATGACATTGATGAGGAAGAACAGGGTTGATTTAAAGTTAGGCACTGTGGTTAACAACCAGAACCAGGCCATTTTGCTTCAAAATTACTTAGATCAATTGCACAAATGGCCTTAAAAATTGGCAAATATTTAATGTTTAATGCTACTAAATGTGCAGTTTTGCACCTAGGGAACAAAAATCCAGGAGTTACTTGCAAGCTAGCAAGTGGAGTTAAAAGTGGTCCAGGATGAAAAAGGACTTGGTTGTGATTCACTCAGACATGAAATTTTCCATGCAGTGTAAACAGATGGCTAGGAAGACACATAGTATACTGTATGTGATATATAGGACCTTCAGAATTAGGGAAAAGGATGGAATCATACCTTTGTACAAGACAATGGTGAAACCACATTTAGAATATTGTTTCTTGGGGGGAAGAATATTATAGATGTATATAAGGCCCTAAAGGGATCAATTAAATGAACAAGGGAGGTATATTTTCACTGGCAGAGGAGAGGACATGAAGTTTACTTTCAGGAAGCATGTTGTCATTTAGATTATTTACAAATAAAGTTCTTAATAGTAACACATTGTCTAATGATAACCTATCATTAATAAGAATTTTAAATGATCTAAATGACATCTTTCATTAATTTTAATACAGTTTCCTAAAAGCTATGCTATTTCAGTTTGTTTATAAGGTAGTCATGCAAGACCAAATTAAATGCTCTGGATAAGTACGTGTAGATCACATCTGCTTGATGACTGTCATCCAGATATTGCTGCAAGTAACCAGAAGTAGTAAGTAATTCCAAACATACCTAGTAAAAAAACCATGGAGGAAGATGAAAGAACACTATTACAATAAGAAATAAGTTCCTTGATTATAACAAAATCAAAGACTGTAGCTATGGATATAAGCAAACCAATAGCTTTGCATTAATAATTTGGAATTTATTTTATGGATAAGAAGTATATAAACTGATTGAATCCAAGGTTAAATAATATAATTAATTATATCAAAGATTAAGTAAATTAATTGACTTAATTTTTTTCTGTTCCATATTTCTAATTAAAAAAATGTTAAAATGTATCATCATTTATTTAACATGTTATTTATTTTATTAGAATAATTGTATTGTCTGAGGGACAAGTTGTAGAAGATGGAAATCCTAATCAACTTCTGCAAACACCATCATCATATTTCTATTCGCTTGCAAAAGATGTTGGCCTTGTATGATATTCATGAGGGATCTTAGCAATAAATAAAGCACAATATATTGTCAACTGTTAAGTATACAGCCAGGCAACTTGCACATGCAATATCTGTGTTTCTACAGGTGAGTGACACCATTCTTACCTTACCATATTCATTGTGAGAATTCAAGTGAAGAACTGAATACAGGGCTTGAAAGAAAAGGTCCATGATTAGAAAAGGGACAGAGGTGGAAATCAAAAAGTTCTTTGAAGTAAATTCATCATGGACAAACTGAACAACAAACAGCCAAAGCAAGCCGGAATGCTTTCATCACAAAGCATTAACATTCTACTAGTCCTCCCCAAAACTGAATGTGAATGTAAACACACAAATACAACAAATAAAAATAACAAAAGCTTTTTGGATGGGACAAACAGCAGACTTTGTATTCCAATGAGTAGAACACAAAAAATGACTCCAAGCCAGGAATGAATACTTATGAGGTATGCAAAGACCAAAATCTGAACTGCTTACAAGTAGACTTTGATCCAACAAATTGTACATAGTTTCCAGAACTTCTGTTAGCAGACTGATAGAAATCTCTCTCTCTCTCTCTCTCTCTCTCTCTCTCTAAAAAAAAAGAAATCAACAATTGACATATCAAAATCTGTTAAATACTTGCAAGCAAAACTATTCTTAAGTAAAATAAATTTAAAATTTCAACTAAGTTTGAAAGTATGTTTGATGTAAATATTAATTATTTTTAAATAATTTGGTACTTAAGCTTCTTATCATTTATACAAGAACAAATAATTATTTATCTACTTGTCTAACCAGAACGACATGAAAAAATATTTCTGTAAGCGTTTAAAACAAATTCTATTAAGGTATATTTTGATAAATTTATAATAAAATAGAACAAAACAAACTTGTGAATATAAGTTCATTTTGTTCTCTTTGTCCTTTGTTTTCCAATTTGCACAGACTTCAGAAAGGATGTAAGAGTTCCTGCAGTGATGTTGCTTCACTTTATACCAAAAGATATTTTCATACTTACCCACTAACCTCTATTTACAACTTTATTTCAACCTTTTATGTTATCTCTTATACATTGAGGATCAGCAAAAAATAGGTTATTTGTTAATCCCAACAAAAACATGCAAATGATTTGAGTTAGCAATTTTAATAAGAATACCTTGGTCTTCCAGTTGTTCACTAGCAAAAAAACTTTGCTAGTGAAGAACTAACAAAATGTCTTCCAAAGCCACCCCACACTACTCAAGTCCTAGTATTGGCAAAATGATGCAGGATACAAAACTTATGTAATATCAGCCTTTGAAAAAAAAAAATGAATATTAAAAAATTCTCATTCCACATTATTGTAAGCCAGGTATCTATGATTAATTGGTTTTGTTTATGTCACCTAAGTATTCATTAATCCTCCTTTATCCCATCTTCAAGTGCATGCTCTTTTAAAAGTATGCACCTGTGAATGGGATAAAGATGGATTATATCTGCAGAAGTGCACTTTTTTAAAACACAACTAGGGACATGTAGGTGAAGAACATCTAGTACAAGCATTTTTAAACATTTCTCACTGAAGTTTTTTTACTCATTAGCACAACTACATATTTTAAAATTACATATAAACTACATATATCAGTGATTTATTATTAAAATACCTCAGTGATTTTTTTTCTAGTTAAATTTAATGCTCACCTTAAAGCTAAATTACTGTATTCATAATTCTAATATTTAAAATTATAAAAAAATTTAAACTGTCATAATATAAATTATCACATCATTTTTACATCTTCAATATTGAGCACTTTATAATGCAGACATGCATTTATGCTTTGTATTAATTTTTTACTCCTTGATCAACAATACTATACTCATTATAAAACTGAAATATCATTTTCCTAATGGCAGTTATTTTTTTATCTGAGTGGTCATGCAGTTTGATTTTTGCACACTAAGGTTTAAAGCTTACAATCTGGCTTCAAGTCATTATTTCTTACTGAATTTTTTTATATACTATAACATAAATACAATGCATGTCACTTGTGATCATAGATAGTGCTATCATTGGTATAGCGTTTTCACTTCTGTGAGTCCTGATCAGACATATACAAACACAGAAAAAACATTTATTGTAATCAGCACTTTGGTTTATGTTATCACTTTTTTTACCTTAATAGTGGTTTAGGCATGTGTAGTGAAAATTATTACATAATACCCTTATTTGTTCTTAAACTCCAATATGTTGCATAGCTAGTGTTTTGATTTGTACAATTCATATGGTTGTTGGTGTTGTTACACGGTGAAAGAAAGTACTATATCTGTATTCCTACTAATATGACTGTTTTACAGTAGCGCATTAATCCTTTTTCTGATACTTGATTTCAATACTTTATTTATTTTTAATGATTGTATGGATTTTCATTAGAAACATTATGACAGTTTCATTTTAACTGATGACTTTCTCAAAGAAATAATGGACAATGAAATTAAAGTGTTTTATATATTGCTTGATTTTCATGTTTCTTTCTGTCCACTTCTGCCTTTTTTATGTACACATTTCCACTTTGCATTAATAAACAACACTATAAACAGCTGCATTCTCATTTCATTGGTTATTATTATCAAATTAAACTATTGCCCAAAGTGATCACAATAAGTGGCATCCACTGTAATTATACTCATGTTTAGTTTGGCATCCACTGTAATTATACTCATGTAATTATACTGAAGTTTAGTTTTAAAAGAAATGTAAATAAGAAATTCATAACCTTGTAATGTGGGTGTTAATAGATTTTTTATTCATTTTTTTCTGACTAGTATACAACTATGTGCATTATAAAAATAAAATATAAATAAATAAATCTTCATTTATTGTATAAAGAACAAGTACAACAACCTTTCTTAGTGAGATGATAGGAGTTTTACAAAATTAGAAGGCAATATAAATAATAATTAGGATCCATAACAGACAAGAATTTTAATGATGAGATAACGCTTAATTAGTTAATTAGAAATAATGAGTTCCACAAGATTGTACCATTAAATAATAGAATGAAGGACAATGGAATAAAAACATATATCAACAAAAGGAAAGGATCAAAAAAAAAGATTAGATGCTAGAGATTAAAAATTGGATATCTTTACTAGTTGAACAAGTTAGTGTATAGTATCACCCCAGCTGCAGTAAATCACTGAAGTAGGTGAAATGGCATCATTTTTGTTACATCTCAGAGTCTTCTCTACTAGAGTGCGTTTAGTGTAAAATGGCACCAAGGGTTCCCCCATTTCCGCGTACTATACATTGTGGGTATGAAACAGAACACTGTCAATGCCAGAGGTTTAAAGGTGTGTGGAACTTGTATATGTGTAGTGTCGTGTACCGTTGTTCCTCTGGTCATTTGGCCGCTGAGCCCCTAATGGGACCCAACGTTGCCCCACTCCTCCCCGTGGAGGCAGACAAGGTACACCAGTATTTACTCTGGCAGGTCCTGCCACATAATTTCCTGAGATTTCAGTGACTAGGACCTAAAAAAAAAAAAAAACTGCTATAGATAGGGGTCAGCCAAAAGGAGTACTAGTTATGTGATTTGATGTCATTAAGTTTTTGTATGTAGGGCTAAAGCAATTTAACAATGATTCAAACGCTAGTAGTTGCAAGTTAGAGGGGGAGGGGAGACTGAAGGTTATGGGGAAAAGACAGAGATTTGGGGGTGAGGGGGGAGGAGACCAGGGATAACTTCCCCTTCCCGCCCGGGGAGTGGAGGCAAAGGACCATGTAAAGGAGCGTGGCTAGGAAGGCCTAATGGCAGCAGCTGAGCTGTGCTGGTGGTTGTGTCCCACTTGGGACAGCATTCACAGCATGCCAGCTAGGAACAGCCAACAGCATGGATGACCTTGGGGTCCATAAGGTTCCCATGGTCACCTGTCCATCTGGTGGAGGCACCTCCATAGCCAGGTGGGCAGGAGCAGCAGTGCATAGCACACGCTTCTTGATTAGACTGAGGTTTGAGCCTGTAACCTCCAAATACGGAGGATGCGGAAAGGTCAGGGAATGACCACGGCATATTCCCGGAGCAATATGGCCTTAGTTGCTAATGCTCCTAAAAACAAATAACAAACAAACAAACCATCTGGTGGAGAGGCTGGAATAGAACATGCAGTTTATATCATTTGCTCACACACCATTTTTTTTTTTTTTTTTTTTTTTACATTTTATATTTTATATTTCAAGGCAACATTTTATAGTTTTTACATTTTACAACTTTTTCATACTTTTTTTTTCCTTTTCCCATTCATCCATCATTCTCATTCACACCAGGGAGGGGTGACTTATTAAACAAGCAGAATTGACACCAAGTTGTCAATCCTGCCTGTCCAATTATTGCTTTTAAAATAATTCAATGTTTGTTTAACCATTGCTTTAAAGACAAAGCAGCAATTTAAACAAGCAAATAATTTAAAGAAAGCACACGCAATTTAAATGACATACAAATAATCAAATTTAAGAGAATATTTATCTACATATCTAATTGAACTCACACACATTTATATAACAATATTATTTATATAACAATATATTTATATAACAATTTATATAATATTAGTATAACAATTATACTAATACTAATTTTTTTTTTCCAAACTTTCTGTCTTACTTTTATATTCTACTTTCCACATTTATTCATTCACTCATCCAGGCACACACTTTTACACCCTTACATTCACACAGCCTATTTCACTTAGACTCTGCAGTCATTCGCGAGGCGCCTCCGTAGCCAGGTGGGAAGGAACAGCAGTGCGTAGCACACGCTTCTTGATTAGACCGGGGTTCGAGCCCGTCATCACCAAATACGGAGGATGCGGAAAGGTCAGGGAATGACCACCGCATATCCCGGAGCAATATGGCCTTAGTTGCTAATGCTCCTAAAACCAAATAACAACATAACAACAACAAAGCAGTCATTCGCTAATTTTAGTCAATTTCCACATTTATTCTTTCAGCACTCACCCTTTCTCACACATTCATCCCAGAGGCATAAATTATCATTCACTCACCCTTCCTAGCATTTCCTTTCATGCTCTCACCTTTACATTCACTCCAGTTCTCATTCATTCAATCCTCATTCATACTAGCATACTTCAGAAACCTTCAGCTTACTAGTTTTTTCCAGCTGACAGGTAACCCTGGCTGCATGTTTATACCAGTCTCTTTAAAGTCCTTTCTGTGAGTGGTTTGGGAACTCAGTCTGTTTTGGTTGGACGTATGCTACGATGAGGGCAGCACCAGCCTGCCTTTATTCCCATCAGTCACATTTGGTTATTTTCCTACCTCTATGGGCCTCTGGCAATGAGCCAAAGGAGTCCTCAGAGGCAGGGTGTCAAATCTGGTAAAGTCCGATAATTTCTGAGTCAATTCAGGTATGTTCAGTCATGTAGAGATTTTGTCATTCACTGGGCATGGTTATATATTTGGTCTATTTATTTGGTACAGGGACCGGTACACGGACTATTATTATAATTATTTGGTACACGGACTAATTATTTGGTATAAGGCACTAATGGCATCACTCACAAAGCCACTTTTATCAAATCTCTTTAAAAAAAAATGCACTACACTACATTTAGATTGGATGAGCTTATTTGTACAATGTTCAATATGTTATATTAAAGATAATAATAATAGGGGATTATTCTGACTTCCTCTTTGTGAATTTTCACCACTGAATTAAAAGGAGAGATATTAATTAAAGATAATGACTTGCATTAACTTTATGGATAAGTGACCAAAATAATGCACAAATATATACCTTCAGTAGAAAAGGATTTAACAGAAAGAACTAAGAAAGTGTAGAATGAGAGAATCATATTTTGCATCCCTCAGGCATATCAGTGTACACTCTTCTTCTTGGACTAATGTTATTAGTGGAGTTCCAGAGGATTTGGTGCTGGGCCCTTTGTTGTTTTCTATATTTATTAAATTTACAGATGGTATAAAGGTAGGCATGGTAGTTAATGATAGTAATCAAGGTAAGCTACTGCAACAAAATCTAGAAAAATCAGGCAGATGGGCTGAGAAATGCCAATTGAAGTTTAACATTGACAATTGCAAAGTACTGTTATATGAGTAGCAGTAATCCCAGCTCAATGTAGCAACTGAATGGTACTACACTCACGGTAGTGGAAATGAAAAAGACCTGGGAGTAATTGTGCAGTCAGTACAAAGCTTTCTGAGCAATGCAGATAGGCTGCCAGGTCAGCTCATGGAGATTTGTCAAGGATATACAGGAACTTTACAGCAGGGATAAGGTGGTGATTATCCCATTGTACAAGACAATGGATAGGCTGCATCTTGAGTACTGCATACAGGTCTAGTGGCCTCATTTTAGGAAGAATATAGATCTGCTGGAATGGGTGTGAAGAGGGGCAGCAAGATTGGTGAAAGGAACAAAATGTTAGTCTTACCAAGTAAGTCTTCAGTTCTGCAGATTGGAGCATCTGGACACTGTTTAAGGCTTTGAATGGATTGTGCAAGTGCAATGCTGATGGAACTGTTCCTCTTGCTCAGACTACACGCATGAGAGGGCATAAATTCAAATGAGAAAGGATGGTTGCAGAACAGATGTTGCAGGATGGAAATTTGCCTTCAGCCAGTAGGTAGTTGATTGTTGAAACAAACTTCCATGTGTTGTGGAAGTGTTTGAATAAATTCAAGGAAGAACTGCATACAGGTCTGGAGGCCTCATTTTTGGAAGGTTTTAGATCTGCTGGAATGGATGCAGAGAAGGGCAGCAAGATTGGTGAAGAGAACTAAAAGGTGGTCTTACCAAGAAAGGCTTCAGTTTTGCAAACTATAATGTCTGGAGTTCTACTCCTTAGTTTGCAAAATTACCTGCAAAAAAAAAAAAAAAAGATTGGATCTATTAAACTGAGATTTGGAATGATGAAGTACAAAAAGATGTCGCATCTGCTGAAAACATACTACATCTCCAAGCAAAACAATGATATTTTTGTTACCAGTGACAGCAAATGTGAAGAAGCACACACACACACACACACACACACACACACACACACACACACACACACACACACACACACACACACACACACACACACACACACACACACACACACTGCCATCAAAAAAAGATGCCAAAGTGCATTGAGCATAATAAAGAATGTGTTGATCTGCAGTAATGTTATAAAGAAACTACTATTGCATTTGATAATGTCTGTGCTGTAGTTAAAAATGCTAAAAATGCATATAGGCCAAAAGCTGTGCAAATAACATTGGATTCTTTCTTTAAATTAGATTAATTTATTAAAAAGTTCATGGTTTGTATGTCTCCTTTAATATTAAGATTATAATTCTTTTTACTGTGATACTAAAATATTGTATATATCAAAATACAGTATATACTGTACAATATTTTCATTTCCATTAATTGCTTTTCTCTTAGTTTATTTTACAAATAAAATAAAATATTTTAAAGAAATGTGTTATTCCTATTACTATATTGTTAGACAATGCTTTTATTTTTATTATTTTATTTTATTAATTTAAATTAATCTATTTTTCATTTATTTTTGATATTATTATTCTTAGATATATAGTATGTACCAAAAAAAAAAAAAAAAAAAAAAACCCAGTAAAATTTTGATACTTTTTGGAGACCTTGTTACTAGAAGCCTCGTTATACATAACGTGAAAATTTAGGTCTCTTGAACTTTGTATTCACAAGATTTGACTGTATATTAGCATTAGGAGACATATGATGCAAGAAAGCAGGCTTATATAGTATCAAAAAAAAACAGTGTGGGAAGACATTTGTTTTGTCTCTTCTGGAAAACAGCCAAAAAAACAGCCTAGAAATCGAGAGCGGGTTTTTAAAATTAATGAAATCTACGAAGTTTGGCATTTCATAGAGAGTCATGAGTCTTTATTTGGTGGCTACATAGACACCTTCTTGAAAATCAAGCAAGAGGCGCCAGGATGGCTCGAGGGGGTCGACCCTGATGCATACATCCCTGACTTTAAAAATAATGAAGGCATCACTATGGACAGGTAAGAAATAAAGGCGAACCCAGCAAAGCGTGCACTTGCTAAAATTTGTTTGAATTCTCTCTGAGAATTACTTGCAATGAGATCCAATAGGCTGAACACAAAAGCATGTAGCACTTATGAAAGTGTTGTAGAGCTTTTCTTGGCTGACACCAAAATCATCGATGAGGCCACATTAGTATCGAAGGAAATAATGCTAGTTGAATTTTCCCTGCACATCACCTTCTGTCTTTATCATTACTAGCCCAGCCTCTCGCACTTGCGCCGTCGTGCGAACACACACATAAATACATGGTCCAGACTCGCATGAGACCAGTTACACAATGATAAAACATCTGTTTACAGCAACAGTGTGGGAAGATATTTGTTTTGTCTCTTCTGGAAAACAGCCAAAATTTAATTTTCTCTCCACCTCAAAGAATTGTCTATTGCTGTTCAGAACCCCAAGAAAAGTTTCTATGATACCCACAAATCGCGTTCGTAGAGGGTTTAACATTCCTGAATTCGAACTTAGAGTAAACAATTTACTCGTCTTAGACAATCCCATAAACCAAGCAGAAGATAGTACTGTAGTGTCCGAAATATTTATAAAGGGATCACACCAGAGAAATCCGAGTGTAATTTTATTAACACAAAACTTATTCTCTCAAGGCACTCCGTTCCGCACTATAAGTTTGAATTCCCACTACTAGGTTGTTTTTAAAAATCCCCGAGACTCCCGACAAATCTTGCCTCTAGCTACCCAAGTGTTCCCCGGTAGGTCACGTGTTCTTGTTGACATATATAAAGATGCTACATCTGATCCTCATTCATATTTTCTGTTTGATTTTTGTCAGGAGACGGATGATAGGTTACAGCTGCACACACACACGTGTTGCCAAACGAAGGGGACAGCGTTATTTACGTACCTCCATCTCTGGACATTTGAAATGCAACGCAACCTTCATAAAATATCTGTCAGAAGCTCGCCCAAAACAGGCAACTGCTATTTTGAAGGCCTCAAATCCTGCTCAGATTAATTCTCTTTGTGATTTTTGCAAAAATTTGATCAAAGGTAACATTCCTTTGACTGAGAGAGAGAAACGCAAGTCACAGCGCAAGGAGTGGTTGCTCAGAACACTTGCAAATAAAAAAGGTGCCTTTAAAACAAGGCATAAATTAATAAATCAGCAAGGTGGGGCTCTGTTTCCCTTCTTAACCAGCCTCATAGCAGCGCTCATTACAAGTTTTATAAGAAGATGAGCGAATCTTTCTGCAAATTCCTTCTTGTAACTGCACCACCCGAACAAAAACAGCTAGTATCTTTAGACGAACAGATATCGGCTATCTTAAAAGCTCGGTTTATAAATGATCGTTTCACAGGCGCTCCCGAAATAACAATCGAACATATTACGGCCAGTTGACAGCACTTGGTGACCAACGTACTTAGCTGCAGGTTTCAGAAGAGGAGAAAGAAACATGAACGCTGATGGAATATACTGCCTAGTCCCTAGCCTCTCTGGATCGGAGCTCCTGCAAAGTAGGGACCTCCTCCTGTCTGCACGGTGTAGTATTCCACGTGAGCATTCATTGGGATTGGAAATGTAGCTTAATTAGGGTTTTCCCTCCTCTGAACGGAAATATCTGGCCGCTGTCTGTGCATATTTGAATAGATATGGAATGAATGTTTGAAAGTAGCGCAGGGTAATAATCCAAATGCGAGAATTCGCCTCTGTTTTTATATATTAGTAGACGCCGCTTTCGATTTCGAAAGAAACAAAGCCATGGGTATTTACACTTCCCTTAATTTCAGGAGAAATTTCTCTCATAGCTTGTAGGATTTCGGAGGCAGTATTGTAATTACCGTGAGGAATTTTATACTCGCGAATATCACAACTCGAAGGCCCTATAAACACAAGCCTCCTATCGTCGCTGTTATGGATGAGATCTAGAATTTCAGCCATTCGGAAAGTCGTACGCAATTCACTGTCGTTCTTGACGTAAAGCGTGAATCGCACTCTGAATTCTGTTTCTACTGCTTTAAGCTCAAAATTGGTATTAAGACTGCTCGTAAGGTCGATCGATTTAGAAGAATTTTCGTACTCTAGTTCCAGCACGTAAACCTCTGTGTTCCGGGATGAAAGGCCTTTCTGTAAAGTTGCAAACTCAGCCCAGCCTTCGGAAATATCGTTCCAAGAATTAGGAACATGGATTTCTGCTAACGCAACTTCCCACTTGCCATTGAGAGCTATGGAGTGGGACAAAACAACAGTAAAATTAGACTGCGTGTTCTCGGGATGGAAATTCATTCATCCAGAAAATTCAAATAGGTTAAAAAAAAAGAAAAAAAGTTATGTTAAGTTTGAAATACACAGGAAGTGTCCTGAGAATTTTTTTTTTTTTTTATTTTACAGAATGTCGATACAGAGTTTTGATGAATTTCTAATATTAATTAGTGGAAAAAACGCAAAATTTGATACTGTGATGGAGAAATCAATACAGATGTTTGCATCTATATGCTTTTTGCTCTGTACCGAGAGGCCAATTCTCGCTAATTGAAATTATTTCTGAAATGTTGTTTTCCTTGTTCGTAAAATTATTTTATTTCCATCCACTATTCTTATTCAGAGATTAAGGTATTTGTAAGACTCAGTGTCTTACAGAATTACTTTCGGTAACATAAAGGGTAACTTCCTGTATGTTCCTCCTATCTTTCCACCACTCGACATTATTTCCAGATGGAATATCGACGAGTACTTTCCATCCTTTTGAAGGAGAAAACATTCTCCATTACTCACACTGTAACGGAGTACTTTTCTAGCAATAAAGGATTAGTGTCGTTTGATTTTACGAATGTTCATGAGAAGACACCCGTTTTCGAAGTTTGTAACGCAGCTATCGTTTGGTGGTGACGGGCTCGAACCCCGTTCTAATCAAGAAGCGTGTGCTACGCACTGCTGCTCCTTCCCACCTGGCTACGGAGGCGCCTACGCAGCTATCAATAGAAATATTTCTTGAAATTTCGTTAGAAGATCAAATATACATCCAGAAAAGGTGCTGTGCCGATATTGATCCCTAAAAACAATTACAATAAAGCAAACTTTTTTTTTTTTTATATCAAATACGCATTGCAGTGTTATCGGTTTTTCACCAGTTTTTTCCGTTTCCAGTATGGCTTCCAATAGATGAATTTCCTCGATTTTGTGTTAGTGGATGCAATACACATTGAAGAAAGGAAGTACAATCTTTTCGTTTTTAAAAAAAAACAATCCGTTGCAATTCCTTCGGCCATGTTTTTTATATGTCAAGAAACAGTTGCGTGCATTATTTTATTATTATTATATATATATGTATTTTTTTTTCCTGTGTCATACTGGCAACGACTGTACTTTGCGGCTTACTGCGTGCTTTCATTGCTTTTACAATACTCTTCAAAAAAGAAGGACACCGAAGTTATGTTTGAAATGAAGGGTTTTCAAAATTCGTTTTGGAAGAAGACAGAGACGCACGTGATTCTCATTTGTTAACGCCGACATTAGTTGTACTGTTGCAGTGGATATTCTTCAGCAGTTTTCTGATTACTGTTTTCAGCTTATTTAATGATAATAAGGTTCTTTATTAATTTAAATTATGTACATTCGTGATTCCGTACACAGATTACCCAGAATCCACCAATAAATTGTCTCTGCAAGTGAACAAACTTGTATTTTGTTAACTAATGAAACAGTACTAAAATAGAAATAATATTTACAATAAATATGAAGTTCAGAACTGAGCTTTCTGATTCTTCTCATCATTACATAGTTCATCCCGTTTCAGAAACATTTATTTTCTAATTTCAATACAACACTTTGCCTTTATTTCCTTCTTGCAGTAGTCTTTTAATGACGTGTTATACAAGGGATGCCTCCTTTCAGCCTCACAAATAAACGCCTCTGTGTCGAACGTTGTCTTCCCCAAAGTATAATTAACAAACCAATTAAGGCCAACCACCCTGTGCACGAGGAGAATGTCTCCTCAGGCTATGCAAACGCCAAGGCTTACGCCCTTGTATCGGGTTCAAAGGCGTTGGCAGGCGTTTTACGTCAGCTTACGTCGTCCTACCCGGCGTTCGAAGTGCTTGTCGAGTTTGCATGCCTTTACCCTCTGCTTCCTGTAAAACTAGGTGTTGGAAGGCGTCGCCGACGCCGCGCTTCAAGCGCTCGTCTGGCCCTAATTAGGGTGGCAGAAAAGGAAAAAGATTTGGGAGTAATTGTAAAGTTAGATATGAAGTCTTCTGAGCAATGCAGACAGGCTGCCAGAGCAGGTCATGGGGTATCGTCAATGATATACAGGAATTTTGCAAAGGGGATGATTATCCCTTCGTATAAGGCAATGGTCGGGCCACCCCTTGAATACTGCATATAGGTCTGGAGGCCTCATTTTAGGAAGGATGTAGAATTGCTTGAGCTTGTACAGAGAAGGGCAACAAGATTGGTGAGGAGAACGAAGGGGTTCTCTTACCAAAGAAAGCTTAAGTTCTGCAAATTGCTGCATCTGGAGACTAGGCACTGCGAGGTGTATAAAACCTTGAATGAGTTGAGTACGCTGAATCCTGATGGAATTCTTCTGCTTGCTCAGATTACAAACCTGAGGCGTCATAAATTCAAATTGGGGAAAGACAGTTATAGAATAGATGTGCAGAGATTTGCCTTTTGCCAGCAGGTGGTTAATTACTGGAACGGGGAACATGCTTTGTAAAAAGGATAGGTGGAACAGGACCAGGGTATGTCTGCCAGGGGCAAAGGTTGATGACGTTGTAGGCGGATATCATCTTTCAAGGGCACAAAAGGTGATATAGTTGTACACGTTGGCACTAATGATATTAAGAGTAGGAGACCGGCAGAATTACTCAACAAGTACAGGTCACTGTTGAAAAAAAGCCGTGAAATAGGGTTGAATTTGAAAGTGTCTGCAATTCTGCCCAGACACGATAGGAGGGAGTACATGATGAGAGCCTTGTCGATCAATTCGGCCCTGGAAAGATTGTGCAAGGCTCAAGGGGTAGAATTTTTTTCAGCCTGGACTGTACTTGTTAACAGGAGAGATTGCTTCTACAGGGATGGGATACACTTAAATAGAAAGGGTGCAAGAATATTTGCTGATGCTATCGAGGCAGTGTTAGGTGGGTCGGAAAACTGCTAGCTTGGGGGGATACAAAGACTAATAGTTTAACAGTAACCGCAGGCAGAGGTGAAGGTGATTCTTGCACAACTTCTATTAGAATAAGAAGCGACCTGGAGCGAGGGGTGTTGGGGGTTTCAGGGACGGATGGCAGTCATCATGGAATAGTTGGGTATATGGGATGTGTTAGAGTAACAAAGAATAGGCATAGGAGCATGTATGCTTGCATGTATACCAATGCTAGAAGTATAGTAAATAAATTTGATGAATTTGAAGTGTTGGTCAAGACATCAAAGGCGGATATTGTTGGGATAACAGAGACGTGGTGTCACAAAGATATAAGGAATGCAGAACTGGAATTTGGGGAGTACAATGTGTACAGAAAGGATAGACAGGACAGAAAGGGAGGAGGTGTTATGCTGTTAATTAAGAAAAACATAAAATCAAAGGAAGTGCACCCAGTTAATATAGATGGACAGTGCACTGTTGAGTCAGTTTGGTGTGACATAAGCACTGCGAAAGCAAAAATAAGAGTAGGAGTGTGTTATAGGCCTAATGACTCGAATGAGTACAATGAACAATTGTACAGAGAAATAGAGTGGGCCAGTAAATCAGAATGTCTTATAATGGGGGATTTTAACTTCCCAGATATTGACTGGAACTTGTGGGTTGGTCACTCACACACTAGTCAGACTTTTGTGGATTTATTGGATGATTGTTTTCTGCAGCAGCATGTTCGAGAGGCAACCAGAGAAAGTAATACTCTTGATCTGGTTATCAGCAGTGATCATTCGTGTATTAAGAATTTGCAGATAAAGGAACCACTAGGTGGCAGTGATCACAGTGTGCTGAAGTGGGATTTACTCAAAGAGGTAACTACCGTCAGGGGTAAAGGAAAGGGTTTTTGCTTCCGTAAAGGGGAGTACAGTGGTCTCAGACAGTTTTTAAATTCTGTACAGTGGGATCAACTGACGATGTTACCAACAGTAAATTCTAAGTGGGAAGCATTCAAGGAATTAATCGTGGAAGCTACTAGACTTTTCATACCGATTAAGAAATATTGTTCAAAGTTTAGGCCTAAATGCTTATCAAATGAACTAATGAAACTCGTGACAAAGACGAAAAATGCATGGGATGCATATAAATTATCAGGCGACACAGAAGCCTATGGCAGATATAAGCTAGTCTGTAATCAGGTCACAAAGGAGGTTCGGCAGGCGAAGGCGGATTACGAGAAATCTTTGGCAAAAGATGCTAAGAAAAAGAGCAAGGATTTCTTTACTTATATAAACTCTAAAAGGAAGGGGATGAATATGATTGGTCCACTTGACATCGATGGTTCGACTGTTTATGATCCTGCTCAGAGAGCAAACAAACTGAATGAGTATTTTGCATCTACATTCACACGTGAGGAATTATTACAGTTTGAAAATGGAAGAAGGTTATCAAATTGTAGCAGTGTGCTTAATGATTTTGTAATAACTGAGAGCAAAGTGGAGGAGAAATTGTTGAAGTTAAACATAAGAAAGGCACCTGGGGTGGATGGGATCTATCCAGTTATATTAAAGGAGGCGGCAAAGCAACTAAGCAAACCCTTAGCCATAATTATGAGAGCATCCTTGAACTCAGGGGAGGTTCCCACTGACTGGAGATGTGCAAATGTATCCCCAATTCACAAAGGTGGATCGAAGGGTGACACGAGTAATTACAGACCAGTTAGTTTAACTTCTGTTCCGGGTAAAATAATGGAGTCACTGGTTAAAGATGCATTGCAGGATCATCTAGACAAGACTGCAGCAATAATTCAGACACAGCATGGGTTTGTTAAGGGAAAGTCTTGTCTGACAAATTTGATTGGTTATTATGATGCGGTCACAAAGGAACTGGATGCAAAAAATAATTTTGATATCATATACTTGGATTTCAGGAAAGCTTTTGACACTGTTGCGCATGGAAGACTACTGTACAAATTGGAGCAGAATGGTATTAAGGGTAAGTTGCTACAATGGATAAAAGGATGGTTAAGTGGGAGAAGACAGAGGGTGGTAATCAATGGGTGCTGCTCTTCGTGGACTAATGTTATTAGTGGAGTCCCACAGGGTTCGGTGTTGGGTCCACTGTTGTTTTGTGTATTTATCAATGATATTGATGAAGGTATATCAGGCTTAATATCGAAGTTTGCAGATGACACAAAGGTTGGCAGGGTTGTTAATGACAGTAATGGCAGTGTGCTACTGCAACAGGATCTAGATAATTTGGGCAGATGGGCTAAGAAGTGGCAACTGAAGTTTAACCTTGACAAATGCAAAGTACTGCATATGGGTAGAAGTAACCCCAGAGAAACGTACCAGCTGTGTGGTTCTACACTTAAGGTGGTAGAAAATAAAAAAGACCTGGGAGTAATTGTGCAGTCAGATATGAAGTTTTCTGAGCAATGCAGACAGGCTGCCAGGGCAGGTCATGGGGTTTTGTCAATGATATAGTTTTGCTAGCAGGGAGAAGGAGGTGGTTGTCCCTCTCTGTGGGGCAGTGGTCGGGCCACGCCTTGAGTACTGCGTACAGGTCTGGAGGCCTCATTTTGGGAAGGATGTAGATTTGCTTGAGCGTGTGCAGAGAAGAGCAACACGACTGGTGAGGGGAATGAAGGGATCCTCTTACCAAGAGAGGCTTAAGTTCTGCAAATTGCAGTGGCTGGAGACTAGGCACCTGCGCGGTGATCTGATTGAGGTCTATAAGGCCTTGAATGGGTTGAGCACGCTGAATTCTGATGGGATCCTTCCACTTGTTCAGATTACGAACCTACGGGGACATAAGTTCAAATTAAGAAAGGACAGATGTAGAATAGATGTGCGGAAATTTGCCTTTAGCCAGCGGGTGGTTAATTGCTGGAACAAACTTCCATCTGTCGTTGTGGAAGTTGATAGGTTAAATAAATTTAAGGAGGAACTGGACAGGCATTTGGAGGCAATGGTGTGATTTTTTTTTTTTTTTTTTTGGCCGATGCTGCATAAGCTCCTACACTTGCTTTCTTGCATCACGTGCCACTACTACTACTACTACTACTACAAACTTCCATCTGTCGTTGTGGAAGTTGATAGCTCAAATAAATTCAAGGAGGAACTGGACAAAATTTTAGAGGGAATGGATGTGTAAAATTGTTTTTTTTTTTGTTTTGTGGTGGGTGCTCATACGCTTGCTTTCTTGCATCACATGCCTCCATTACTACTACTACATATAACAGTACTAGCCTTTCAATGGTTTTATCAAATTAAACTAACAATAATAATAATGATAATACAATATACAATAAAATACAACAATAGCAATAATAAATCCATCAGAATAAATAATAAAAAATAATAATAATTTTTGAATACTTGTTTTTAATGTTTTAATTTTCCTATAATTACGTATGTATCAGAAACTGAAAGAGATAGTTGTGTCAATGTGTAAAATATTTTTAAGAATTGTAAATAGTTTAATTACAAAATGTTGCAATATGATCTGGAATCATTAAGTTTATAGACACCTCCAAAGCTTGTTCAAAATGCAATTTACAAAAACTGTCATCATGTGGGATGACGTCACGTTGTAGTAGTAGTAGTAGTAGTAATAGTGGCATGTGATGCAAGAAAGCAAGCGTATGAGCTCATGCAACATCAGCCAAAAAAAAAAAAAAATTCACACAACCATTCGCTCTAAATGTTTGTCCAGTTCCTCCTTAAATTTATTTAACCTATCAATTTCCACAACGACAGATAGTGCCGCTTGTTCTTAACGAAAAATGATAGTGAAAATTGCGAAACTTAGAAGACGTCTACACACTCGTAAAATGAAACGGACCGATGCGAATCCTTCCGTACCGTAGTTTCTTTAGAATACGAGAGTTAGGAGTCAAACTGTGCATTGCACAATGAAGTATTAAACAAGCAAGTATTAAACAAGCAAGAGATGTCCCCGATTTGGTGGTAGTTAAAAACCAGTACGAAATGAAATGAGATCAATGGGACTGTGAAATCTAGAAATTGATAATGGGCTGTGCACAAATTGCGTAACGATAATTTACCTTTTATATTTTAGTGATTAAATTTTGGGCTGCATAGAAAACTGAAAATGCCGTTCCTCCCCTTCCCGACAAAATTAATTTATGATAACTGTAGATGTTATTTAAACATCTAAAGCAACAATCTCCTAAAGCAGCTGTTGCCTCCTTCAGGGCTGACCAGTTAGCATTCATTCTGGAGAAACGGATAGTGAAAAGCAGGCCCGACAAAGACTGAGAGGAAGGCGGATCAGCTAACTTAAAATAATGAAATAGATTTTTTAATTAAGTTTTTATCTTCTTGATTTATGTGTTAGAATTAACTCGTTGCTTTCCAACCCTCACATCGCCACGTGGACACACATACACACACAATAAAATTAGAAATGTTTTGCAATTGGCGTCAACATATAATTAAACAAAATATGCGTATATAAGATATGCAAATGTAAGTTGTCACATGGTATGATCACAAGTTGATTGGTAATGTACGCTTTTCTAAGGCTTCTTAGTCATCTGGTCATGGGCAAGACAGGTTATCTTTCCGATTTTTAGAAAGGCGTTATTTTTGGAGCACGTTTAACAGGAGTCGCAACTGAGAAAACAAAGGAAATGGTGTGTCAAAAGCAACCATCTCAAAAGTTTACAATGAGCAGAAGACAAAAGATTGAGCCTCTAAAGGATGAAATGTGGCAGAAAGTCGGTGTTCCAAGAAAGAGACCGCTGCAATTTAAAGCGAATTATGAGTCAAAATAGAAGGCCCAGTGTGCAGCAAATGACAGAAAAAAATCTAGGCAAGAAAGACCCATTTCCAATCGAACTATGCGATGCGAGTTGAAAAATCTGGGATTTTGTGCTTTTGTGCTATAAGATAGCAACTTCTTTCTGTAAAAAATCGAAATATTATTATTACCATTAGTAGTAGTAGCGGTGGTGGTGGTTGCGATAGTCGCAGTCGTGACATATGATGCAGAAAACAGGCGTACATCAGCCAAAAAAAAAAAAAAAAAAAAAAAAAAAACACATCACCTGTCCATCCCTCCAATAGTTTGTCTAGTTCTTCCTTGAATTCATTCAAACTACCCACTTCCACAACAAGAGATGGAAGTTTGTTCCAACGGTTAACGACACGCTGGCTGAATGCAAATTTCCGAACATCTATCCATAATCTGCAACCATCCTTCCTCAATTTGAATTCATGTCCCGTCGTGTGTAGTGCGAGCAAGAGAAAGAAATACCGCCAGCATTGAGCTTTCTCGGTCTGTTCAAAGTCTTAAACACCTCTATCACCTCTTGCAGGTGCTTAGTCTCCAGACACTGCCATTTGCAGAACTGAAGCATTTCTTGGTAAGGCCACCCTTTCGTTCCCTTCTCTATCTTCTCGTTGCCCTTCTCTAAAATGAAATGCTACATCCAGACCTATATGTAGTATTCAAGGTGAGGCCTAACCATTGCCTTGTACAATGGTTGGAATGGTGCCACCGATACTGGACTGTGGAACAGTGGAAAAGGATTATGTAGTCTAACGAGTTTAGATTTACGGTTTTTTGCTCCAATAGTAGGGCGAAAGTAAGGCACGAACCTCATGAAGCCATGCATCCAGTCTCCATTTAAACTGCTGTAGATGGTAACATGGTATGGGAATATGTTCTGTTGGTACTGGCTGGGTCCGCTCATGCCATTAGATCAGTGGTTTTCAACCGGGATGCCGCAACAACATTGTTGGGGTGCCGTGTAATTTGGGTTTAAGTTACTTAAAGTTATTATTATTATTTTGAAACTTATATATTTATTTCATTATAAAAGGGTTCATTTCAAAGGGTACAGTACAATGTCCATTGTACCGTATCCTTTTAATTTTGTGGTGATCTATAATTGATCTTTATTTAGTACCTCTATATAAAGAATAAAATTATTATATAGGTATATTTTTTGTATTTAAAGGTCAAAAACCACTGCGTTAGGTATTTCTTTTGGCCTAGGGGTGCCGTGAAAAAATTACTGGGACACTAAGGGCGCCGTGAACCGATAACGGTTGGGAACCTCTGCATTAGATGGTAGCATTACCTCCAATGAATATCTTTTTGTCTTAAAGGACGAACATTCATTTTTACCCCGATTGCGATGGATTCTTTGAGGATGACTACGCAACTATCCATAGCGCAAAAATTGCATCTGAATGGTTAGAGGAACATTCCTAAGATTTTCAGCATCTGCCCTGGCCATGCTTGGGATCTGAATCCAGTGGGGAATGTCTGGGATACGTTTGAAAGGGCAGTTCCCTGTCAACCACAGTATAGCAGTTGGCAAATACAGGGTGTCTCAAAAATATTGCTACAAACGTTTAGGGGAGGTAGGTAACATCCAAAGGAATGTGAATCGCATAGGAACCCATAACCGGAAACGTCACGGGAAAGTAGTAGCAGAGGCACAAGAAGCAGAAATGACACAAGACAGTAATTAGTGGTGGCAAACATTTATTTGACATAATATTAACAATGGAGTACGAGATGGATGCATTTCATGATGTTACAACAGATGCTCGAAGGTTCCACCATGTACGCGATGCATGCGTGACACCGACGCAGCATGGATTGGCGGACACAGTCGAACACACCTGGAGTTTCTTTGACAGTAGCAGCAGCGCAGACGAGTCTCGTCACGAGATCCATTTCCGTCTCCACAGGCGATTCATACACGATAGATTTGAGGGCCCCCACAGAAATAAATCAAGGCTCGATAAATCAGGTGAGTTTGGGAGCCAGGCAACAGGTTCACCACGGCCAATCCATCGACGCCCAAAACGCCTGTTCAAATGGTCACGAACACACCTTCCATAATGGGCAGGCGCCCCGTCATGTTGAAACCAAATGTTGCGTCTCACATTTGCTGGAACATCGTCAAGTAACCCTGGTAGAACTTGTTCGAGAAAGATCCGATATTTAGCGGAGTTCGTGCGGGATGGTAACAGGTATGGGCCGACTAAGCAGTCACCGACCATACCTGCGCACACATTTATTGCGAAGCAATGTTGTGCCGCATGGGAGCGTACGCCGTGTGGGTTGTCGTGAGCCCACACATGAACATTGTGCTGATTGAATAAGCCTTCCCGAGTGAAATAAGCCTCATCCAAGTCATAGGCTGGAAAATTCAAGTCTTGAACACTTTCTTGGAGAAACCACTGCGCAAAAGCCACACGTGCAGGATGATCTTGGGGGAGCACTAACTGAATCCTTTGGAGAAGAAAGGTGGTGTAAGGAATCGTCGTGCCAGACACGCTGTACACTGCAACGAGACACTCCTAAGGCAGAGGCAACGGCACGTGTGCTGTTAGTAGGATTATTCTGGATGGCATTCAACACACTTTATTCCATGGCGGGAGTTCGCGTCGAACGTTGTCTGCCCGCACTACTCCTGTTACCTCTAAATGACCCATAATCGCACAAATTTTGATGCACACGCGCAAACAAACGGTGGTCCGGTACATGTCTGTCTGGGAAGCGTTCTCCATAAATTCATTGAGCGGCTCGTCCATTGCCCTCTGTTATTCCATACACTAGGTGCATGTCTGCCAGCTCACAGTTCGTATATCGATGATTGCTCTTCGTGCGGCGACTACTGCTTGAATGACTAAACCAGAAATTTTCCCTCTCGCGAACTGATGAACAGCGCCGTGTACCGACTTACCGTGACGTTTCCGGTTATGAATTCCTATGCGATTCACATTCCTTTAGATGTTACCTGCCTCTCCTAAACGTTTGTACTAATATTTTTGAGACACCCTGTATACTGATGGAAGAATAGTAAAATGTGAAGCTAGACTCCTTCAGACATCTACTAGAATCCATGCCACGACATGTACGGACTGTAATTCGAGCAAAAGTTAGCCTACTAGATATTGAATAAAGGTTTCTAATTTTTTGGCCAGTTAGTGTACAATTTCACACTGATTATTAATCCTTGACTCGGTGCGTACCTAATTGCGGAACCAGCATGAACATGATGCTCCTTCATCATAGGCTTGGTCGGTTAGTAGGCCTCGGGCTAAGGCTGCACCGTTTCCCTACTAGAATTCAGGTGCATCATCCTGCACGGAAGTTTCCAAGAAACAAAGAAGGAAAACTGACCGTAAAATGCCCAAAACTGACAGACAGAATACACTGACTCTTCATTGCTTTAATTGTCTCAATGAAAAGCCAAAAGAAACTTTAACTATACAAGCACCGACAATAATTTCTCAAAATTAACAATAAAATGAGCCAAGTCAGTTACCCTGTACTTTTTGTTATACACGCTATTCGAATGTAAAAATACATTAATCATTTCAGTAAACGAATTTTTAAAAAGTATTGATTTCTTGCTTGAATAATGGTTGTTCTTTACAGAACAATAACCTGAAAGCAGTGTATTTGCTGAAGGATTAATAAATGGCTTCGTGGATGGCTAGTTCACATCCTGTTCATTGTTCGGCAGTTTCTGTTGACCTCTGTGAACCGAACTGTAAAAAGGGACACCTAAAAAGGTGAAAGAGGTTGAAGGACAACAAAATATCATGTTAACTACACTACGATCATGATATGAAGGGTATAATTTTTTTAATATAAAATAACACATGGATATATTTTGTTATGGACTTTTTTTATGGTTATGGATTTTTATATTTATCGATTTTTTAATGCACTGAGGCTTATAGAATTTTCATCATTTACAGTAACAGTTTTCTCTTTTTAATTTTAAAAATTACTATTATAGCCAGGGGTGAAAATGGAAAATTTTACGAAACGAAACACTTATCATAAAATAATAATATAGGCAGTTCAAGCGGGGAGAGGTTAGTGATATTTGTAACCTAGTCGAAATTTCAAGGGCAACTAGAAATGTTCTATCAAAATACATCAGCTCCGTATGGATACAGTTCTGAGACTCAAGGATCGATCCACAGGAGAGGTGTATATAGCGTGTCCAGTTCACCCGGGCCATCGACTGAAAGGGGGACTCAAATCCAGACGAAAGAGGCCCTCTCAGTCTCAGCAAGAAGAAATGGGTGCTCCTAATATTAATTCTTACATCCGGATACCCGTGATTTCTAGGGGCAACCCTGTATCCATCGATGACAGGAATGTGTTATCTCTCCTCTAGTATTAATATTAATCACAAAACGCCAAATTATGCAAGGAAGCAAATTTTTTCTCCATCAGCCAAATATAAATAAATAGAATTATAAAAAAAATCAGGTCATCCATTCTATTTCCGTTCCCACAGGGTAATCATCCAGGTCTGCATTAAACTAGGGTGGCAACTTATTCCAATGTTCGACAATCTGCTGCTCATAGGCGAACTTAAGAGTGCCGTACTGTACTGCACTTAGTAACTCAGGTTCCACTTCAGATTTCTAGAAAACTCATTTCATTACATTTATGTACATGCATATATCAAATAACAATTATTGCAAATCAATACCGTAACTATATATATAAAAAACCTATGCAACTATTCTTTATGCACCTGTCTAGTTTGCATGCTTTACAGAGGATGATTGTGAGAAGCAATAAACTGAATAAATAATAACTTCATGAGATCCAATCTTCTGTTATTCCTTGAGATTTTATGCATCTGTTTCCTGTTTCGTGTCTCAATCACAAGAGAGAGAACAAGCCTTCCTCATTAATTTTACTCAATCTCTTCAGTGTAGTATACACCCCAATAAGCTTTCCCCCTAGATGTCTGGTTGTCAAACTTTGTAACGGTAGGAGATGTGTTAGTTGATGCATTATAGTTGGTGCTATGTAGGAAAAAAAAACAAAGATTAATAAATGGTCCTGTTTCATCTTGCAATATCTGTTTCATTGGCTTTTCGGGGTGAATATGGATCTTTATAGAACCATCCTCTTAGGAAGATCACAAAAGTACAGCTCAGTTTCATGTTACAAGACGATAATGCATCTCCTAACACATCAGTCCAGACTGGTGACTGCTATTTGGAGATGAATCGTTATCAGTATCACGCGGTCAGCGCGATTTTCAGAAGTCAGTTCTATCGAATAGTGTTTTTCAACCTTTTTGTGAGTAACACTTTGGAATAGGTAAGCAATTGACAGGAAACCATGTATGGTGTTCTGCATATTGACACAACACCATCTTATATAAATTTTTTTTTATTCATTTCTTTTCAGTACAAAAGACAAAAATAAAAATGGCTCTGAATGGCAAATGTCAGAGCCCGTAGCACACGCTCTTTGAGTAGACCGGGGTTCAAGCCCCTGACTGCTAAATACGGTCGATTTGTCAACCCGCTCTGGACCAGCGTGGCTGTTGTTGTTGTTGTTATTTGGTTTTTAGGAGCATTAACAACTAAGGCCATATTGCTCCGGGGATATGCTGTGATCGTTGTCTGACCTTTCCGCATCCTCTGTATTTGGTAGTCACGGGCTCGAACCCGGGTCTAATCAAGAAGCATGTGTTACGCACTGCTGCTCCTGCCCACCTGGCTACAGAGGCGCCACCAGCGTGGCAGATTATGGTCCATTTCTCTCAACATGAATTGTTGAGGAGGCTTCCATCCTGCAGTGAGTTGATATTGGTCGCAGTTTTTTTTTTTTTTTTTTTACCCCAACAAGCTTAGTGTTAGTCTATTTTTAAAATACATTGATTTCTTATCTATACAAAATTAAATCCTACACTAAATTCCACATATTTATATTAAACATATTGATATTAACCATTTTTATCCCAACCCAATGCTTATAATAAACATATTGATATTAACCATTTTTATCCCAACTCGATACTTATTTTTACATAAATAAATTACACTGCATTAGGACTACCTTGTCCATACTCTATTAGAAAGTGCTAATTTCATTTTCATTCCTTTTTTGGCCTTTCACTTTTCTTCTACTACTATGGACAAGTATAGAAACGCAGTTCCTGATAAATGGTGAGGTGTAGTTCCCTGATGAAATACCTGATCCTGTATCAATATTTATTTCAGCTGACATCAGATCAAGCATTTTTGCATTACCCATATTAGACCATTTACTAAAAATGTTCTTCCCCCCCATATCTGATGACAGCTATACCATTTTAATTTTATTTTTATTTGCATTTTATTAGTATTTTGTTGTACTAATTTTACTTTACAGTTCCCCACTTTATATTGGCTTGGCAATTCAGCCCATAATTTACTTAATTAATCATAACCTCTAGGATATTAACATTCTTTCACCTTTCACTAATCTACTACTCTTCTTTTTCTACTTTCCTCACCCTTATAGTTACTGGCACCTTGTGTAACTTTCACATCCATTTATGCATACTTAATTTAATTTAATATTAATGCAACTTATATATACTCTTGCGTCCTTTAATGCTGCTTTGCGCTTTTAGGTGCATCTGTCATACCTAATTTATTAATCTTGCATTCACTGAAACCATTTCATCAACTGTATACTTCTTTTCTATGTAACTCTTTAAACTTTACCTTTAAAGAGTTACATTGAATACCCATTATATATATATATATATATATATATATATATATATATATATATGTGTGTGTGTGTGTGTAAAACTAAACTAAATAAGTTATTAATATTTAACTGCGCTTTGTTCAGTGTACTTTGTGATTTCGATTAAACGTAGTAATACAGTGTTTGTTTTATCAGTATAAAAATGATACGGAGTTTTTGGACAAAGGCTGCAACTTGATAACTCATCTATGTCACCTCTGACTTACTCGTATTTTCCAAAGAAGGCATCAAAAGAACAATTGCTTTCATATAATGCATCTATCAAATCGACAGGTGATAAATTTCGGGCACAAATTGTTGAAGCTGATTTCTCCTGATGTAGTGAAGCAAAAGATAAGCCAGAAACATTTAGTATATTTGGTCGACGAGAAACCATGATGAACTTCAGTGTAGCTAAGGTTGGAGACAAGAACTAACTCTTAAAATTTTCTCTCATTTAGGAAGAAAGATCTTAAAATTTTCTCTCATTTAGGAAGAAAGAGATAATTTTTATGGAGTTTGAATTTTGTTTCTCATTACACTTTGAGTCTAACTGTTTACGATACTGAGGCGATTTTTGGGAAGAAATTAAATACGAAATACACACACATCCTCGTACTCATTATTTATAATTATATTACATTAAGGGGAACTTGGATACTCACTTCTTGACGATGACAGTGCTCATGAATGAGTGTTTTTTTTTTTTTTTCTTTTTCGAAAAGGGCTTCCTTCTTGCTTCCCATCACCATTATATCGCTCTAATACTAATACTAATATATTTTCAAAACATAAACAACATGATAAATATTAATGTAATGAATAAAGTTTATCGTATCAAATTTATTGCATGTTTTTAATACATGTGACATAAAAGTGTATAAAGACACGACACGATATAGTATGGTTTGTCTTTTATTCCGGAAACTTGGGAATAAACAACAAAATAGGCAAAGCAACAACAGAATATGCGCAAATATGTAAATTATTTGTAATAATATACAAATATTGTACGAGTATACCGAGGTTTATTGTTTTGACTTGCTGTTTCTAAACAACCAACCAACACAGTTAAAGTTTTTGATCAGAGTAAACGCAAATGTCAGCATAACATTCTCTGGGATTTTAATGATTTGTGAGGTTTTCGTCTTTAGAAAACAGATTCAAAATTAGCTAATTCTAATAACTAGCGAATATATAACTACGGCATTTCTAATGCAATTGAATTATTACTTCATAGTTTCTCAGGATCTTGTATTGTGAAATCATTCATATGAGTTGCCTGCCTCTTATACTTCAAATAAGTAACACGCCCCCATTAGATAAATTTACTATTATTCTCAGTTGAATGCCGCTACCCAGAAGACGATACCAGACGGTACCGGTTCGAAGCTACTCGTCCACTCATCGGTGGGCGTGCAGGTACCCAGTGGTATAAGAACTAACAACCCAGTTGTGATTTATTTACACACTATGATAGATGCCAAATTGTGTATTTCTTAGACTGATACAAATTGAAACATTTTAAAATTAAAATATTTAAAACACTCATATCTTGTGTGAAATCACCCTTCCTTGATATCTATGTTTGCATGTTGTGGCGTATGAAAAAAAAATAATAATAATAATAATATATATTTACACATATAACTTCGATGTTTAGTTTATTTAATCCTTCTAATAGCCTAAAGAGGGCACCACATAAAAGTTGGATTAGCAGCCTTAATTTACAAATGGCGTTTGTGCTTGTGAGAATATCTCTTTCGTAAATTTAAAATTCCAAACTTGTACGTAATATTCAAGATGTGGTCTTGTGTGATTAGTTCTTCCAATTATTTAATCAAATGGCAAAATTGTGTTAATCTCAATTACCAATTAGAGTACGGATGAAAAGAAGGTTAGTATAAATTTCTATAATTATAGAAAGGAAATGAAACTTTCTGAGCATTTTTTGAGGCAGGATACAAACTAAATGCTTAAATAAACGCTAACATTAGTCAAATTAAGTTAAAAGTGCACTGTTAGTTTTATATGCAATGGATTCCCTAATTGTTTTTTGTGGATTCTTCTCTCATTTGTGATCGGCATAGATGTTTGTACTCATTATTATTTTATTTATTATTATTTATTTATTATTATTATTATTTATTTATTTATTTTTTTTTTGTGGCGTTTTGTTGCAAGTGTCCGTAAAGCTCAGCATACGTTCAAGGGGCACTCGTAATGGTGTAGGGGATTAACTAGCGTCCTTGGCGAATTGGCATTCTCTTCAAAATGTAAGGTCATGGTGGATGACTAGGCTTGTAAGAACGGGCAACCCCCCGATAAGAGTGCTTAATTTTTTAAACATTTTATTGTATATAAATTTTTTAGTGTAAAAACAATCTAGAAAATGAACAAAATAAGATTGCACTCATATTTACGCAGAAAAAAATTTGTACGTAAATTATGTAAAAATTTATTCCTCAACATGGAGTTCTAAGTGATGAGTATACTCGCGGAGCACCGTCTGGGAAACATTGGTCTGAAGCAGTGGTGCTCGAAGGGTGCGCTGCGGCACATTAGTGTGCCGTGGTTTTCGGTAGGCGTGCTCCGAATATTTGGATGTTATGTTATTGCAGATGGCTAAAACAATTGTTATCTTTAAGTGATAAACGGCCATGTTTAGTATCCAAATGTCTTTTCTGTTTACTGGAAACCAAATACTTGTTGCTGAATTTTTTTCCCACAGCCATACATTCGGGAATAGGACGGTTTTCAGGTTCGTTGTACGTAAATCCACAGTTTAAGTAGCTATCTTGATATAAAAAATAATAATAATAATAATTTTTATTTACAGACTTTACCAAGGAACTGCACGTCCTGTATGGGTTGTATGATACTTAAACTTGCAATCGGGTTTTCTCATTTTTGTTATTATTATTGTTACTTTCTGCTACTGGCTCATCATTCACCTTTTCTCGTTTAATCAAAAACGTATCCATATTAAATTTAATAACTTTAAATTCATTTTAAAATTTTATTGAAAAAAGCAAAATAATCAAAACACGTACGCACTTTCAAAGAAAGCAAAAACAGCGTTCCCTTATTGAAGGGAAACTGCGCATGCGCGAGTATTTGATTCCCTCTAGTGTTCATTTGCCGCGATTCCTCACGGCAAAGAATACCGTGCCGTGGGCAAAAAAAAATTAAGAACCACTGATCTAAAGCTGACTCAAACTCAAACCTCTTCGCGCCCCTAGGCAACATTTACTTTATTTTCAAAGCTCATTATTGCTGTTGAGCAACCTTCGTTCTCGACTACTTCCTAAACCTCTTCCCGAGGTTGTATTTTTGCTTGTACAGTACTTGTAATTTATCTTCAGTTCTCGATTATCAAATAAATGACACCTCCATTGAAAAAAACTAAGCTTTTATATAACAAAAAATTAATTTAAAAAATCACCTTTATTAAAACCGATAATATATCAGTCTGCAATCTCGACAAGTTTGTTAATGTAAGAGTGCACTTCTTTTTGTTGCTCAATAGGCCGAAATCTTGTCTTACAGCAGCCTCTACAGATTTTCGAAGTTGCAGTTCAGTCATGACTCATTTATTTACAAGGTTGGTGTTGATTAGAAAATACAGTTTGGCCTTAATATCGTTTAATGACCTAGACTGAAAACTATAGCAATTTATTATCCAAAGAAATATATAATAGGCTTATTTAACATATCACCTTGCCATTCGTTTTTGTAAGTAATTTTCAACATAATTTATGTGTTCAAATAAAAATGTTTTAGCACTGCATAAAAAAAAAATTTTAGAACTTTGTATTGTACTGGATGAATGGAGGTTTTGAAAATAGGTATGAAAAGTTTAATGCAGTGATTGGAAAAGTTCCAATTTTATCAAAGTTCCAAAAAAAAGTTTGTAAATGAAAAAGTTCTTCTCTTTCTCTCTCTTTTTTTTTTTTTTTTACAAAGTTGATGATGGTTGGAAAATAAAAAAAAATATATATAAAGAAAAATAATTAAACAGTTTTATATGAAAAAAAAAAAAAGTAATGAATTGCTTTGCTTTTTGATTTGTGGTTGAGTTACGTATAAAAATATTTGTTACCGTATTTTTAAACTGTGATGGATACCTGTAAAAATACTTGGTGTGTACCATATTTTTAATGAAAGAGAAAAAAAATATCGTATTTTCTCGAATACCCTGCTTTGAATAAGACGTGTACGCCATAAGTAAAAGTTAAAAAAGAATAAAATAATAATTGAAACTTATCTGAATTTATTTTATATTGTACCAGTAACACGATTTCCAGTTTTTTTTTTTTTTTTCTGCTTGTCGAATTATTTTCAGGTTTTCGTTAAAGTTAGAAATAAAGTCCAAGTTAGAAATAATTTCGAGCTGCACGAAGTGGGCTAGGCAGTTCTGGTCTTTGATAAGGGAAGATGACAAGTGAACGTACTCCGTTACTTATTACTCTTCATTTCTCCTGAGCAGTAAACAATATCGATACTGTTATCTATTTCAGTTCCTCATAAACCACACGATCCGATATTTGAATGAATTGTGGTTGCTAGGAAACAAGATCATTTCCAAAAGAGCTGATCAACCTTTTTATATAACTCAAAATTTCAATTTGCATTTTAATAAAATATGAGTAATAAAGAGGGTGCCTATACATTATTGACCACGTTACAAATAATTATATACAACAGGAACTACAAAACATATCACTGCAAACTTTTTTTTTTCATTGGAAAGGACAACTCAAAAAGTTAATAAGTTTCCACATGGGCACCATTAATAGCACGTACGATATCCAAACGGTTTCGTGCCAAGTGTTTTCTAGCATTTTGGGCGTCACGGAAGCAATTGCATCTGTGATTCGCTTGCGAAGTTCTTCCAGATTTGCAATGGGCGTACGATTCACCCGACCCTTCACATAACCCCACAAAAAAAACCAAACCCCAGTGGGGATTATATCTAGTGAACGAGTGACGCGGCTCCGAGGTCTCGGCATGCACACGCAATAATCGAGCTCCTGATACTTTGTTTAATTTAAGTGCTTAAAGTGCCCCATACTTCTGGAATTATGTTCTCCATAGACAAGTTTAGAAGAGGATTCCGTTGGTGAGACTTTTTTGGTGTTTTCTGGGATCTTTCTGCTAGATCTTAACGTTAATTATTCAACGTCTTTGTCAATGGTTAGGTCGCCATGCCGCCATTGGCAGGAATTTGAAGAGAGCAGTTTTCGTTCTTTTCGGAGCTGCCACGCTAATATCTAGCAAATTGTGACTGGGGAGGGGACCACCCGCTGTGTGTCAGCAATTGTCTGCTTACGTTGCTTAGTGATTGTCGCTTAACAAGGTCAAGAAAAACGTCACGTGGCGGCAAGGTTAGGGATTATACCTCTTCCACCCTAATTGCACTTTTCTCCTCTTATGCCCACAGGCAGAACGTCTCTGAAACTTTTCGCCTGATTTAAACTAACTTTACCATGTTTTCTGTGTGCTCCCCATACTTCTACAAACTTTCTGTGGCAAATGCGAAACTTCCCCCGGGCTTATCCTGCAAGAAAATGAAGACTATCATCGAATTTATCGTCCCCAAAATCTTCTAATAATAATAATAATAAAAAAAAACCTTGTTCTGTTTAGTTAGAGGTTTTTCCGCTTGAGCTTTTCCTATTTTTCCCACGTGACCAGAAGGCTACAGCCCAATGCACGGTTCCTGTTTATCATAGAGACTTGTTTCAACCATCATTTTGCTACTTTTAGGAGAATACTAACGGCGACCCGATTATCTGGAAACCCCTGTTTTCCGTTTTTCGAAAATCATGTCCACTGCAGACTATAATACCATCGATGAATGCCAGGACTTTACTCCTGAAACTATCCAAACTCTAGGCCTACGGGGTGATACCGAGGCCTCCAGGCCTACTCCAGCCTCCAAGAAGCGCAATAAAAAATCATTTCCGAAATCAGAAATGGAAACCAGATCCCAAAGTGAACGAAAGGAACTCCAAGACCGATCTTCCCAGCAAGGAGAAAATGATGATGAAGAGACACCACTGGATCCCACTCTGCCTGAGGGTCCCGTTTTAGAGCAGATTCTCTACCTGAGAACTGCACTAGAAACTTTAATGAAGACAACCAACAGCAGAGTCAGTACAGCTCTGCGTGCAGACATAGTTTCCCTATGGACGAAGTTGGAAACCATTTTACTTACAACGCACCTCGAACGCGAGAAAGGAGTGGCTAAACTCGAGGCATATCTTGACGGTAGGGATAATCAAATGCAACAGCGCGCCCCTACCTATGCAGACGCGCTGAGGATTCCTAGAAATGCTGAACAAACAACTGAATCAGGAAACTCAACCAAAAGGAAAACTCTTCTACAAAAACCACATCTGGTAATTGTTAGACCTACTTCCACAGAAGATCATCACACAAGTGAAGAAGTCAAAAATATAGTGGTCGCAAATTGAGCAGAAGACCTGAAAATGGCAAAAATTAAATCTGTGCGTAAGACACGTAATATTGGTGTCATGATTGAAACTGAAACGAAAGAAGAAGCTAACAAAATCATTAGTAACCCCAAAATACAAACACTTGGCCTACAGGCTGCACCCCCGAAAAGAAAGGGGCCCAGCATAATAATTTATGATACCGAAAAGGACCTAACCCCAGCAACACTCCAGGATGAACTATACAGAAGAAACCTCCAGCAGGACCACCCCGATGTTGAACCAAATGATCTCGTTTTCCCGAAATTCCAAAAAAATGCCAGAGTGGGAAATTCTACCAGCTGGGTAGTGGAGCTTTCCCCCGCAGCCTGGAGAACAATAAGTCAACAAAATAGTGTTCATAAATTGGGGCAGTCACCGCTTCAAGGAGCATGTGGCTGTCCCCAAATGCTACAAGTGTTGTAGTTTTGGACACACGACACACACGTGTACCCAAGCTCAACCCACATGTGGACACTTGTGCTGAGAGAGGCCACGACTTTAACTCGTGCACTAAAAAAGAAGACCCACCCACTTGCGCAAACTGCAAATCAATGAAAATGCAGGCAGATCATTCCATCCGGGACAATAAATGCCCTGTCTACACAAAAGCTAAGCGCACATGCCAACTAAGGCTCGATTATGGGGACTTACCTTAAACCATTTAATACTACCACTGTAAAATTTGCACAAATTAATGCCCAGCGAGCTAAAGCAGTTGCAGCGCAGTTGAGGAAAAAGGCAGATGAGGAGAACCTCGATATCCTCTTTCTTCAAGAGCCATATTCGCATAGTAAGGCAATTAGAGGGTATCCGCTGACTTATAAGATCGTTCAAGTGGATGGGGAGACCCCATGGGCGGCTATTCTGGTCAGAAACTCTGATCTCACTGTTACCAAAATACCACATTACTGCCTTCCCTGGGCAGCCTGTGCCCATATCATCACCCCTTTGGGGGAATTTTACGCAGTTTCTCTCTACTCTCGGCCGGGGGAGGATATTCTCCTGATTATTAGATACTTACAAAGCATCTCTCTGGAATTCCCAAATGCGAAAATCATCGTTGCCGCCGACGTAAACTGCAGGTCGCCAGCGTGGTTCAGTGAAACTCAAGATAGACGAGGCACAAACAACGGACAAAGACTGGAAGAATATCTCTCAAACAGTTCTTTCTCAATTCTGAACCAACCAAATAACCTACCGACCTTCTCTAGTACAATGTGGGAAGCCACAATTGATATCACCTTGGCCACAAGATCCGTTGCACGACACCTTTCATCCTGGACAGTTAGAGAAAGCTGGACCACTTCGGACCACCGTGTAATAACTTTCCAACTGCACCGATCAGTAAGCCGACAACCAATTATAAGGCAAACTCTACATAGATTTGCAATTGACAAGGCAAACTGGCAAGAATTTAAGGATTCACTGATCACGGCTGCCCACTCTCTTAGCACAGTTGGACTGAACGCAGACCAGCACCAAAAGGCAATTGTAAGCCTAGTCACTGAAAGCTCAATTAACTCTATTAAAAGGAAGAAACCTTCTCTTGGAGCCGTACCTTGGTGGTGCCCAGAGCTCCAACAACTGCGGCGGGAGGTTTACACCCGGTGGAAAAATTTTCAACACGCAAGACGGACATGGCCGGAAGTGGAAGTAGAGTATCTCAAGCAGCAGTACCGAACAGCAAGAAATGAATACACAGCCCTGATTAAACAAAGGAAGAAGCACTCCTGGGAGCACCTAGTCTCCACAGTTGGAAATTCTGCTCCCTGGGAAGTGGTCTACAGAGTAATCACAAACAAACTCCCCAGGGGAGAAGTCATCCCAGCCACCAAGACGCCACAAGGCACGTATACAAAGACATGGTCCGAATCTATAAATAACATCCTTGACGCCATGTTCCATCAACACATGCCACCAAGCACCCCAGAGCAAATACTACTATGTGAGGAAAATAGCACATACACCACGGCCCAAGTGGTAGACAGATTCACCAAGGAAGAACTGGACACTCCTGCAGCAAAAATAAAAAACAAGAAATCTCCAGGAGAAGATATGCTGGAGCCCGAGATCGTAAAGAAGGCTGTTGAAACCATCCCAAATGAGATCCTAAACCTCTTCAACCATTGCCTTGAAGCAGGCCATTTCCCAGCAGTATGGAGATCTGCAAAATTAAGGCTTATTCTCAAGAATCCGACAAAACCATAAGACTCCGGAGTCATACCGGCCCATCGCTCTTCTATCCATACTAAGCAAACTCCTAGAACATCTTCTAAGCAATAGAATACAAATTCATTACTCCAAGGCTGGCCTTCACTCTGACAACCAATACGGCTTTAGAAGGGGTTGCTCCACGGTGGACGCCTTAGAGAATATCGTCAAAGCAGCTACCACTACCAGCCATAAATACTTCCTTGTCATTTCAGTGGATTTTGCCGGGGCGTTTGACTCCCTCTGGTGGCCAAGCGTCCTCGGCAGACTCCGGAAGCAAAACTACCAGCTAATTTGTACAATTGTACAAATTAGTTACTGGTCCTTAATTCCTGGTGGTTAAATTTCGAACTAGATCTTTTATTGTTTAAAATAAAAAAAAACTAAATTAATCATCGACTAGGGGACTTCGTCCCCTGCTCGCTGCGCTCGCTTCTTTTGATAAAATAAAATAAAATAAAATACAGAAGCTTTCGACACTGTGTATGTCTCTTCCTCAGCAATGAATACACAAATACGTTGCTATAACCCCAGGGGCTCACATCTGGTGAGTATGGGCTTGGCACACCCAGGGTCCTGAGCTGATGTCATCATTCTTCTCCTTCTTGATGATTCCCTTCTGTTTCTGACTCTCTCTCTCTCTCTCTCTCTCTCTCTCTCTCTCTCTCTCTCTCAGGGTAATTCGGATTATTATTTTTTTTTTCTGCTGCAGCATAAGCTCCAGGCTTCCTTGCACCATATAGCTAATAATAATAATATCTGTATAATATCGGTGTAGACACACCATAGACGACTCTGAAAGAGATGAAATGATGCCTTTCACACTACGATCGCAGTGTGAAAGGCATAATTTCATCTGTATCTCATATTGTGCTCATCCTTCACAATGAGTTACCAAGTATTGCACTACCCCGAATAAGTGACGCTTCACTATTAGAGAAGCCTATTGTTACTTATTCTCGGTGGGCGCCACCACCCAGACGGCACCGTTTCAAAGCTAGTTGGCTTTTCATCGGTAGGTGCCTTTCACACTACGATCGTAGTTTTTCTTTAAGAGTTGTCTATAGTGTATCTACACCGACATTATAGAATTTTAAATTCTTAAAATATTATGCTTTGTTGCATTTAGTTTATTTAAATAAATCCGTTACATATGGAAATCAAAAATGGTACCGCGTGGTCCTGTTAGATAAACATAGCGCGTGACCACGCTTAAAAAAGCTTGTTTTACCACAGTAAAACAAGCTTCTGTTACGTATTTTAGTATATCTATTACCACGTAACCCGCATCTCTCTTTTCCCATTGGCTGAATAAATATCACTAGGAGGAAAATCATTTTAATGTACAGAAAGATACTGATTGCAATACAAATAAACCGTTTTTCGATCTGACCAATAGGTTTCGAGTTATTAATTTTTAAAAGCGGGAAACAACTTTATAACCACCCGTCCTGTTTATGTAGATTTTAGTAACACTTTTAGTTTGTTTCTCCAATTGGAGGCTATTATACAAACTTGAGCAATTACTGTAAAAATTCGCAAGCATACCAGGGTACGGTATAAATATCATGATATAAATGAAAGGGTGGAGAGAGAGAGAGATCGAGAGAGAGAGAGAGAGATTAGCGTACCAGCTGTGTGGTACCACACTCAGGGCAGTGGAGAATGAAAAAGATCTGTGGGTAATTGAGCAGTCAGCTATGAATTTCTACAAGCAAAGCAGACAGGCTACCAGGACAGCTTATGGGATTTTGTCAGTGATATACAGGAATTTGCCAGGAGGGATAAGGTGGTGGTTATCCCATTATATAAGACTATGGTTAGACTACATCTTGACCACTGTATACATGTCTGGAAGTCTCATTTTAGGAATGACGTGAATCTGTTGGAATGGGTGCAGAAAAGAGAAACGTGATTGGTGAGAGGAGCAAAAAGATGCTCCTATCAGGAAAGGCTTCAGTTTTGCAAATTGCAGCGTTATGCAGACTAGGCGCTTGCGAGAAGATCTGATTGAATTGTTTAAGGCCTTAAACGTATTGAGTAAGATCAATTCCGATGGAATTCTTCCTCTTGCTCAGACTACTCACATGGTGGGGCATAAATTTAACATGAGGAAGGATGGCTACAGGTTAGACGTGCGGAAATTTGCCTTCACCCAGCGGTTGGTTGATTGCTGAAACAAACTCTCCTCTGGTATTGTAGAGATGGGTAGTTTGGATAAATTCAAGGAAGAACTAGACAAACTGTTAGATAAAATGGACATGATGTGGGAAGTTTTTTTTTTCTTGATTTATGCTGTATAAGCATGCGTTCTTGCATTATTTACAGCTATTAATACTCTGATGTAAATGAAAGTTATAGTAGTGGTAGTAGTAATAATAGTAGTAGTAGAGGCATGTGATGCAAGAAAGCAAGCTTAGGTAGCATCAGCCAAAAAAAAAAAAAAAAAAAAAACATTTCACACATCCATTCCCTCTAAATGTTTGTCCAGTTTCTCCTTGAATTTATTTAAGCTATCAACTTCCACAACGACAGATGGAAGTTTATTCCAGCAATCAACTACCTGCTTGCTGGCTAAAGGCAAATTTCCACACATCTATTCTATGATTGTCTTTCCTCAATTTGAATTTATGCCCCCTCAAGTTCGTAATCGGAGCAAGAGGAGAATCACATCAGAACTGAGCCTGCAAAACCCATTCAAGGCCTTATACACCTCAATCAGATCACCTCGCAGTGTCTAGTCTCCGGACGCAGCAATTTGCAGAACTTAAAGCCTTTCTTGGTAAGACCACCCCCTTCGTTCCGCTCACCAATCTTGTTGCCCTTCTCTGTATTCGTTACAATGCCCCTTGACCTACTCTGGCAGCCTGTCTGCACTACTCAGATAAATTTCATATCTGGCTGCACAATTACTCCCAAGACTTTTTCATTTTCTACCACCCTAAGTGTAGGGTGGTAGAAATGCGGTTGAAATTTCAGTTGCCACTTCCCAGCCCATCTGCCAAACTTTTCTCGATCATGCTGCTGTAGCACACTGTCATTAGTGTCATTAACAACGCTGCCAACCTTTTTATCATCTGCAAACTTCGACATTAAGCCTGATATATCTTCATCAATATCATTCATAAATAGAGAAAACAGCAATGGGCCCAACACCGAACCCTGGGGGACTCCACTAATAACATTAGTCCACGAAGAGCAGCGTCCATTGATTACCACTCTCTGTTTTCTCCCACTCAACCACCCTTTTATCCAAAATTGTAGCAACTTGCCCTTAATACCATACTGCTCCAATTTGTACAGTAATCTCCCATGCTCAAAAGTGTCAAAAGCTTTCCTAAAACCGAAGTATATGATATCAAAATTATGTTTTGCATCCACTTCCTTTATAACCGCATCATATTTGAAGATTATCAGGGTACCTGCCCACCCACCGGTGATAGGCCAACAGCTTTGAAGCGGTGCCGGCTGGCTGGTGGTATCCACTGAGAATAAATAACTTAAAAGTATTCTTCTCTACTAGAGACGCGTTTCTTATTCGAAGTAGTGCAATCTCGTTGTGAAGGTAGCCGCAATATGAGATACAATTAAAACGAAACCTTCACACTACGTACGTAGTTTAATTTATGGGTAAACTGTGGTACATCTACACCGATATTATATAGTAACCACATCATAGTGTTCAATCAAATTTGTCAGACAAGACTTTCCCTTAACAAACCCATGCTGTGTCTGAATTATTACTGCATTCTTGTCTAGATGATCCTGCAATGCATCTTTAACCAATGCTTCCATTATTTTCCCCCAAACAGAAGTTAAATTAACTAGTCTGTAATTACTCGTGACACCCTTAGATTCCCCTTTGTGAATTGGAGATATATTTGCACATCTCCAGGAAACTTCCAGGAAACCTCCTGAAACGCTTAGCCATAATTATGGCTAAGGGTTTGATTACTTCCTTTACCGCCTCCTTTAATATAACTGGATAGATCCCATCCACCCTGGGTGCCTTTCTTACGTTTAACTTCACAATTCAGATCAGATTGTCAGCTATCTGAGCAGGATCATCAACAGTCGAACCATCGATATCATGTGGACCAATCTGATTCATCCCCTACCTTCCTTCTAGAGTTTATATAACTAAAGAAGTCCTTGCTGTTTTTCTTAGCATCCTTTGCCAAAGATTTCTCTTAATCTGCCTTCGCTTGCCTAATCTCTTTTGTGACTTGATTACAGACTAGCTTATATCTACCATAGGCTTCTGTGTCGCCTAATAATTTATATGCATCCTATGCATTTTTCTTCTCTTCCACGAGTCTCATTAGTTCATTTGACGTCCACATAGGCTAAACCTTGAACAGTATTTCTTAATATATGAAAAGCCTAGTAGTTCTACCTTTGTTGGAAGGTTATGCTATTCCTTCCATATCTTGCTGTAAAAGAATCGGAAGGAATATGAAATGATAACTTATTTCAATTAGTTTTCGATTTTTGCACAATAGAATGTGGGAAGGGGTAGTATTTGTCATATATTAACTTGTATAAAAGTCTGGAACTGTGATTTATTGACATAATCGATACCATTATGTAAGTGAATCACAGTTCCCGACTCATAAAAAAACGGCCTATAAAATAAGCCGATAAAATATTCACTGATAAGGAGATATGGGACAGGAGACTTCGTATCCCTCGTATATTGTTGTGAAGGTAGCCGCGATAAGAGATACAATTAAAACGATACCTTCACACTACGTACTACGTACTTATTACTTTTGTGTAAAAGTCTTAGACTGTAATTCTCTTACATCGCACTATCAGCCATGTAAGGGAGTAACAGTTTCAGACTTATACAAGGGTATACAACACGCTTTCATTGTATAACACGGTACTTCTACAACACGGTTTCGCTCTAACACGATTGATAACGTGCGGCAATCCTGGCACAACACGATACTTATATAACACGGGTAGAGAATTGCGGCATACCTCGCATAACACAGTATTTTTGAGGTTGTGTGCGGGGGAAAACTCTGCTATAACGTTGGATGTAATTTTTCAACATTTCCATTCTTTTTTGTGAATCCCCGCTTTTGGCTCACTAATCGTTATGCGAAAGAAAAAAAAAAAAGAAAAAAAAAGGGAAATCCCCTTGTTGTAAGTTCTCTGTTATTGAACTTGTGCTTGTTGAACTTGTTTTATTACTATTGAATAACGTTTCAGGCCATCCAAAAGATTTAAGTCATCCAAACGTTGAAGTAATGTTCCTACCACCTAGTAAAACTTCTTTAATTAGATCAAGGCATTATATCTACCTTTGAAATTCATTACATCAGAAAATCGTTACGATGGATTTTGGAAAAAATTGATTCCGAATTGAATTGATGGAAAATTGAAGTGATGGAGGCATGGAAACATTTTTCAATTGTGGACTGTATCGGAATCATAGCTTTATCGCTCAAAGAAGTAAAACTGTCAACATTAAATGCGTGTTGGAAAAATGTATGGCTAGGCCGCTAGAGAGTCAGTTCATTCAGGAAATATGGTCGAACCGGCCGAAAAAGGAATCGGTGTGATAGTGTATAGTGTGTGTTCGTGTCTAACGGCACCAGGGGTTTCCCCCATCTCCGCGTTGCTTTCATTGTGGGTGTAACAGTTCACTGTAAAGGCCAGAGATTTAAAAGTGTATGGATATTGTATGAGTGTAGTGTTGTGTATCGTTGTTTCTTCTGGCCATTTAGCCGCTAGACCCCTGCTGGGGCCCAACGTTGTCCACACTATACCTCGTGGAGGCAGACCAGGTACACTAGTATTGAAATATTTACTCTGGCAGGTCCTGCCACCTAATTTCCTGAGATTTCAGTAGCTAGGACCTAAAAAAAAATAATAATAAAATAAAAAATATATATATATATATAATAAAATACAATAAAATTAAATTAAATTTTCGCCCAGTGCGGGTTAAGAAAATTGTGTAGAAAGGCCAAATGAGTTTACTGTGAACGCAATTAAATTTAGTCATTATTAAATTTTAAGTTATGTGGGGTATACACTTGCGTATTAGGTAGAGTGGGGGGGAGACAGAAGGCTGGGGGGAAAAGACAGAAATATGGGGACGATAGAGAAGGTGACCCCAGATAATCAGTGGGGCAGGCCCATGCCCCACCAGGCGAAGAGGGGAGTGGCAAGGAGGTGAGGGGAGAGAGGAAAAGATAGGACCATGCAAGGGAGCATGGTTTGAGAGCCAAGATGGCGAGCAGCAAGCTGCAGTTGGTCTTCAGTGGCATTGGTGTTTCCATGTGGGATATCACTCATGGGACCAGGTCCCGCCCAGTTTAGTCAAGTCAGTTCTTGTCCTTTATTAAGTAGGTTCAGTTGTTATTCCTGGTTGTCATGTATAGGGTTCAGTTGTGCTCCATTGCAGCGAGCACAAGTCTTCTTGCGAAGAGCTCTTGGGCGTAGCAGGAGAAAGCCAGGTACTCTTGTTTTGTATCCAGTATGTTGTGTTCCCATCCTCTAGGACAATATAGGATCTTTGTTATTAAGATGTTGCGGAGGTCGTCATAAAGCTGGAAATCATACATTAGATGTTGCCAGCTCTCCAGACCACCACAAACACAGGTAGGGTCCTCTTCAATTCCCAAAAGGAAAAGTTTGGCATTGATGGCACCATGTCCGGTGAGAAGGTATGCTGCATGGAGTCCAGGTGAGAACCACGTTGGGAACTTAGGGTAGACCCTGCCGACGTCAGGTATAAACTTTCTGGTTATCTCCCCTGTATGGGAGTTTGTCCATCTCTCTTGCCACACCTGCAGCAGGTGAGCGTAGAGCCTCTTCTTTTCAGCGGTGCGGTTATTTGCTGGATCAGTTGTATGTCCGAGACAGGTCCTTGAGGTGCCCTTTGCCAGATGGTAAAGTAAACCTTTGCCCACAATCTCCAGGTCAAGGGGGAGAACTCCAGTCAGGACCTGTAAAGCATGGGTGCTCACTGTGCTGCAGGCACGAGAAGTAAAAAGTAGAATCGATCTTTGGGTTGAGTTGATGATACGTCGGTTGACTGCGGTAGTAGCCTTGTGATACCATACGCCAGAGGTATATGTGATGATAGGTATGAATATGGCTTTGTAGAAGATATGTAGCGTACGCCGGCCAAGGCCCCAGTCCCTTCGAGCCACCCTAGCAACGAGGGCAGCATATTTCCTAACCTTGGTTCGGATGTTTTGTAGGTGGTCTTTGAAAGATAGGTTGTGGTCAAGGATGACCCCTAGATACTTGAGTTGTTTGGAGAATTTTATTGTCGTTTGGTTTATCTTAATTTGAGGAGGCCGTCGTAGGTCCAAGTTCCCTTTCAGCAAGGCTGAGTTGGTTTTTTCTGGTGATATTCTCAGGTGATTCTGTTTTGCCCAGTTCTGCAGTAGCTCCAAGGCCAGGTTTGCAGATTCTTCCAGTTTTGCCCTTGAGTTCGCCGAGACGGAGAGAATGAGGTCATCGGCAAATGCTTGAGCATTCACTTCTCCGAGGTCCGAGACGAGGAAGCTGTCCAAGACGATGTTCCATAGGAATGGTCCCAGGACCGAACCCTGCGGGCAGCCCCGGTGGATGCTTCTAGAGAGGGTCTTATAGGGCGCATTCACTACTATGAATCTGTTGGATAGGTAGCTCTGGGAAGTTGGATGAATCTGTTGGATAGGTTCTCTATGAATCTGTTGGATAGGTAGCTCTCACTTGTTTGCTTACTGGGAAGGTTTGCCGCTCTGAGTCTGGCCAGGTGTGATAGTAGAACTTGCTAAGTCGGTAGGACAGGTCAGTTTTGATGATATGACTACTGAAGCACTCGTGGGTAGCACAGTTGGTAGAATCGCCGTCATCCCCACACCGGGTGGAAAAGTCCTAAGTTCGAATCCTGTCGATGACGGGAGGAATTTTTATGGGTCTTTTTCACAACGTGGCGGAGTTATTCGGTCTCAGGCGAGGGTACCATGGTTTTTTTCTCTCCCGAAAACTCGGGTTTTTCGTCCAGAAAAATAGAAAATCGACCTCAGAACAAACACAAAGCAACACAGCCTTAGTTGCCAATGCGCCTAAAAAAAAAAGAAGATATGATTACTGAAGGCGTTCAAGAATTACTGGTAGAAAAAGAGGCTGGTGAGGCGGATTTTTGGTGGAAATGGTATCGGAGGAAAATCAAATCAATTCAGAGGATGATAGCGCAGATAAATTCTGAACTTCCAAATTTTACACTAAAAAGTATATGGAAAGGCATAAAGTTACCGCGCAATTAGAATCTTACTTTTTTGAATTCAGATTCTTCGACTGGAAGGAACTCAAAGTTCAAAAGAGAGCTTCAAAAATTATTAGTCCCATACGATGAAATTACAAATATCCATCAAGCAAAAGCAAACAAACCCAGATTAATGATTTTTTAAAGAGAGCACAAGATACACGAAATCTAGGATTGTGTATTTTTGTCAGCCTCGTTAACATTTTGTTAACGGAATGGTGTATTTTTGTTAGCTCTTGGAACTTAACCCTCCCCCTTTTTGTATTGGTTTTTAGTCCCGTATAACACGGTTTCGCACTACACGAGATTTTATAGGAACCTAACTACCGTGTTATACGAGGGTTACTTGTATACACATGTGTTTAAAGTGTACTAAGTATAATATCAAAGAAGTTGATAACATGAAAAGCGAATTTATTTCATACTTTTCGAGACATTTTGCCCAGGAATTCTATATAAGCCTGGATTCTACGCTTATTCTGTAACAGATGTATAATATAATATTAATTACCAATTAATTACTAATTGAAAATTAGTAATTAATTGATAATATGATAATTACGGATTTACTTTATACTTTCATTAATAACAGAAAAAGAAAAAATCAATTAATATAAGAAATCTAACGGTTTCTGAAATGGAACGTATTGCGTTTATTGCCAACTTGTTTGCTCACAAAGGTTATGATAACGAAAATGTCATTTTTGAGTTAAATTGGATAACAGCTAGAATTAAGATAACCTCATCGTTCCTATCAATAGTTTGGAAGCCTATGGACATTTTGCTTATCTATGAAAGAAAGACAGAATAATCGCTATGTGCGTAGTGTTATCAAGAAAGAAGATTGTGGAGTAAAAAATTAAAAGTTCGTTGTTGGGGGAAAAAAATCCTTCCATTCCTTAGTTCACAACTAGATTGTGCATGTTCTCAAACCGCTGTGATAACTAACGTAGCCGAGAAATTTGAAGTGATATATTTGATCCGTATTAACTCCAGTTTTCGATCTATATTATTTTATTATTATTATTATTATTAGCCATATGGTGCAAGGAAACCTGAGGCTTATGCTGCACCAACCAAAAAAAAATTTCTGAATTATCCCGAGAGAGAGAGAGAGCTCAGGAACCTGGGTGTGCCAGATGCCCGACCGTTCGCATGATACAACTGAATTCCTGACGGATTTTCGAAATTTTATATTTATGCCTTTGAAAGCGATTTGTTGAGCTTTAAAAGCTTTAAGGTCGCCGTAGCCTAGTGGTCAGGCGCGCGGGTGCATAAGTACACGTGCCTTGAGTGACCGGGGTTCAAACCCGTGACTGCTGAATACGGTGCTGTTTCTTGTATTCTGTCTATCTTGTGAACTCCTCTGACCATTTGGTCGGTCCCGGAGTATAAACAGAAAAAAAAAAAAATAATAATAAAAGGCATATCTAATAACTCGACTTCTAGTGGATGGATTTTAAATTTAAATTCTATATCTAAACCTTTTACAAAGATTTGAAGAGCCATCCCAATTTCATTAAAATCGGACCAATAGCAATCCGGCAATTATTCTTTTTTTATTATTATTATTTTTAATATATACACATAAACCATCTGTGCCGCATATTGTAGCTGAAATACTGGATATGAATGTACAGAAAGTCAGAAACGAAATGTTTTTGGTTCACTCTCCGGAATTATTACTCTTTGATAACGCGCCTGAAATATAACGCACTGCTTACATTAACGACTTGTTAAATTAGCTTATTCAACTTTGGCTCCATAGGTATGTGATTGCATTAAGATTATTACTATGTTTAATACCACTCTTATAGCGGCAATAACTTATGGCTCGCTAGTATGGTAAAAGGATCCTGGATACCATCCAGATAAAAAAGGATCCTGGATACCATCAGAGGAATATTCTGCTTACCATCACTCGCGCCTGCTGCACGGTGAGCACCCACACCTTGCAGATTCTGGGCTAATGTACCTACTCTCTAGAGGAGCCCAAACGACGATCATAGGGTATACAACTGACCCAGCTAATGATTGTAAACTGGAAAAACACCGGCTGGTGCTTCACCTGCGGCAGGTATGGCAGAAGAGATGGTCGAATTCCTGCAAGGGGGAAATTACAAGAAAATCCATCACCCCAAATCAGCACAGTCTACCCCAGACTCCCACATTGGTTCTTCCCGGTATTGCACACCACATATCTCCTAACGGGCCATGGCGCCATAAATGCAAAACTTAACACTATGAGAATAGTAGAAGACCCAAACTGTGTATGTGGAAAACAAGAGACATGGCAACATACACCGATGAACCAAAACATTATGACCACCTACCTACTATGATGTTGGTCCTCCACGTGCAGCCAAAACAGCTCGTACCCGGCGAGGCATGGACGCTACAGATTTCTAAATGTGTCTTGTGGTATCTGGTACCAACACGTAACCAGCAGATTCTTTAACTCCTGTAAGGTCAGTGGTTGAGACGCCGCAGATCGGAGTTACTGTTCCAACACAAACCGCAGATTATTATTATTATTATTATTATTATTGTTAACAGCTACAAAAAAACAGCAAACAAACGTGCCTGATGGTGCAGCTACAAAGCATTATTACACAGCTTCAAAGCAGAAGTTTGGAGTATACATTTCCCAAAGTAAAGAGAAAAGTAAATGTACATAAGAAGACTATTGAATTGAAATGTACAGATAAAATAAAACTAAATAAATAAAAGTAGGTCTCATCCGTCCTATTTAAGTGAACAGGTAGGAGTAAGGCAGAGCACTGGTATTTCTTCACACACATTACACAATCAGAGTCTTAGAACTTGCAAGAAGAGAGTCCATTTTAAGTCAGGTAACGGATGAGGTTAGCAATTTCAGTTGCCTCTTGAAGCGTCCGGGGGTGTCAAATATCTCCATATTTGCTTTGTTCATTGATCTTGCAGTCCTGTTGTAGAAGTTGTAGTATCCATAATTTGTTCTCGCATAGGATGGTTTCTTAACGCTCTTGTCGGTGCGTTGAAATTTATTTGTGAGACGAGATGAGGGAAATTCAGGGTACCATTTAACAGCTGGTTAAGAAGGAGTAAGTCGGCTTTATCTGTTCTGTTTTCCAGCGTTTCGAGTCCAAAGAATACACACCACTCTTGGTAGGATTTCTCATTGTATTCAAGGCCACTTTTAAAGCAGACGTACTGGATTTCTCTTTTTTTTTAATATTTTCAATTTCTAATTTTTGGTAAGCAACATGTGGGGACCAGACCTGTGAGGCAAATTCTAGGGCTGGCCTAACATAGATTTTGTAAAGAAAGATGAAAAGTGCCAACTGATTGAAGTCTCGGTTAATTCTTTTCAGGAAATCTAGTTTTTTGCTAGCTGCCTTCACAACGTTAGAGACATGGACATCAAAGGAAAATGATTCTTTAATAAAGATACCTAAATTTTTGGCTGTACTGACTTTTTTGATTGCCTTGTTGTTGATACAATAAGAAAAATTAAGTTTGTTTTTCTTGTGTGCATTAGCAAAGCTCATCAGCTCACACTTGTTTTCATTGACTGCCATTTTGTTCTCCTTCAGTCACTGAATAACTCGTTGAAGAGCTTCGTTTAGGATGATGCAGTCATTGGTACTGCGAATTGCTTTATAGATTTTTATGTCGTCTGCAAATATGTTGATTTTGATTTGGTATTTTTCCAAGGGTGATTGGCAGGTCGTTGATGTAGATAAGAAATAATATCGGGCCTAAGGCTGAAGGCTGAACCCTGTGGGACACCAATTTCAGGCTTTAAAGGATATGAGGTTTTACCTTTAAATGTCACGAACATTTCTCTACCTTCCAAGTAGTTTTCAATCCAGTTTAGTGCCTATCCTCTGAGACCATAGTGATGCAGTTTGTTGATTAGTCTCTGATGGACTAGCTTGTCGAAAGCTTTGCTTAAATCAAGGAAGATGAAGTCGACTTGTTTTCCTTCGTCCAGCGCCTGGGATATATTCGAAACAAAAATCATATCTGTGCAGGTGGAACGACCCTTGATAAATCCAGAGTGGCGACTCCGTAGCCAGGTGGGAAGGAGCAGCAGTGCATAGCACACGTTTCTTGATTAGACCGGGGTTCGAGCCCGTCACCACCAAATACGGAGGATGCGGAAAGGTCAGGGAATGACCACCGCATATCCCGGAGCAATATGGCCTTAGTTGCTAATGCTCCTAAAAACTAAATAACTAACAATAACTAACAAACGATAAATCCAGATGCTCGATGGGATTGATGTCTGGGAAATTTGGAGGCCAAGGCAATACCTGGAAGTCTTCTTCATGTTCTGCGAACCTGTCTCGAACAATCCGGGCGGTGTGGCATGGCGCATTATCCTACTGAAAGACGGCACCGCCAGAGGGGAAGACCGTTGCCATGAAAGGGTGTATTTGGTCAGCAATGATGTTTAGGTTAGTGTAAAGCGTATTCGTGTCGGATGGCAACAGGAGTTTGCCCCATCTCCAGGTTGCTCTTATTGTGGGTGTTACAGTTCACTGTAAAAACCAGAGATTTAAAAGTGTATGGATTTTGTAATTGTAGTGTTATTTTTCGTTGTTCTTCTGGTCATTTAGCCGCTAGACCCTTGCTGGGGCCCAGCGTTGCCCATACTTGGCCTCGTGGAGGCCTACAAGGTACCCAGTAGCTCTATATTTTACTCTGAGGCTCTGCTACCTAGTTTCCTGAGATTTCAGTGGCTAGGAAATAAAAAAAAAAAAAAAAAAACCGTCGTAGGGGTAGACACTAGATTTTGTAAAAAGTTTGCATACGTAGTTTAATTTAGACATTGTTAGAGTTTTACAGTGTGGGACGTGACTGGCGTATAGATAGAGTGGGGGGCTGAAGACTTTGGAGGGGTAAAAGGCAGAAGTATGGACGATAGAAAAGGCGTCCACAAATTGTCAGTGAAACAGGTTCATGCTTCACCAGGCGAAGAACAGGAAGGCGGCGGAGGAGGGGAAAGAAAGAACCATACAAGGGACTGCGGTCAGGAAAGCCAATTTAGCCATACAGCAACGCTGCTTCTCTCTTTTGCCGTTCTGTTCTTCCTATCCGGGTCACCCGGATGGGAGTCACTCACGGGACCAGATTCCCGTCAGGTGTGGTGAGAGCAGTATAGGCTTTGGTTTCACTTAAGGTGCGGTCTCGTCCATTTTCCATTTGTAGGTGGAGTCAATTTCATCTGCGTGGACGTATTCTAGTAGGTGAGCCCTGTGAGGTTCTTTGTCCTCATGCTGGTGCCCCCCCCATCCGGTTGTCACTTGAGAGTGGGTGGAGGTCAGAGCTCTGTTATAGCCCAGTGAAAGACAAAGTTTAGTGAGGGTCAGTCTTGCTGTCGCTCGTGGAAGCTTTGCCCTTTCAGTTCATTGGTGTATTGTCAACAAGGTGCACTTTAATCCTTGGGTTTGTAGTTCTGCTTTGTGGTTCCTTGCGTCATCAGGTAGCAGCTTCTCTTAGCTGCATGATTCTGTCTCCTTTACTTGACTGTGTCCATCTGTGTGCTGGTAGCGCGTGTTGTTTTACGGGGCCGCTCGCTGTCTTCTTCTTGCAAATAGTGTTTGTGCATATTTACTGAAGGCTTTATATTCATCCTCGGATTCAAGGAGTTGGTGTTCCCGGTTTTTAGGCAAGTACATGATTTGCATAATGAGTCTACATCTTAGGTCTTCGTATAATGTGCATTCGTACATTAAGTGTTTCCATGATTCTTCTTCGTTGCAGGTGCATGCCCCATCTTCAATAGTCCCAAGCGCTGTAAGTTTGGCCTTTATCAGTCCCCGTCAGCAAGACGGTTGCATTTAGCCCTGGTAAAAACGGGGGGGGGGGGGGGATTGGGATACACTGTCTATGTGCGGTATGAATTTTTTCGTATCTTCTCCCTTTGTGGATGCGGACCAACGGTTCTGCCACACGTGCTGTAAATGCGTCAGCAGTCGCTTCTTTTATGTATTGCAGGCATTTGCCAGGTCTCTGGTACGTATGTCTAATCAGCTTTTGTTGTTTTCCCTTTGGAAAGGTGGTATAACATACCGCAGTGCACGACCTCTAGGTCCAACAGCAAGGCCCAAGCCAGGACCTGCAAGGCGTGCATGCTCACTGTCCTGCAGACTCTTGTTATGGTAAGGAGTATGGTCAGCTGTATAAACCAAATTATGATATTAGGGTCCCCTGTAAATGATTACACATACCCATATATTTATTTTGTCTGTAAATTGTGTGTGTGTTCTCTGGTCGATTTGCCTGTTTGCTGGACGAAAGAACCCCCAGATTCTGGGGGAAAAAACCTTGCTATCTACGCCTGAGACCGACTAACTCAGCCACGGAGTGAAAAAAGCCCACTAAAGTTCCTCGCGTCATCGACGGGATTCGAATCCGGTCCTTTTCCACCCTGTATGGGGTAGAACGGTGATGATACCACTGTGCTACCGCGCAGTCCCTAGATGATCACCAGGATGAACCCCGCCTTGTAGTACAGAGACAGGGTGCGTCTATTTAGCCCCCAGTCTCGCCTTGACATCCTTGGCAATCATGGCCACGTGTTTCCTTATTTTTTCTTTTAAGTATAGGAGGTGTGGTTTAAAGGAGAGTTGTTATCTATGAGAAGTCCTAGACATTTCACTTGCTTCATCAGCTTTATTGTTCCCTTGGAGCTTAATTTAGGGTGGTCTTCTGATAGCAAGCATGCCCTTCAGAAGGATTGAGCAGGTCTTCGTCGATGATATCTTTAGACAGTGAGTCGTCGTCCATTCTTGCAGGATCCCCAGTGCGTGGTTGGCCAGGGCCTTGAGTCCGCCGCCACGGTCAGAACTAGGTCATCAGCAAAGGCCTGGGATCCAACCACCCTAGATCCATTGCAAGAAATTCATCAACCACTATGTTCTACAGGAGTGGCCCCAGGACTGATCCCTGCGGGCAGCCGCTATGGATGCTCTTGGTCACTTTTTGGAATGGCGTGAATCACTGGCGTAGGAACGCCTTGGCATTGGGGCGTGTGCTAAGGGCGCCGACAGGAGAAGGGCGCCACTGACAGGCCACATGAGTACAGTGCCAAGCTATTTCGACACCCGAGGCTAGCTGGAAGCCATAATTCGTGTTTGGAACCACAAATTATCAGTTGATTATCTGCAGAAATTGATCTTGTCAATGCCTCGACGGTGTGCTGCTGCTGTCATCAGGGCCAGAGGCAGTTCAACTCAATATTAATTTGCACCTGGTGAACTTTTCATTTTGTTTTCCATTTAAAATGATGAACTGAAGCAAACTGAGGGCTTCTGATAGCACTTCAGCCATAATTGTCGTGTTTACCAAAACTGTTGTATAAAGGTTGCAAATGCTCATTTTGGAATATTTTGAGAGCACCTGTCAAATATTACTTAGCTTTAGCCTTAACTATTAATAAATATCTTTTGTTTATATTTCTATTTGTGATGCTAGTCATTAATGTAATACCATCTCTAAAAAGTGTTAGAAATGTGAAATTCCTAGGTGATGCACTTTCTTTGAACACCAGTGTATATACGTAAAATAAATTTTAAAAAATATAACTGATCAGATCTCCTCTGATCAGATATAACTGATCAGAACTATCTGTGAGATTTCTGAGATCTTCTATGCAATGTGTTACAAACTGAAGCATATAAAGCGTTCTTTTAAAGAATTTTTTTTTTTTTGATACGGCAAAACAAAACAATGATTTCCCAGAAGTATGATGGGGTTTGATAGCAGTTTTCACTATCGTCAAAAATTATGAAGGTCACCGTGTACTACTGCATGAACAGTGGGGAGTCCGACGTGACTGATTAAATACGGCATGATTGCATTCTAGTCAAAATGATTAGTGAAAATGAAAAGTCGTGTCAGAGTATAAAACAAGTTTTTTTTTTTCCCTTTTATTCAAAGTCATAAAATGCTGAGCTCATAAAGAGGCTGTTACGTGTTGCATATGTTGGACGCCGACCGGGCTAGCCGGGTGGGTAAAGTGCTGCCTGGCAACCCAAAGGTCGCGGGTTCGATTCCCGCCTCGGGCTTGGATCAAAGTACTGCAAAAACCTTGGGAGGTGCATTATGGCCACAGAAGCCTATGCGCCAACAACTACCAAAAAAAAAAAAAATATATATATATGTTGGACACTAAGGCAACGTAGCGTCAGCATATTGCGTCTGTAAGTGCGTATATTCTTCAATCGGTTTGTTTGTTTGTTCGACGAAATATTCGCGTGCCCGGGAAAAAAAACTCGATCACGTTGTGTTTCTCCTGCATAGAGGGGATTAAAAACCAGGCTTTTTCCCACCCAGTGTCACGGGACGGCGAATAAAATGAGTGTTAGCAGTGCACTCATTTCAATATCACGGATTATTTGAGCATTAATAGTAAATGGCAACTATTCCAGGGAATGCTCCCGGGAGTGGGGGGGGGGGGGTAGTTGCCTGCTGGGCTTCAGCCTCCAAAAAAATATTTCGTTAAAAAAAAAAAAAGCGAGTTATTTTTACTGCATCAAAGCAGCTACTCTTTTGCTAACACACACACACAAGGCACCTGACCCCCGGATCCTGTAAAAATAATCAAGTGCCTGATATTTCCCCCCTCCATCCGAGGGGGTGGAGGGGGGAATTTACTAGCAACGCAGTGCTAGTAAATGGGTTAAAACAGCTGATGCTCTCTACACCATGTGGAACGATTGATTTGTAGAATTCTTTTAGGTTTTTTGAAAACTTGGCCGTTAGTCGGTCTCAGTCGAGAGTTGAATTTTTTTTTTCTCCCGGAAACTCGAGTTTTTTGTACAGCGAATCCTTAGAATCAGGGAAGGTCCCTATGGACTGGAGATGTTCCAGTATATCCCCAGTTGACAAAGGGAGATCAAAAGGTGACATGGTTAATTACAGACCTGTTAGTTAGTTTAACGTCTGTTCCAGAGAAAATAATGCAGTCACTGGATAAAGAAGTAATGCCAAACCATCTAGAGACATAGACAGTAGCACAGTTATACTTCAGTCAGGTTTGGACATGTCATCTAGCGGTAGGACACATTATGTACCTGGTACAGAATTTTTTTTTTTTTTTTTAGATCTTTTTGCAGTAGCTTACCCTGATTGCTGTTATTTGTTGTTGTTGGTTATTTTAGTTTTTAGGAGCATTAGCAACTAAGGCCATATTGCTCCGGGGTTAGGCGGTGGTCATTCCCTGACCTTTCTGCATCCTCCGTATTTGGTGGTCACGGGCTCGAACTCCGGTCTAATCAAGAAGCGTGTGCTACGCACTGCTGCTCCTGCCCACCTGGCTACGAAGGCGCCACCCTGATTGCTGTCATTAATCACCCTGGAAACCTTTGTATCATCTGCAAACTTTGTTATTAAGCTTGATATACGTTCATCAATATCATTAATAAAACTAGAAAACAACAATGGGCCCAGCACCGAACCCTAGGAGACTACTAATAACATTTGTCCAAAATGAGCATGCCGATTGATAATCACTCTCTGTCTTCTTCCACTTAACCATACCTTTATCTATATCAGCAACTTGCCCTTAATGCTGCATTGCTCCAGTTTGTACAGCAGTCTTTTATGCACAACAGTATCAAAGGCTTTCCTGAAATCCAAGTGTATGATACGTAGCCCAGTGGTCAGGAGCGCAAGTGCATAGCACGCGTTTCTTGAGTGGACCGGGGTTCAAACCGTGACTACTAAATACGATAAATATTTGTATTGACGATTTATTGTAAACTCTACTGACTTGGTTGTCGTGCCGGAGTATAAACAGAAAATTATTATTATTTTTTGCATCCAGTTCCTTTGTTTCTGCATCATAGTATCAAATCAGATTAGTCATACAAGATTGCTATTTATCAAATCCATGCTATGACTGCAGTATACTTGCATTCTGTCTAGATGATCCTGTATTACTTCTTTAACCAAAGGTTCTATTATTTTTCCTGAACCAGAAGTTAAGCTAACAGATCTCTAATTGACCATGTTACCTTTTTGATCCCCCTTTGTGAATTGGGGGATATATTTGCATATCTCCAGTGTGTGGGGACCACCCCGAATCCAGAGGTGCTCTCATAATTATGGCAAAGAGTTTGCTTATCTCCTTTAATGCCTCCCTTAATATTATTGGTAGATCCCATCCACCCCAGATTCCTTTTTTTTTATCTTAAGCTTCAACAATTTCTCTAAGTTTTTCTTTTTCTCTAATAAACAATTTTTTATAGTGATTTAAAGAAAATTGTTTCTCCTTACACCAGACTTTGAGTTAATTTTTCTAACCTAATGTTAGTTTTTTTTTTTTTTTTTTTCGTTTTTTTTTTGTCATTTATGCTGAAACAGTACATTTGTTGTATTCTCCAATATAAGGAATTGTGCGAGACCTCAAAAGTGGCGTTATCAATGTGTGCATAGATCGTGACGGCATTTATTTTCTTTTAGGACTGTGTTGAAAAAAATACAGCCTTCGAAACTATAGAACTTCCTCGTGTACAGGTACAAGTGCATGCTGCATAAATATTAACCGTGTGCAACTAGTGTAGATATGTTTCGAGATGTAGTTTTATTGTCCAAAGTTATTTTAATTCTTCCAGTGGACATATGAAGTGCTATTCCTTTCAGTGCACATTTTTCCATCTTGTACAAAAGTTGCTCCTGTTTTGAAGAATTTTTCACATGGCCTTCACTTTTTTTTTTTTTTTTTTACAAAACTGTGTTCAGCAACGTTGAAGAATGTACACTGTGTTGGTACATCCTTTCTGTTTCTTATTTTACTAATCGCATCATCTTCGTCAGGTGGTGTTTATCTAGCGCTCATCAAACATGATTGCCTCTATTAACGTTTATCAGAAACAGTGTACTATAATTGAATTCTTGATGGGTGTGGTGTTGGTGGTGCATTTTAAGTGCGAACACAGCTAAGGCTATGAGGCATCAGTACATTGTATAGTGTTCGGTCCATTTTTTAGATGGAAAACCGGAGGATTTTTCCGTGGGTAACACCATGCAAACGTTGCCCGAAACTGACTTGGCCACAGTTTGGAAAAAGGCCAATAAAAGTTCGTCCTGTCCACACGTTGTGGAAGGACGATAATCGTAACCGCTGTGCAACCGCGAGATCTGTTTGTGGGTGGGAAGGAGACTTGGAAACGATACTGCCACTCGCAGCACGGTTCGTCGCTGGACCAAGTAGTTAATATCCCCAGAAGGCGGACATTATCCATTTGGTCAAGTGACGGGCCTATGCAAATTCTCTGGGAGTGAACGGTCACAATTAACGGGGAGAAATGCCAATGTCGAAAAGGCGAACATCATCGGTCTGATATTTTTTGGTAAGGCGAGAGATTGGCATTTGTGGCAAAAATTTGTAGACGATAACTCCCTGGTTGAAGGCCATGAACCTTCTGAAGAATGTAAGTGCATTCTTCAGAAATTTGTATTTTTGTTGTCATTTATACTGAAGCAGTACATGTGTTGTTTTCTCCAATATAGGTAATTGTGAGACCTCAAAAGTGAAATTCGTAAACTGCATTCTTCAGTCATGTCCACGGCTAAAGAATACAGTTTACGAATTTTGAGCCAATGCATAACAAGCTTTGGTTTTGTACTTATTCAACGTAAATTTCCAATACTCTAGAATAACTGTGGGGCATTAATTTTGAAACAACTCCCGTATGTAGTACATTCAAAGAGTTTCTGGAATGATTTATTTATTTTATTTATTTATTACTATTTTATTTTATTTTTTAATTATTTATTTATTACTATTTTATTTTATTTTTTAATTATTTATTTATTTTATTTTATTTTATTTTTGCCTGAATAGAGCCGTAATCTATTCTGGTTCTCGACATTCCTTCCTTTAAATATTTCCTTCAAAACAGTGTCCTTGAATGAGCAATACGCCTTTTCCAGCTGTTGTAAAGTTATTAGGAAAAATATAGGAAATTATTTTGTTCAATTATGTAATGAAACAAAAGAATACATGAATAATTCAAGTTTATTAAGTACTTATGGCTTAATTATACTAAATTAGTTTCATTAATTAATCGTGCATAATCACCATGTATCGTCATTCATAACCTGAACCGACCATAAGGATGGACACGTAACCTGAACCGACCAGAGATGCCTCTAGACGTACCAGAGGTCCCAACGTGTGCCAGTTGAACACGCCCCAGACCATTACCGACCGTCCACCTGCCTGAACAGTTCCTTGCGGACATAACGGGTGCATGGCTCATGCGGTTTCCGCCAGATACGCACCCTCCCGTTCTCTCGAAATAACTGGAAACGGGACTGATCATCCCAAGGGACTCATCTCCAATCATCCAAGGTCCAGTGCCGATATTCTTTTGTTCAGGTGAGGTGTAGAGTCCTGTGTCGTGGTGTTAGCAAAGACTCTGGTGGGTCTGCGGCTCCCATAACCTATTGCGGCTAATGATCACCTGATGGTCTTCGCGGGGTGTTTCTTGCATCTCCCTCGTTGAATTCGGTAGTGGGTGATTTGTGCCACTGTCGCTCTCTATTTGGCTGAAGCAATGTGAGACAGACGTCGAAGGCCACGTTCATCCACCACCTTTTTCCGACCACAGCGCTGTCCACGACGAGATGTTATTCCGTAAAGGCATATTCCCGATACACCCTTGAAACTATCGAACGGGGAATAGTGCAATTTCTGTACCCTCACCGCGGTAGAGTTATCCATGTGTCGGGCACCCACTATCATCCCTCTTTAAAAGTCGGTTAACTCACGACGTTTATCTATACTGACATCGAATTACCGTCTACGTGAATGCAGTGATGCAACGTACCTATATACCTGCCAAACGGTGGATTGGTCCACCACCGAGGATCCAAAATGGTTCCGTAAACGCGTGGCCCAGGAACCAATATCTTAATTTATGCACGATGAAATATTGCGGGACACGTTTCTACAGTCGACAGTTCCAATTATCACTTAGAGACCGTCCAATAAGTGGGTGCCATTTCATCCAGTGCTCAGACATCGGCTGGATTGACTAGCCTTTCCCATTCAATATTCTCAACATGTATAAAAATTTACGGATTAATCCGGACACATTTTATAGTCAGTTGTATCTATACAAGCTTATAAGAAATCCTATAAGACTATAATATTTGTCTTTCCTGTTATTGTTTGTTACATTCTTAAAGTGCTGAGTAGCAAGGGATTCATTGGGATTTGGAAGAACCCCTTTGATAAGAAATTCTGTATTCGGCAATCCCGCTGATTCAATGTTGGATTTACCTTTACATCTAGATATATGTATAAGACATGTATTTGTTCAAGTTGCGTAACTTGTATGAGTACATACAAAGTACAAAGTACAAAGTATGTTGAGGGTCAAACGGCACCAGGAATTTCTCCTATCTCCGCGAGTGTTCGCTATATCGAGGGACAGTATTCTGTCAAGACCAGAGATTTAAAAGTGTGTGGATCATGTGTTGTGTAGTATGTTGTGCCCATTGTTCTTCGGGCCTATTGGCTGTCGAGCCCCTGATGGGACCCGACGTTGTCCGTACTATGCCAACGAGGAGGCTGGCTAGGTGTACCTTGAAATTTATTATACTGTGGTAAGTCCCGCCGCCTAATTTCCTGGGATTTCAGCGGCTGGGTCCTAGGAAAAAAAAAAAAAAAGATAATCGCGGTGGTATTATTGCAAGATCGCTATTAAGAGATAGTATGTGGGGTTTGTTCGCCGAAATGACCATGGGGTTTTTTATTTTTATTTTTATTTTTATTTATTAACACACAACTGTATATACATTCTCAAGATCTTAATCAATTTATATACAATATTAATCAATTTATATACAATATTTATATACATATTTTATATACATGCTCTTATATATACTGTAGTCTTTCTGTACATTGATTGTGTGTGTCCTGATATGAAGGGTGGCTCCTAGACACAAGCCCATCTCCACCTTTTACACGTAAGAAAGCTCAGAACGTCTGCAAAACAGGCCTGAAAAAAAGAGCATTATGTCAGGCCATTTCGCCACCAGGGATTAACTAACACCTGGATCCACCATTCTCTATGTGTGCTGTAATGCACAAATCCTGCACCTACCGGAAGTAGTGCTATACTGGTAGGTGCCAGCAATCCCGCCCCCAAGGCTGCCCAAACTTGGAGGCCAGCGAAAAAAAAAAAAAAAAAAAATTCCAACTAAGAACAATGTACACTTGATGAACAAAAGCAACATTATACAATTATTTACATGTTAAAAGCAAATACATACACTTAGAATGACATTAACTTAACACGTAGAAACATTAACATTATCTCCACATTAGAGTCCATCCACAAATGCAAGCCTGCAATTGGGTGTCCAGGAGTAGAAGATCATCTCGCTGTAAACAAGAAACATCCTATAAAGAAGACATTACACGAAGTGTTCCGTCGTCAAATGTGCAGCACTTCCTTAATTGGTATCCTGCAATAGATTTCTTAACTCCTGTCTTCTTTTAAAAACTTTGGCCGAGAATTCCTGAAGCAAAGCAAAGATGTCCCACCTCTGAACCAAGAGAGGTAAATTATTCTCCGTCAGGTTTGGCAACCTATTTAGTAATTCCTGCCTGTCTGAAGTATACAGTCCGCATTCAAGGATGACATGTCTCCAAGATTCCACCTCACCGCACGAACAGTAGGGGTCAGGTTCTAATCCTCTTTCAAATAGTTTGGCCCTTAAGCCATGTCCAGTGATTAAGTAACTCGTGGTCATGGTGGGAGCAAACCAAGACGACACCCTCCTGTCCATTGCAAAGCTTACGGCTGGAATGAAGCCTCTTGTAATGGTTCCATACTCACTCAAATCCCATCGTTGCTGCCAGCAATTCACAAGCTCGCCCCAAATTCTACGTTTTTCCTCCTTTATGTTGTTATTTGGATTAGACGTGATATTCAATATTTGTAACGCCCTTCCCTTCTTTAAGTTATATACAATACCTCGGAAAATAATGTGTAAATCCAAGGGGATGGTACCTGCAATAACCTGTAAGGCATTTGTCGACACTGTCCTTGGAGCGCGTATAACTGTAAGCAACATTGTACGTTGCAGGGACAGAAGCTTGGCTTTAGTTGTAACCTTGGTAGCAGCCGCAAACCAAATACCAGCACCATAATCAACAATGGGAAGAAATATCGTCTTGTAGTACAATACCAGAGTTTTTTTGGATAAACCCCATTCCTTGCGGGAAATTCTAACAACTGCAGCTACGAACTTTTTGATTTTTTCATTGATTTTAGTGACATGTACATGAAACCTGAGACGATCATCTAAAGTTAAACCCAAATACTTGGTGTTCTGTACATATGGAATTTGAGTACCATATAGGGTTACCTTTGGCGGCCTTCCATAATCGAAGTGGTGTTTAAACACCATGAAATTGGTCTTGGTGACAGAAATCTTTAGTTTATTCAAACCCGCCCATGCCACTAAATTATTCAAAACTGACTGAATTTTTTGTTCGAGAATTTGTCTTGATCCTCCCTGCACCGCCACCACCAAGTCATCTGCATATGCAACTTTGATGAACTCATCGCTATCCTTCGTGAGCCACTGGTCTAGCACTGCATTCCAAAAGAGAGGTCCCAAGACTGAACCCTGAGGGAATCCTCTTGAAACGGTAGTCGTGTATGATAAATGCTTTGCACATACTCTAATTTTTCGATCCTTAAAGTAAGATCTGAGGACTCTGAACAGGTAGTCATCACACTTTGCCAGTTGCAGTGACCTGAGAGCACTCTCCCACCAAAGGGAATCGAAAGCGCCCTCAAAGTCAATAAAAACAGCAGAACATATTTGCTGTTTGCCTCCTGAATGTAAGTCAGCAGGGTTGAGATTGCGTCCTCAGTGGAACGTCCTTTTTTGAATCCAAACTGGCAATCAGAGGAGAGTTTATGTTCTGTAAATAATTTAAAAATCCTTGGGGCAATCATCCTTTCAAATAATTTGCCAAGATTTGCCAATAAAGAGATTGGCCTGTATGCTCTGGGGTTTGTTTTCGGCTTTCCCGGTTTATGTAAGATTTTTAAGAGCGCAAGCTTCCATTCGAGAGGGAAAAGCCCTTCTAGCAAGCATATATTAAATAAGTTTAATAAAATCTGAGGGAGGAATTCATAAAATTTTTCAATTACTTGATTCTCAATGAGGTCAATGCCAGGACATTTTTTTTGGTTCAATTTAGCTACTGCAGCACCTAGCTCAAGCATATTAAAAATGGCAGTTTCGGTTGTCCCCTTATATTCACGATTAATGCGTCTAATTTCCGCTTGATCAGGGCTGTCCATAAACGGCAAATCTTCCGGAAATAGGCTACTCACTATCCCTTCGACAGATTCCCAGTCCGAAGTTTCTTGATTCTCTCTAATTATCGTGTTGTAAATTTCACCACACAAAAGTTTATTTCTTGAAAGCTTATAGATTATACCCCAAGGGTCAGCATTTCCTGTTTCCTTCACCAGACGTTGCCAACAATTTTGCCTGCTATCAGCAATTGCTTTATGGTACCTCTTCCTCAAGTCTCTGTAATCATTTTTCAAAGCCTGAGTGTCTGCGTCCGATAGATGCCTATTCCTTTGGTATGTTTTTCGTGCTTGTTGAGTTTGTTGTCTCAATTCAGCTAGTGCCGAAGACCACCATGGGACAGAAGTTCTTCCTGTCTGTTTTCTTTTCGTCGAGTAGGCCATCGCTTGATATAAATGATATTGAACCCGAAAAACATATTCTTTTGCTGTTAAGGTGTTAATGATTACTTTGTCATCTCCATTAAAAACTGTATTCAGATATTCACGAAACTTGGTCCAGTTCACCCTGTCCATCCGAAAACGCCTTAAATCCCTTATTGTTATATTCACTTGCCTATCCTCCGATAAAATCGAGAAGGTGATTGCTCGATGGTCACTATTAATTAGATACGGATTGACGTCCCAATTTTGCACTCTATCCACCAGATTAATGTAGGTTAAAGTAGCATCTATATTAGATTCACCATTTGTCGTCGAGAAAGTATATGGTTTATTTGGCAAGTTCTTTACACAGAGATTATGATCCAAGATCAGATCAACCAACTGCTCGCCTCGAGCATCAGAAAAGCCGCTGTTCCAAAGTGTAGATTTAGCGTTGAAATCTGCTGTAATTAGTAAGTTTTTATCTGAAAATCTGCTACATACCCTGTCAAGTCTGTGTAAGGCTGGCTGAATATCTTCTGAGGGAGGAAAATACTGGGAAACCAGATAAAACGACTGATCCCTGGAGGAAACCAGGATACAAACTGTAGTAGCAGAACATTCACTTGAGATAGTTGTTATTACTAGTTCACTGTTAAAGATAATTATGGCGGCCTTGGGTCGATCGTCACTTGAGGCAATAATCCTTGCCGAAATTGGATATCCTATAACTTTATACGCTGAACCCCCTCCTACCTGAGAAGAGTAATACGGTTCTTGCAAGCATACAATATCAAACCCCAGATCATCAGCAGCTTTCCTAATCTCGTCCGCCGCTGCACGAGATCTTTGCCCATTAATTTGAAGAATTTTTATTTCGCCGTATTGCAGGTTAACACTTGTTGAATCAATTACCGTTGTATTATTCATGTCTGGTTCTTCGGTCTGTCAATTCAACAGCTTTAAGATACTCAGGGCATTTATTATCCCTGACCGAGTGATTACAATCCCTACCTCTACGTTTACAATTTACACACTGAGGTGGTTCCTCCTTGTGAATACAGTCAGAAAAAACATGGCCTCCACCCCCTCAGTGGCCACAAGATACAGCTTTATGGGAACAGAACTGCGCACTGTGACCATATCCCAGACATCTGAAGCATTTGCTTACAAGTGTAAACTTACGAAATTTATGTGACGTAAAACCTAGATAAATTTTGTCACTCTGAATCACGTGTCCCATAAGGCGTGGGCTAAAACCAATAACCCAATTGGTCACTCTGGTTCCGGTGCCAGAGTTAAATCTGAATGTAATTTCATTCTTAACTTCCTCCTGGCTAAAACCAAAGTCTTTTAAATTTTTATTAATTAAATCCTCCAAAATATCCTCCTTTGAATATTCCTTCGGGACACCGTAGATCAAAATTGTAGGATCGGACAATCTGGGTTTTTCTATTGATAATCCTGCTTTTTTTAATGCAGAAGCACTTGAGATCTTCTTGGCATCATCAGGATTTGTTGTCTCTAACAACACACCTTTATTTCTCAAAAGACGTACACCCTTGATTTTCATGTCCTTGTGATCTTTTTTAATCACTTCAGTAACTGCCTTCCTGATATCCTGGCTAGACGCCAGGGAAGATTCTGCTGAGGGCCTAAGTATTAGTATGTTTTCGGAATCAGAGATCCCACTTCCGGAATCCATCCTATCTTCACCAGCAATTGGTCTGCCCGAAGAAGCTGCCACCTCCACTGAAGACGTTAGCAGTGGAATCTCTGTTATTTCAGGAGTCTGTCTATTTCGCTTTGTACCACCACGAACAACTTCCGTAAAAGTCTTATGAGGATGTAGATCACGTTGGATCTGTATCATCTTGTCCAAAAGACCTGCTCTGATTTCCAATTCAGATGCTTTGGTCTTAAGTCGTCCATTGTCAATTAAGATTGCGGTGGTAACTGCCTCTAGATCCGCCCATAGACTATGAATGCGGTTAGAGGCAGACTTAGTTATCTTGCTAGAATCCTTTGATAGAAACTCTCCCAGAGCTTTCCTGATTTTGGCAACCGTCGCATATACAATTGAAGCATTCAAAGACCCACCCAGGTCCAATCCCTCTGTTAGAGAAAGATCTTCAGAAGATTCTGTTGGAATCAAGTTACTATCGACAATGACCATCGGCGGCTCAGAAGCCAACGAAACAGAGGGACTCTCCTCCACCACAATGTTTTTATCTCCTCGAGCTTGAGTAATTCTAGGAGTTTTGGGAGTTTTCTTCCCCCTGTACCCCTTTTTTTTTCTTAGATGAATCCGTAGACTCTGATCCAGAAGAATTCTCAATGTCATTATCTTGTGTCAGTATCCTAACTTGGTCATGGTCCAAGTCAGTATCCATGTCAGATAAGTGTAGGCAAAAAAAAAAAAAAAAAAACCACACGCTATTGTCTATCCTCTTGTTCTAAACTTGTCTTCTCAATCCTAATAGGATACTCACTAGTACCCTAAAGACAGAGTTATATCAATATGTCTATGTTTAATATGTATTTCACTTATCCAGCTGGATGGAAAGTGGAAGGGAAGTTCTGAAATCTTCGAAAAGCAGTGTCTAGATCTCAGTCCCTAATAGCCTGAGGGCGCCAGAAAAATTCTTGAAATTAAGTATTTTTATAAGATCCTCACCTACCAATAACGGGGGTCCCAAGGACCAATAGATGAGGAGAAATATCAACTTTAAGATTGAAAAATGATAGCCCAAACAAGCCCACAATGTTATCTAACAGAAGGCTTAAGTAAACTAATGAACAAACGATATTAAGTCAAAATACTGCGATGGCGCTAGTAAATGTTTTCCGTCTCCATGACTAATTTCAAAAAATGGAATATTTCAAGTCGCCATTATCATCCATACAAAGTCTATGGGATAATGGTATCTCTATGGGAGATTTCAGTGATATATGTATAAGCACTATGCAATGCAATGTACGACTATGAAATCAATTACTCAGTTTGTAATATAATCTCATGCAAATAATTCCACAACCCCACGGTCCCAACAACCAAAAAATCACCTATGAACTCACCACAACTTTAACTTCTAGGAAAACATATTTACACATAAGAGGGTTGTCAATGAACGCATTAAATATCTCAAAAAGCAGGAGCACATTCACTACACATGAGCCACACTGGACGATACAGTGACCATGGGGTTGTACGCTAAAATGACAAGTTCTAGAGGCCTAATGGGGCGGGAAATAATTTTGGTGTTAATTCAAATTTGGATACGTGGGGCTTTCGCGGTGTATAGTCAAGAGAAGGATAGGGAGACTGAAGGCTGGGGGTGAAGGAGAAGTAAGGTGGCCGATAGGGTAGATGGCCCCTGCAGTCAGTGGGGCATGCCCATACCCCACCAGAGGGAAAGGGGAGATGGCAGGAGGAGGAGAAGACAGCGAGCCAACTCCCCTCCCCTGCCAAGCAAGAGGAGTGAAAGCAGGCTGGTCAAGGTTACCAGCCCAGATCGCCATATGGCTAGGTGGCAGCAATGTGCTGCAGTCATTTCTCTGAGCTCTTGCATGGTAGTCTTGTTGTCTTGATCAGGTTGTCAAATGCCTGTGCTGGATGTGGTTGTCTAATCGGGTTGTGCTCCCACGTTTGGTGTTCACCACAGAGGCAAAATGGCATATCACTCAGTCCAAATCCTTGTAGTTTGTCTCTAATGGCCCCGTGTCCCGTCAGCAGGTAGGTGATGTAGCGTCCTGGTGAGAGCCACGGTGGATACTCCGGGTATACTAGCCGTATGTTGGGTAGAAATTTTCTAGTTATTGCACCTTTGCTGGAGGTCTCCCAGCGGGCCTGCCAAGTTTGTTGGAGGTAAGTGGAGAGACGGTTCCTTTCTACTTTGGAATCATTTGACAGATCTATGGTGTAGTCGAGGCATGTTGCCGTTCTGCCTTTGGTCAGTTGATAGAGTAACCCATGCATAACAATCTCCAGGTCCAGAGGAAGGGATCCCGTTAGGGCCTGGAGTGCGTGGGTACTTACAGTGTTATATGCTCTCGAGATGGTTATGAGTATGTGTCGCTGCGTAGTCTCCAATTTTTTCCGGTTCACTGCAGTGGTAGCCTTGCGATACCATATTCCAGCAGCATATGCAATCGCTGGCAGGAAAATAGCCTTATAGTAGAGGCTGAGGGTTTTTCTCCTCAAACCCCATTCCTTGCGTGTGATTCGCGCAAAAAGTGCAGAGTATCCTCTAATTTTCTTCCGTAAGTGCACTATATGTGGTGTAAAGCTCAGGTTCGTGTCTAGTACGAATCCGAGGTGCTTTAATTCGGTGGTAAGCTTAATTGTGTTACCTTGTATCTTGATTTGAGGAGGTCGTCTGGTGTCTAGGGCTCCTTTTAATAATATAGATCTTGTCTTCGAGGATGAGATCTTCAAGTTATTGTTGTTAGCCCAGTCCTCTAGAGTTTCTATTGCTCTGTTGGCAGTGTTCTCCAGTTGCGCCCTAGACCCCCCAGGCAGCATCAGAACCACATCATCCGCATAGGCTAGGGGAACGACGTCGCCGAGTTCCAGGTTCAAAAAGCCGTCTAAAACCAGGTTCCATAGGAGTGGACCCACGATTGAGCACTGTGGTCATCCTCTGAATACTTCTCTTGTTACTGAAGAATATGGTGCTCTGACTGTCACGAACCTATTCGACAGGTAGGATTTGATGACTTGATACAGATTTGATGGTAGGTTGGCCTTCCGGAGTTGGGCCAGGACGCTTGGCCACCACAAAGTGTAAAACGCCCAAGCAAAGTCTATTGCTATGACCAGAAAGTATTTCTGATCTGAGGTAGTTGCAGCATTAGTAATATTTTCCAGGACATCCAGGGTTGAGCATCCCTTCCTAAATGCATATTGTTGGGGTGACTGCAGGCCGGCTGCAGTGTAGTGGATTCCTATTCTGTTTCTTAATAGCTGCTCAAAGAGCTTGCTCAGAACTGATAAGAGTGCTATGGGTCTGTATGACCCCGGAAGGTCCAGTTGTTTGTTGGGACTTTTGGGAATGAGGCACAAGTTTGCAGTTTTCCAGGCCTGGGGGAACAGACCTTCTTTGAGGCAGTTATGAGTACATACAATGAGCTGGCTTTGCATTTAGCAACACTTAACCTAATACCTTTTGCCCATAATACATGCAGCTCAGTTTGCGCAGGTAGCACAGTGGTATCGTCACCGTCCTCCCCACACCGGGTGGAAAAGGTCCGGGTTCGAATCCCGTCGATGACGCGAGGAACTTTAATGGGCTTTTTTCACGCCGGGGCTGAGTTCGTCGGTCTCAGTAGTAGATTGCAAGGTTTTCCCCACAGAAATTGGGGTTTTTTTCGTCCAGCAAACAGGCAAATCGACCAGAGAACACACGCAATTTACAGACAAATAAATATATGCGTAGATGTAAGAAATTACGGGTGGCCCTAATATAATAATTTGAAATTTGAAATACATGCAGCCCTTACAATGGACATAGCATACTACACAAACACATGATCCACACATTTTTAAATCTCTGGCTTTGACAGCGTACTGTCCTCAATACAATGAACATACGCGGAGATGGGAGAAGTCCCTGGTGCCGTTAGACCCGAAAATATTTCATACTTCAAAAATACATGCAGCCCATAAAAAATCTTGGCATGAAACGTTGTTGTTGCTGTAGGCTTTTAGGAGCATCATCAACTTAGACCATATTGCGCCGTATATAATGTCCGTAAATCGCGTGCGTTCTCTGGTTGAATTGCTGTTTCCTAGACAAAAACCCACAGTTTCCGGGAAGAAAAACCATGCTACCCTCTCCTGAGATCAACTAACTCAGCCACGTTGTGAAAAAGACCCATAAAAATTCCTCGCGTCATTGACGGAATTCGAACTCAGTTCTCAATATTTCTATATATATGCTATACAGGGTGTTTCAGTTAAACGTTTCAGAACTTCTAAGAGGGGTAGGGTACATCCTGACAACTCGAAATCATATAGCAATGTGGGGTCGGAAATGCTTTCCTGAAGCGGTGTTGTACACAGAAGCACCATAAAGAAAAGAGACCGTAAGTGAGAAATCGTTTTAATAATACATGAAAAGAAGCAAAAGGTACATGGATTAAAGTAAGTGTTCGAAGTTTCTTCCACGGGCTACAATGCACGCCTCACATCTCCGACTCATGGACATCCGAACATTCTGGAATACTCCAGGTGAATTTCGAATTTCTTGAACAAGAACGCTAAGTTAGTAGGATGGATGATTACACGAACGCAGAGTTAGCCGATATGCATTTGGCGTACGGGGCTGCAAATTGTAGTGGGCCAGCCGCACAGCGTTTGTACGCGGAACGATATCCGACGAGGCGTATTCCCAGTCATAATTTCTTTGCAAGACTGCACCAGAGGTTAGCTGAGAGAGGTTCATTTGAAAGAGCTGACAGGGACAGGGTAAGAACAGCACGGACTCCAGCCGTCGAACAGAATGTGCTGCAGCATGTACAGGGGAATCCAAGAACGAGTACACGAAGTCTAGCAAACGCAGTCGGGGTTTCCCATTGCAGCGTCTGGAGGATTCTCTGAGAACAAGACATGCATCCGTTTCACGTGCAGCGTGTCCAGACACAGCAACCGGAGGATTATGCACCTCGTATTGCTTTCGCACAGTGGTACCTTGGAAAATGTGCTACAAATCCCCTTTTTCCTGCTGAAGTGTTGTTTTCCGATGAGGCATCCTTCACAAGGGAAGGAATTTTCAACACGCATAACGACCATATCTGGGCGGTCGAGAACCCGCATGCAATACGACGTCGTGCAGCACAGATTCGATTTTCGGTCAATGTATGGGCCGGTATTATGGGAGATCACCTCATCGGACCTTACCTGTTACCGTGTCGTCTAACCGGACCTATCTACTTGATCTTTCTGCAGCAAGTATTGCCACAACTTTTGAGAGATGAACAGATTTCTGCATCGACGCAACAGACAATGTGGTTCCAACACGATGGAGCCCCTGCCCATTATAGCGGAGATGTTCGTAACTACGTGGATGTCACATTTGGTCAACAGTGGATCGGACGTGGTGGTCCCGTGCGTTGGCCTGCTCGGTCACCCGACCTATCATGTCTTGATTTTTATTTCTGGGGTCATATGAAATCGCTAGTTTATGACACCCCTGTTGACAATGCTGAGGAGCTGGTTGCAAGAATCGCAGTAGCTGCCGAAGAAATTCGAAATTCGCCTGGAGTATTCCAGAATGTTCGGATGTCCATGCGTCGGAGATGTGAGGCGTGCATTGTAGCCCGTGGAAGAAACTTCGAACACTTACTTTAATCCATGTACCTTTTGCTTCTTTTCATGTATTATTAAAACGATTTCTCACTTACGGTCTCTTTTCTTTATGGTGCTTCTGTGTACAACACCGCTTCAGGAAAGCATTTCCGACCCCACATTGCTATATGATTTCGAGTTGTCAGGATGTACCCTACCCCTCTTAGAAGTTCTGAAACGTTTAACTGAAACACCCTGTATATTCCTATACATCCTGCTTAGCTAATGCTATTACATATATATACACAAACTCGGAGTTTGTGAAATCAAGCAAATTTATTCCCAATCCAGCAAACATATGTTTATTTAGACGACGGTACTGCACAAAGATGATGAAAATTGTATGAAACAAGAAATGAAAATTTATATGCAAAACATATAGCATACAGAGAGTTCAAATCAAACAGAACACCATAATAATAAACTTTAATTATGTCTTTATTATTATAAAATTAATCAGATGTAGACGATCCCACCCGAATTGTATTGTCAGTTTTCGAAGAAATAGGGACTTCTCCCTTTACCCCAGGGGGCTCACATCTGGTGAGCATGGACTAGGCAAACCCAGGGTTCTGAGCTGGATATCAGCATTCTTCTCTTTCCTGCTTTCTTGGTGATTCCGTTCTACTTCTCTCTCTCAGGTTAATGAGCCGACCGGGCTAGCCGAGTGGGTAAAGTACCTGCCCGGCAACCCAAAGGTCGCGGGTTCGATTCCCGCCTCGGGCTTGGATCAAAGTACTGCAAAAACCTTGGGAGGTGCAATATGGCCACAGAAGCCGATGCGCCAACAACTACCAAATCAAAAAAAAAAAAAAAAAAAAAAAAAATCAGGTTAATGAGGGAATTTTTTTTTTTTTTTTTTTTTTTGCTGGTGTAGCATAAGCCTCAGGCTTCCTTGCACCATATGACTAATAATAATAATAACTAAAAGATGCCGTATGATAATCCATTGCTGTTTGTTTTTCATGCAGGCATTTTCATATACACTGATGCTCAAAGAAAGTGCATCATCCCTTAAAATTGTAATTGTCGTCCGAATAACGTAAGTATATGGCAATATTTTTTTACAGATTGCATCAGATAAGATTGACACTTGTAAATGGTGACGTAATATTGCATCAGCTGTTACTTTCAGCTATATAAGCAAGCGCTGCAAGAGTTGCAGTCATTCCTTGCTTGTGTTTTTAATTTGGCGAGTTACGTGCAGTTGACGCCACGAAGAAAGAGTGCTATTGTTGCTTGACGTGAGGAAGGATGTTCTTCCCATCATATTGCTTATAGAGTGTCTTGTAATCAGTCCATAGTCAGTGAGTAGATTTCTTTCCGAACTCAAGAATACTGATTCTGGTGATAGGAAAAAAGGAACCGGACGCAAACTAGTCTCTACGCCAAAACAGGACCGTTTTGAAGAATTTATGCCTTAAAAACCGTAAAGCTTCTTCGTCTGAGCTGAAAAGAGAATCGGAAGAAAAAACATCATTGGACTTGTAGCCCGTCGTCCTAAGAAGAAGCCCCTCCTCACACAAAAAATGAAAAAGGCCTGATTAATTTGATTGGTGTTACCAAGAAAGGCTTAAGTTCTGCAAATTGCAGCTTTTGGAGATAGGGCCACCGCAAGTGGTTAGGCAGGGTAAGCGTCGCTACGGGCGGCAGTCCAGGAGTGCGCCAAAATTTTTTTTGGCATGTACAAGTCGGACCTCCATTTAACGAAGTGCTTTAAAACGAAATTTTCTATTTAGTCATATTTTTTAAATTGCTCTTTTGGTAATTACATTTAAAATAGTTTCCGTAGAAAAGAAAATTTCCATATAACGTTCGGATTACGAGAGACTTAACTGGGAGCTCATTAAGAGTTCCCAGTTAAGTCTCTCGACAATGAGACAATTAATGCTGCTGCTGCTAAGCACGAATTAAGAGTTAAAGGGATTACCATTCTATAATTTAATGGTACTCGTAAAACCTATTCAACCTCCTATTCCACATACCCAGAAGTCGCGCTGGTCATCTGATTAGTTAATGTTTGGCTGGAAAATAATTCATTTGAAATAAATACAGTACATGATATCACAGACTTATAATTGGTAGTGATTACTCAGTTTCTAGATCTCGAGATTCATATATGATGTATTATGTTGCCATGAGCATTCATCAACCAACGTGTTAATTTTCTTATTATCTGTATCTGTGTTCAGTGCCGGATTAAGGCACGGACTAGCAGGCCTCTTGCCCGAGGCGCCAAAAACAGAAGAACAAGGAGGTAAAAATATATCCTTAATAAAGGGCGCTAAAAAATCTTTCTGCCCCAGGGCGCCGAAATACCTTGGTCCGGCACTGTCTGTGTTTCATATTTATGTTTCGCAGGGTTATGCTCAAGAACACGGCTACAACCCCGTACTTCGGCGAGAAAGAGCACTCACTGTTATTCCCCTCTCCTCCTGGGCTACATGTTATCGGGAGATGTCACGTGACATCGCAATATGTCCGAGCTGAAATAAAGAAACAGAAACGACAAAAACGGCAATTTTTTTTAAACTAACAAAAATTACCACCGCTACCACTGATTCTTCTCCTCCGTGCTTTACTAGACGATTTCACGTGCATTAAAGAATGAGAATTGCTCATGCACGTCAACAGAATTTTTTTCTTTGTTCTGGGGATGCTGCTCCTCCACCCCCGCTAATATAAAGAGAACCTGATACTAACTCATACATATACAATTACTGCGAAAAACATGAAATCGTCAAGAAACAACTAAAAAAAAAAAAAAAAACCTCAACTGATCAGTCCTCATGCTTAATGAAGTACACTTCATCAAATATCCAAACTGAAAACACATGCATTCCGAAACGGAATAACACGAAACAACAATAACCGAGGGCAGTAAAGCAACACGATGATTTGGCATTTCCCGCTAAAATCAGAAGCGAATTTGCATCCAATCAAAAAACCAGAGACACAAAATGGGGTAAATTACGCATTCCCAATAATCAGCCAATCGCAGAACTCTACCGGATAATCACTCCGTTCTTCGGCCACGCCCGCAACGTTCTGAACTTCAGCCAGAATAATATATATGCACCTGTTCCTATTCCTAGCTACCCTAACACAACCCATGTGTTTACTTGTACCGCAATGACTCCCAGCAGTCTCTGAAATACCCTGCATCTTGTTTTCCAGGCTGCTGCTCATCCCAACAGAAGCAGTGCAAGAATCACTTTCACCTCTGCCAGTGGCTACTGTTAATCTATTAGTCCTTGTATCCCCCCAAGCTAGCAGTTTTCCGACCCACCTAACATTGCCTCAATAGCATCAGCAAATATTCTTGCACCCTTTCTATTTATGTGTATCTCATCCCTGTAGAAGCAGTCTCTCCTGTTAACAAGCACAGACCTGGCTGTGAAAAATTCTACCTCTTGAGCCTTGCATAATTTCTCCAGGGCCGAATTGATCGACAAGGCTCTCATCATATACTCCCTCCTATCGTGTCTGGGCAGAATTGCAGACACTTTCAAATTCACGGCTTTGCACACCCAGGGTTCTGAGCTGGATATCATCATTCTTCTCTTCCTTGGTGATTCCCTTCACTCTCTCTCTCTCTCTCTCTCTCTCTCTCTCTCTCTCTCTCTCTCTCTCTCTCTCTCTCTCTCTCGGGGTAGTTCAGACATTTTTTTTTGGCTGGTGCAACATAAGCCTTAGGCTTCCTTGCACCATATCTCTAATAATAATAAAGCTGTATTTAATCTAAGAAAAAGTATGCTTCCACAGTTAAGGACTGGTTTAACTTTGGATAATTAACTGGGATTAACGTGGTGTTTGTAGTTAGTTGGCGAGATTTTTTATTATTTAATTTAATTTATTTTTTATTATTTTATTTTTATTATTTAATTTTTATTATTTTATTTTATTTTTATTATTTAATTTTTATTATTTTATTTTATTTTTATTATTTATTTATTTAATTTTATTTTATTTAATTTTTATTATTTATTTATTTAATTTAATTTTTATTATTTATTTATTTAATTTAATTTTTATTATTTATTTAATTTAATTTTTATTATTTATTTATTTAATTTTATTATTTATTTTTTTATCTCTGGAGCGGGCCCCCACCCAGAGTTTTTTTTTTCTCCATTTTTTTAAATAGTGGGCCAGTTCAGAAGATAGGACATCTTCTGGAACTGGCCCACCTTCCCGTTGTGTGGACGAGTATTTGGAAGCATCCTTCCAGGTGATCGCTGCCAGCACATCACAACAACACAACATACATAAAATACACAAACATCACACTACTCCAAGTCTGGTCTAGTTTATAGTGTTAAAACCTACAGTAATACGAGGCGGATTTGAACTAACGTTCTAGGAGCCGTCCTAACACATGTCCAGATAAGCCAGTTCAATACTAATGGGATTCTTCCTATTGCTCAGATTACTCACCTCAGGGGACATAAATTCAAATTGAGGAAAGACAATTGTAGAATAGATGTGCGGAAATTCGCCTTTAGCCAGCGGGTGGTTGATAGTAGCAACAAACTTCCATCTGTTGTAGTGGAGGTCAGAAACCTAAATAAGTTCAAGGCAGAACTAGACAAACATTTGAAGAGTGTTTTTTTTTTGGCTGATGCTATATACGCTTGCTCTCTCGTATCGTATGCCCTTTTTTTTTTTTTTTTTTTTTTTTTTTAGGCTTCTGTGGCCATAATGCACCTCCCAAGATTTTTGCAGTACTTTGATCCAAGCCCGAGGGGGGAATCGAACCCGCGACTTTTGGGTTGCCAGGCAGGCACTTTACCCACATGGTTAGCCTGGTCGGCTGTCGTATGCCCTGCTAATAGTAATGCTGATGCTATTTATTAATTCAGTTAAGAATTTTGACAGGTGCCAAAATGTACGGATGATGTTCTGAATGTAGCCAATAGCACATGCCCACAAATATATGACTTTCCCGTGTGGGGAAATTTTTAATTGCCAATATTTATTTTAAAAAATAAATAAGAAACTACTGTGTATCTAAATGTTCTTGCTGCTACTTTTACTTTAAAATAAAGATACATTTGGAAACGAAGCATTATTTAAAAAAAGAAATATCATTTTAAAATAGTTCGGAATACACAGTAGGAATCGAGACATTCGGAGAGCAGGAGGCTGACAACAGTTAATATAAGGTCTGATGATGGGTACCGGCAAGATTCCCGAAACGTCAACTTTCTATATAGGAATTTAGTTATTAACTGATATTCACTTGGTATAAGGGTGATCATTACTAAACGTAAAATATCATTTTAAAGTTTTTTTTTTCTTTGCAATCCAGTAGGTTATTTTCGATTTACAAAACGTATGAAGTTTGTCTTGAATATTTAATAATGTTTTTTTTCCAAATGATATAAATCCTATTTCAGTGTACTGTACATGTGTTTTTCATGCAAGAGCGCACGCATCTCGAGTACTGTACTTGTAAAGGAAAATATTTTCACACACGAGGCCGTGAAGATTTTCGCACACGAGACCGTCAAGACTTACCTTACCAAGGCTTGATCCTAACTAATCATGCATAACTGTGACCTGCTCAGCACAATTTTGTATTTCGATATTTTGCTGTAAAATTAAAACTCATAAATCTTTATTTCAATAGGGTGTACATTAATTTCTGAAACTAAAAGTTATTACTGTATACAATACGATATCCAAATTTGTATCTTGTTCCAAAAAAACAACACCCTCATAGCAGACATAATAAATAAATAAATTTTTCTGTTTATACTCCGGGACGACCAAACGGTCAGAGGAGTTTACAAGATAGACAGAATACAAGAAACAGCACCGTATTCAGCAGTCACGGACTTGAACCCCGGTCACTCAAGGCACGTGTACTTATGCACCCGCGCGCCTGACCACTAGGCTACGGCGACATCTCATAGTGATACTGTATTTGCCTAAAATTGAAATAAATAAATAATAATAATTATTATTATTTTTATTATTACAAAGAGAAAAAATGGAATGAAATATTTCCAAGTGACATGAAGAACCTTATGAGTCATAATAAATATTTCGAAATATTTAAATATTTGCTGTAAAGTAATCTATGTTTAAAAGCATGACTTGAAACCGATGATTAGAAGAGTATGGTATCTTATAAGCGAAATAAACGAAAGAGGCGTCGTTTCTTAGCTACGACTGATGTGGTGCAATCGTAACACGTGCACACCAGCTGGCTGTTATTCTTCTCCGTATATAAGGATGCCGGTAGTCTCGTGCCGGTACTTGTCTGATATTTCTGATCTTGCTGCGTCTGTGTGGTGAATCGTTTCTTAAAATTAAAATCATAGATTATTTATTTGATGATGTCAGTGGATAATTTAGGTTACTGCAATTCCCCGTTGTGGGTAAGTGATGATTTTTGCTTTGATTTGAATATAAATCTACGAAATAAATGTTGATTTTATTCAATATGTGCTGTCTCTAATGCCAGCTTACTTTGTCGTCGCTTACACCAAAACATGTCAGAGCATGCAGTGAGCAATAAACGAATTTGCTGGAATGAATTATTTACGAATCTTAATGTATATATTGTTTCTTTGATGCACCCAAGATTTTTCTCTGAGGGAGGTTGTGTATCAGAATAGTTATTTTTTCTATAAAGATTACTCAGGTTTTTATTATTATTTATTTTTTATTTTGATGGCATTGGAATGGTTAAGGCCCTACAGTCACCCCCCCCCCCTCGGTCGCTCTCTATATTATTTTATGTGATTCTATTATGTATGTCAGAATATAGCAGGGGCAGATCCTGACTTGGATATCATCATTCTTTTCTTCCTTGGTGATTCCCTTTTCTTTCTCTCTCTCTTGTTTTTTCTAGGGCGAAGTGACACAAAGGATATATTTCTAGGGCGAAATGATATAAGGATATATTTCCCATCAAAGTGGAGCCTGAGGAAATAGTTCTAGGGCACCTTTGAGATGTGTGTGTGTTGGGGGGGAGTATCTATAGACTTTGCATCTTAGGCCTGAGACAGCCTTAAATCTGTCTCTGTGCTGATTCTAAATTGGATTTGAAAGTTCTGTTTGTTTTTAATTTTTAGCAGTCATAAGGATAAAAGTTGTTCTAGAGAATAGAAGTAGAAGGAATAAATGAAGAAACGAAGTTAGCAAATGGAAACTTATGACTTAGAGCCAAAACATAAATTGATGTTTACTGGTTGATTCATATGTTTAGACTGGTTTAGGTTGGTGCCTCGTAGCCAGGTGGGAAGGAGCAGCAGTGGGTAGCATACGCTTCTTGATTAGACCGGGATTCAAGCCTGTCACCACCAAATATGGAGGATATGGAAAGGTCAGGGAATGACCACCGCATATTCCCAGAGCAATATGGCCTTAGTTGCTAATGCTCCTTAAAACCAAAATAACAAATAACTGGTTTAGGAGAAAGGGTTGGAATTATTCCACTTCAGAACTGTGAATAGAAGTATACAGGGTGATTCATGAGTAATAGTAAATATTTTGGGAGGTTATAGTATCGATTATTCTGAGTAAAAAAGTTCATATAAACATGTGTCCAATTCTCAATGGATACAGAGATACAGCTGTTTAAAACTGGCACACACAACTCCCCGAATCAGATGTGACAAAGAAGCAGTTATAACCTGACGCTATTTGGTGTTAAAAGCATTAAGAATTCTGCATGTCGTCACACATGCTGATATGGTGTTTGTCTACAGTTTTTGTGGTGGAAATGCTAGTGCTACTTGTAGAGAATACCGATGACGGTTTCCTAACCACAGCATACCAGATTTAAGAGCATTTACTAGTGTTTACACCAAACTGCGTGAGATTGGTACAGTTCCCAGTGCTCATATTTCTTCTGAACGTGCAACTGAACAAAATGTATATGAAATAGAACTACTTCAGTTAGTAGAACGTAGTCCTACTATTAGCACTTGAAGAATTTCTACACATGTCGGTGTTCCACAGACAAGAGTATGGTGAACATTGTGAGCACAATTTGTATCCATTTCACATATAGCAGGTGCAACACATTATTATTATTATTATTATTATTATTAGCCATATGGTGCAAGGAAGCCTGAGGCTTATGCTGCACCAGGCAAAAAAAAAAAAATTCCTGAATTTACCCAGGGAGAGAGAGAGAGAGAGAGAGAGAGAGAGAGAGAGAGAGAGAGAAAAGTAGAAGGGAATCACCAAGAAAGATAAGAATGGTGATATCCAGCTCAGGACCCTGGGTGTGCCAGGCCCATACTCACCAGATGTGAGCCCCTGGGGGTAATGACACCCAGCGATGATTAAATGCTAATTGCCACTTAATACTGTTCAGTGATGATGCTATTTTCACCTGTGACTGTTTCAACAACACCCGAAACTCTCATAGGTGGTCAGAAGAAAATCCTCGTGCCATTGTAGAAACAAATTTTCAACATTGCTTCTTTGTAAACGTGTTGTGTGGTATCATTGACAATCAGTTGATTGGGCTTGTTGTGTTACAAAATTGTCTTACAGGGCCCATTTACCTAGAATTTCTGCAAAATGAACTTCCACCGCTGTTGAAGGATGTTCCCTTGGATACAAGGATTGGTATGTACTTTCAGCATGATGGAGCTCCTGCACATTATACCCATCTGGTGATACAATATCTAATTTGAACTTTCCCTGAATGATGGATCGGCCATGGTGGTTCCGTTCATTTGCCACCAAGGTCTCCAGACCTCACTCAGTTACATTTTTGTGTGTGTGGTGATGTATGAAAAGCACCACATACAAAGAAAAGGTGAATACATGACACGAATTACTCACTTACATTTTGGATACTGCTGCCCTCATAAAGCAATGCCAAGACAGTCTCAGAACAACAACACATTATATTACCAAAACAGTTGCAAAGTGCATTGAGGTTGGCGGTGAGATTTTCGAACAATTAGCATTAACAAAGACATGTGATGCAAGAAAGTAAGCTGATATAGCATCAGCCAAAAAACCCTTCTCATTTCACCCATCCACTCACTCCAAATGTTTGTCTAGTTCTTCCTCGAATCTATCTAAGCTATCAACTTCTACAACGACAGATTTGGAAGTTTGTTCCGGCAATCAACTGCCTGCTGGCTGAAGGCAAACTTCCGCACATCTATCCTACAACTATCCTTCCTCAAGTTGAATTTATGCCTTTCTCAGGTGAGTGTGAGGAAGAATCCCATTATCATTTATGCTTGCTCAATCCATTCAAAGCTTTATACACCGCAATCAGTTCGCCTCACAGGTGCCTAGTCTCCAGACATTGTAATTTGCAAAACTTAAAGCCTTTCTTTGCAACAGCAACCCTTTTTTCCATTCACCAATCTTGTTGCCCTTCTTTGTACTCATTCCAACAGCTCTACATTCTTCTTAAAAGGAGGGCTCATTTTAAGGTCAGGTGTGGCCTGATCATTGCCTTATACAAGGGGATAATTGTCTCCTTATCCCTGCTAGAAAAATTGTTGTGTATCATTGACAAGACACCATGAGCTACTCTTGCAGACCATCTATACTGCTCAGAAAATTTCATATCTGCCTGCACAATCCCCCCCCCCCATTCCTTTTCATTCTCTAACACTGTCAGTACAGTACCACGCAGTTAATATGTTACTCTGGGGTTACTGCTTCTCATATGCAGTACTTTACATTATTATTGTCATTAACAACCCTGCCAACCTTTGTATCATCTGCAAACTTGGACATTAAGCCTGATATGCCATCATAAATATCATTAATGAATACAGAAAACAACAATGGACCCAACAGTGAACCCTGGGGGACTCCACTAATAACATTAGTCCACGAAGAGCAAGAGCAGTGTCCATTGATTACCACTCTGTCTTCTTCCAATCAACCATCCCTTTATCCATAGCAGCAATTTGCCTCCAATGCCATGCTGCTCCAATTTGCGGAGCAGTCTTCCATGTGCAACAGTATCAAAAGCCTTTCTAAGATCCAAACACATAATATCAAATTTATTCCCTGCATCCAGTTCCTTTGTGACCACATCATAATATCCAATCAAATTAGTCAGACAAGACTTCCCCTTAACAAACCCATGCTGTGTTACGAACTAGGTGCCACCGTAGCCAGGTGGGCAGGAGCAGCAGTGTGTGGCACATGCTTCTTGATTAGACCTGGATTCAAGCCTGTGACCACCAAACACGGAGGATGCGGAAAGGTCAGGGAATGACCACCGCATATCCCTAGAGCAATATGGCATTAGTTGCTAATGCTCCTAAAAAAAAAAAAAAAAAAAGTTCTGAACTATAACTGAAGTCTTGTCTAGATGATCCTGCAATGCTTCTTTAATCAGTGCCTCCATCGATTTCCCTGGAGCAGAAGTTAAACTAACAGGTCTGTAATTACCTGTGTGTCCCTTTGATCCTTGTTTGTGGATTGGGGTCACATTTGTGCAACTCCAGTCCATGAATATCTCCCCTGAGTCCAAGGAGGCTCTCATAATTATGGTTAAGGGTTTGCTTACTTCCTTTGCTGCTTCCTTTAATATAACTGGATAGATTCCATCCACCCCAGGTGCCTTTCTTATGTTCATCTTCAACAATTTCTCCTCCACTTGACTCTGTTATTATAAGATTATCTAGCTTACTGCCAGAGTTTAATACACCTTTGGCATCCCCTTTTCTGAATAACTCCTCGTGTGAATGTAGATGCAAAATATTCATTTAGTTTGTTATCTACCTGAGCAGGATTACCGTCCCCTTCATTCTAGAGTTGACATAAGTAAAGAACTCTTTGCTGTTTTCCTTTGCATCCTTTGCCAAAGATTTCTCTCAAAGATTTCTTTGCCTTTGCCTCCCTAACCTCCTTTGTGATTTGGTTACAGACCAGCTTATATCTATCATAGGCCACTGTGTCACCTGTTAATTTATATGTATCCCATTCATTTTTATTCTCTGCCACATGTCTAATTAGTTCATGTGATATCCAATTAGGCCTAAATCTTGAACAATATTTCTTAGTTGGAATGAAAAGACTAGTAGCTTCCAGAATTAATTATTTGAATGCTTTCCATTTTGAATTTGCTGTTGGTAACATCATCAGTTGGTCCCACCGTATAGACTTTAAATACTGTCTCAGACCACCGTAGTAACCTTTTATGAAAGCAAAAACACTTCCCTTTACTCTTGATGGTAGTTACCTCTTTGAGTAAATCCCACTTCAGCACATTGTGATCACTGACACCTAGTGGCTCCTTTTTCTGCAGATTCTTAATGCATGAAGAATCTCTATTCATCAATCTTGATAATCAGATCAAGAATATTATTCCCTCTACTTGCCTCCTGAACATGCTGCTGTAGAAAACAATTGTGCAACAAATGCACAGAAGCCTTGCTAGTGTGTTTGTGATCAACCCACAAATTCCTGTCAATCTCTTGGAAATTAAAATCCCCCATTATAAGACACTGATTTACTGGCCCACTCTACTTCTCTGCACAATTGCTCATTATACTCTTCAGATTCATTAGGCCTATAACACACACGTACTCTCATTTTTCCTTTCTCCGGTGCTTATGTCACAGCAAACGGACTCAACATTGCATTGTCCACCAACATCAATTGGATGCACTTCCTTAGATTTTGTGTTACTTAACTAACAGCATAATCCCTCCTCCCTTTCTGTCCTTTCTGTACACATTGTACACCCCAAATTCCAATTCTGCACTGCTTATGTCTGTGTGACACTACGTCTCTGATATCCTAACAATATCTGCCTTTGATGTCTTGACTAGCACTTCAATCTCATCAAATTTATTAACTATACTCCTAGTGTTGGTGTACATGCAAGCATCTGTTTCTACTCTTAGTTACCCTAATACAGCCCATGTATTTACTTTTTCCACTATGACTCCTAGCAGTCCTGGAAATCCCCATTGCCGTGCTTTCCAGGCTACTGCTCATTTCAGTAGAAGCAATGCAAGAATCGCTTTCTCCTCTGCCAGCGGCTACTGTTAATCTATTAGTCCATGTATCCCCCGATGTAGCAGTTTTCCAACCCACCTAACTCTGCCTCGATAGCATCAGCAAATATTCTTGCACCCTTTCTGTTTAAGTGTATCCCATACCTGTAGAAGCAGTCTCTCCTGTTAACAAGCACACACCAGGCTGAGAAAAATTTTAACCCTTGAGTCTTGCACAGTCTCCAAGACCGAATTGATTGACAAGGCTCTCATCATATACTCCCTCGTATCGTGTCTGGGCAGAGTTGCGGACACTTGCACAACTTGCGGTGATTCTTGCACAACTTCTATTAGAATAAGAAGCGACCTGGAGCGAGGGGTGTTGGGGGTTTCAGGGACGGATGGCAGTCATCCTGGAATAGTTGGGTATATGGGATGTGTTAGGGTAACAAGGAATAGGCATAGGAGCATGTATGCTTGCATGTATACCAATGCTAGAAGTATAGTAAATAAATTTGATGAATTTGAAGTGTTGGTCAAGACATCAAAGGCGGATATTGTTGGGATAGCAGAGACGTGGTGTCACACAGATATAAGGAATGCAGAACTGGAATTTGGGGAGTACAATGTGTACAGAAAGGATAGACAGGACAGAAAGGGAGGTGTTATGCTGTTAATTAAGAAAAACATAAAATCAAAAGAAGTGCATCCAGTTGATATAGATGGACAGTGCACTGTTGAGTCAGTTTGGTGTGACATAAGCACTGCAAAAGCAAAAATAAGAGTAGGAGTGTGTTATAGGCCTAATGACTCGAATGAGTACAATGAACAATTATACAGAGAAATAGAGTGGGCCAGTAAATCAGAATGTCTTATAATGGGGGATTTTAACTTCCCAGATATTGACTGGAACTTGTGGGTTGGACACTTACACACTAGTCAGACTTTGTGGATTTATTGGATGATTGTTTTCTGCAGCAGCATGTTCGAGAGGCAACCAGAGAAAGTAATACTCTTGATCTGGTTATTAGCAGTGATCATTCGTGTATTAAGAATTTGCAGATAAAGGAACCACTAGGTGGCAGTGATCACAGTGTGCTGAAGTGGGATTTACTCAAAGAGGTAACTACCGTCAGGGGTAAAGGAAAGGGTTTTTGCTTCCGTAAAGGGGAGTACAGTGGTCTCAGACAGTTTTTAAATTCTGTACAGTGGGATCAACTGACGATGTTACAAACAGTAAATTCTAAGTGGGAAGCATTCAAGGAATTAATCGTGGAAGCTACTAGACTTTTCATACCGATGAAGAAATATTGTTCAAGGTTTAGGCCTAAATGGTTATCAAATGAACTAATGAGACTCGTGACAGAGAAGAAAAATGCATGGGATGCATATAAATTATCAGGCGACGCAGAAGCCTGTAGCAGATATAAGCTAGTCTGTAATCAGGTTACAAAGGAGGTTCGGCAGGCAAAGGCGGATTACGAGAAATCTTTGGCAAAAGATGCTAAGAAAAACAGCAAGGATTTCTTTACTTATATAAACTCTAAAAGGAAGGGGATTAATATGATTGGTCCACTTGACATCGATGGTTCGACTGTTGATGATCCTGCTCAGATAGCAAACAAACTGAATGAGTATTTTGCATCTACATTCACACGTGAGGAATTATTACAGTTTGAAAATGGAAGAAGGTTATCAAATTGTAGCAGTGTGCTTAATGATTTTGTAATAACTGAGAGCAAAGTGGAGGAGAAATTGTTGAAGTTAAACATAAGAAAGGCACCTGGGGTGAATGGGATCTATCCAGTTATATTAAAGGAGGCGGCAAAGCAACTAAGCAAACCCTTAGCCATAATTATGAGAGCATCCTTGGATTCAGGGGAGGTTCCCACGGACTGGAGATGTGCAAATGTATCCCCAATTCACAAAGGAGGTTCGAAGGGTGACACGAGTAATTACAGACCAGTTAGTTTAACTTCTGTTCCGGGTAAAATAATGGAGTCACTGGTTAAAAATGCATTGCAGGATCATCTAGACAAGACTGCAGCAATAATTCAGACACAGCATGGGTTTGTTAAGGAAAAGTCTTGTCTGACAAATTTGATTGGTTATTATGATGTGGTCACAAAGGAACTGGATGCAAAAAATAATTTTGATATCATATACTTGGATTTCAGGAAAGCTTTTGACACTGTTGCGCATGGAAGACTACTGTACAAATTGGAGCAGAATGGTATTAAGGGTAAGTTGCTACAATGGATAAAAGGATGGTTAAGTGGGAGAAGACAGAGGGTGGTAATCAATGGGTGCTGCTCTTCGTGGACTAATGTTATTAGTGGAGTCCCACAGGGTTCGGTGTTGGGTCCACTGTTGTTTTGTATATTTATCAATGATATTGATGAAGGTATATCAGGCTTAATGTCGAAGTTTGCAGATGACACGAAGGTTGGCAGGGTTGTTAATGACAGTCATGGCAGTGTGCTACTGCAACAGGATCTAGATAATTTGGGCAGATGGGCTAAGAAGTGGCAACTGAAGTTTAACCTTGACAAATGCAAAGTACTGCATATGGGTAGAAGTAACCCCAGAGAAACGTACCAACTGTGTGGTACTACACTTAAGGTAGTAGAAAATGAAAAAGACCTGGGAGTAATTGTGCAGGCAGATATGAAGTTTTCTGAGCAATGCAGACAGGCTGCTAGGGCAGGTCATGGGGTTTTGTCAATGATATATAGGAATTTTGCTAGCAGGGAAAAGGAGGTGATTGTCCCTCTGTATAAGGCAATGGTCAGGCCACGCCTTGAGTACTGCGTACAGGTCTGGAGGCCTCATTTTAGGAAGGATGTAGATTTGCTTGAGCGTGTACAGAGAAGAGCAACACGATTGGTGAGGGGAATGAAGGGATCCTCTTACCAAGAGAGGCTTAAGTTGTGCAAATTGCAGTGGCTGGAGACTAGGCACCTGCGCGGTGATCTGATTGAGGTCTATAAGGCCTTGAATGGGTTGAGCACGCTGAATTCTGATGGGATCCTCCCACTTGTTCAGAATACGAACCTACGGGGACATAAGTTCAAATTAAGAAAGGACAGATGTAGAATAGATGTGCGGAAATTTGCCTTTAGCCAGTGGGTGGTTAATTGCTGGAACAAACTTCCATCTGTCGTTGTGGAAGTTGATAGGTTAAATAAATTTAAGGAGGGACTGGACAGGTATTTGGAGGGTATGGTGTGATTATTTTTTTTTTTTTTTGGCTGATGCTGCATAAGCTCCTTCACTTGCTTTCTTGCATCAAGTGCCACTACTACTACTACTACTACTTTCAAATTCAACCCTAACTCATGGCTTTTTTTTCAACATTGACCTGTACTTTTTAAGTAATTCTGTCAGTCTCCTACTCTTAATATCATTAGTGCCAATGTGTACAACAATATCACCCTTTGTGCCCTTAAAAGATGATATCTACTCTTCAACATCATCAGCCTTTGCCCCTGGCAACGTACCCTCATCCTGTTACACCTTTCCATTTTGCACAATATGTTCCTTGTTTCACTGAAAATAGAACCACAAACAACAACTAGTTCCTTTGTGACCAGCGCATTCTGCCTTGGGGGTTGCCCCTGTGTTGCGTGATGTTCAAGTGAGAGTTCTGCCATTGATGTGGTCTGCTGAGAGCTTGATGGGCCCCTCAATTTAAATCCTTCGAGGGCATCCACCCTGTCCTTCAAGCTCTCATATAAGCCCATAACAATGCCGAACTGGCACCTGTTTGCCTCACACTCCTTCCATCGTGCACAAAAAAATAAATTCCCTTTGGGAATATCATGTCCCATTCCTGATTGCTCCACAAACATCAAACAAGCAGTGCATTTCAAAAGGCTGTGATTCAGAGGACAACTGATGCCCTTGGTTCTCCCCTAAGCTACAGCACTCCCATTAGTTTGAGCCTTTTGCTTTGCTGCTCTGGTCTGAGTCATGGTGTCTATTCAATTTCAAATAAAATTCCAATACAAAATATAATCCTAAACTTATATCCCGATGCAGTTGTAACACTATATATATCTATTTCAGTATCGAATATTATCTCCGAGTTATGTTATGACTTTCTTATCTCCTGTCAAGTTATATATATTAATTTATAGCATTACATTTATAAAAAATTAGGTCATTATATTTATTTAGTTTAAAAAGTGCAAATATAATTGACAATGGAAATTTAATAAGATTAGTAAATTTTACTGATTAATTGATCCTAGTGGGGGTTACTGCCAGTATTAAGGGGGTTAAGGCCCCTTCTGTTAGGTGGGTTTGCGACGCCTGTGTTACTGGGGCTTTGTCCTCAGTGTTTGAGGGTGTTCCTGGACCCCTATGTGATGCTAAATGAAGATAGGGAGTTCAGGTGTTCCTAATATTTTTTGCTATGAGTGCACTTAAGTTCTGAACATTCCTCTAGCTTTGTATATCCGTCTAGTGGTAAAATAGGACAATAATTTCGTATATCCTGAATATTTTAAAAGGGGAGGAATCACTCCACCAATAGAATATCGTGATTTGGATTAGCGATGTTTACATTAGACTCAGTTATGCTAATTAGCTTAAAATCTCTAACGCCGCAAAAACCTTTCTTGATTCTACAATTGGTTTTCTCTGGTGTTAATGAATAGTTAGGAGAGAGAGAGAGAGAGAGAGAGAGAGAGAATGAGAATTATTTCAAACAAAACATTTAATATAACAAATTAATAAACAAACAAACATACATCACACCTTCCATCCAAGAAGATTAAAAGGATTAAAGATGTGAGCATTCTAATATAACGTATGCTAGATTTACGAGAATAAATCAGCATAATAATTAGTTATAGTGGTCATTCGTTTGAACCCATATTATAGTAATTTCACATAAATAGCCATTGTCATTGCTTTACATAGAAAGTACGTTATTGGAAATATCAGTTCTTTAACCATATCTATTAAATTACCAGAATACTAAGAAACACAAGATATACTAGGCATAACATTAAGAAGAAATATATATTCCTAGGAAGAAATCGTCATTCATTATGGGTAAGAATTGACATGAATATTTTCTGTTCAGTTATCATTTCCTCAAAATCCTTTCACTCTTATGGAAAGGGATTCTCACTTACCCCATTCTCCTCTCGCTTCCTTGCTGTCCTCTCATGGGCAACTTCATCCAGAGGAACTGGGCGGGGGCTTTCTCCTTGGCGATGACACAGACACCATATCACAAAGAAATATTATCACAACATTTTTCGTGCACTATGGTCAAACTGCTGCAATGACACTCTCCTCTCCACTCTCAGTTCTATTGGACTTTTTACTTTTCCTTTCTCCCCTTGAATTCCCTAGGTTTCCCAGGACCCAGTTTTTAATAGGGAGAATATCCTCCAGAGTTTACATAAACCTAAGATCTGATTGGCCTCTCCAGTACTCGCCTCGTGCACCTGGATGGCACGTGATGGAAAAGGAATGATTACAATGTCCCCCTCCCCGTCTTTCTCAATCTGTGTCCTGCCCTGTCCAGTGACTACACAAAGTACCTAGTGCATTTCCATATTTGGCACAATACCCATATGCATGAATATCACTAGAGACATGTGATTTATGTCCAAGCTAGTAGCGTAAGGCTTCTCTGTTTATAATATAGATTATTTTAAGACACAGCCCAGTAGAACTTTGTGAGAGTTTTATGTACTTTTATGCTTCGTTATAATGGAGTTGATAATTGTATATTACAAGTAATAGATTCTATAGAAATTCTTAGTAAATGTAGAAATTCTTAGTAATTCAAAGGAATAGGGAAGTACTAAAAGAAACAAACTTGACATCAGTTGCTGTGGAAGTGGGTAGTTTGAATAAATTTAAGAAGGAACTAGACAAATTATTAGAGGGATTGGACAGGTAATGTGGGAAGTTCCCCCCCCCATTTGGCTTGTGCTGTATAAGCTTTATTTCTTGCATCATTTGCCACTACTACTACATTTTATATATTGATTGGTTTCCAACACTTGGAGGAATTCAATTTGTTAAAAAAAAAAAAAAAAAAAAAAAACCCATAACAGAATGCTACTGAAATCCTAACTGACTATTTTTGTAGAAAAAATACAAATATTTTACTTTTTGTTCTAACACATTTCTTTTAAAATTCTATTTGATGGTATAACTTCTCAAAAATCAAGTTTTAATTCAAAATGAAATTGTCAATCAGTCATCTGCAGATCTCTTGGTATCAAGGTCATGTTTGCTGTAGTTCTGGTAATAGCATCGATGTACAATGGGGCCTCAACATCCACGGTACACAAAACCCATTAAATATTGTAAGTTCAAATCAATAATACATTGATTTCCTGTAATTTGTACCCCAACAACGCGCAAAATAGATATTTCTTATGTGTTAAAAAATTAGTGATAAAAATAGTCATAAAATATCTTAAAATAAAAAACAAACAATAATTAGCATTTACCTTCAACTTGAAGTGCAGAGCTGATGAAATCAATGGTGGTGTAGTGGTGATATCAAGCATCAGGTATCTTTTCAAGTCTTTTTGCTACTGGCAAAGAAACTGTCCAAAGTGGACTGTGTTTTTTACGACTTTTTTGTAATTAAAATCCATTACTTTGACTTTAACAAGTATTAACTCTCTCCTTGTTATCCAGCTTGAAACTGCCTGATCATTCCCTTCTAATGTTTCCTGTACTATCAGCTCTCTGTGGTCAATCTGGTTCATGGGTGATGATCAGGTCTAGAATATTTTGCCCCTAGTATTTTCCATAACTGCTGATACAAATATCAATCATCCAGTTGATTTAAAAATTTTCTTCCCCCACACTTGCACCATTTAAATACGGGCAAATTAAAATCGCTCATAATAAGGTACTTATCATATAAGATAATTACATATAAGATACTTGCTTATCCATCCCAAATTGCCTGTACAGGCTTTGTCATAAGCTTCACAATCATCTGGTCTGTAGATTACTTCCACTCTCATTATACTTGAGTCCAACTAACTCATACCACACAGATTCTATACTAGTATATGGAACTTCTGAAGCTGCAAAAGTGTTTGCGGTGGTCAGGTTTCATTTTGATAAAATGCATGACCAACAGTATGAGGATGATGTCCTGATGAAACATAACACCCTTCTGATTTGTCAAAGAAGGATATTTTTCTGCTTCTAAGTTCTACAGGGCAATTGATTCTTGTTTATGCTCCGGCACAGCCACCTGGTCAGAGGTTTACAATAAATAATGAATATAATCATTAATAGTATTTAGCAATCATGGGTGTGAACCATGATCTACTCAGTGTGTACTACTGCACTTTCACTCCTGATCACTCGGCTACATTAGTTTTTTTTTTTTTTTTTTTTTTTTTTTTGTAGGTGGTTTGGCAGGTTACAACAGTTTAAAATAAACCACACACCAAAATCTCGTGAAACAGCATAACCTTCCTCGGAGATGAAAACTTCTTGGCCATATTGTATCTTAGATTCTTCAATACTTTCCCACCTTGAAGGTGCTTAACATTGTGATAATAACCCATTTTTCATTTCAGGTAATGAGTTTATTTCAAAAATGACATATGATTTATAAAATTTTAATAAAGCAGATGCTTATTTGATCTCTAAGATAATCTGGTGTGTAGAACATGATTACCATGTTTTGACACTGCTTTTTCCAGCTGAGTGGTAATGGTTCAAATTAAACCTCTAGACAGTTGTTTAACAGTTGGTGTCAGAAGCCCAGTTAACTTTACCTGGTACACGTCATGTTGGAGGCCTGGATCTTTGGAGAATTTTTGTTAGAGGGGAATCGTGAGCTTTGGGGGGTCGGGGAGGTGGCACAAGCAAGGCTATTTATGTTTGGTCTATGCCGGCTCTTGGCACTCCTTGTGAATGCTTACAGCAGGGTCTTGATGTGTAATCAACAAGTTATCATTGAATTGAATTGAACTAGCTAGCCTAAACACATTACTTATTTGCTGAATTGCAGTTACTAGTCATGAACTTCTGCAGTTGGTATGGAATTTTATCACCATACACATGAATATTTTTGTAGCTGCAGGTTGTGTTATTCCCTGAGATTGGTTTTATAAATGTTATGTAAACTAAAAGTTGGAAATATCTTTTTTTTTTTTTTTTTTTTTTAAATCTGATTAGGTTAATTGCAGAATAGACATAAGAAAATTTGCTTTTAATCATTATCATTGAGTAATTAGGCTAGCAGTAGCATCTGCCTTTTATTATGGAGTATAGAAAACTTATTAAAGGATTAGAATTTTTTCAAAGTTATTAACATTGGAATACAAATAAAAATGAATTGTATAGAATTTTAAATTTTCAAAATTAGGTTGATGTTATGCACAATTTCCTTCTTTTGCATTTCTTTTCCAATGTTAATGATTTTTGAACAATCTTAAGTCACACTGTAAATACATCTGGTCTATTGATAATTTCATACTTATGATTCAAGCTCTTTCAACATATATATAACAGTTAATGTTGTTTTTTGCAGGACATTGATATTACTTGGAATACCACTACACCAGATTTTACAGCATGTTTCCAAGATACTGTACTGGTGCTACTTCCACTTTTTATTCTTATTTTATTTGCTCCTTTGGAATTCTACCTGATATCATTGCATTCTCCTTCTACCATCCCATGGGGCCTTTTGAACATCACTAAATTAGTAAGTATGGATTATATTATTAAATAATTAATAATTCATTGGAGATGATTTATAATATGGCTAGAATTTCTGATGTACTTTAAAATTACTTTTTTTTTTGTGATTGGTCAGTGTTTATCATAGCCTATATGTTCTAACTAAAAAAAAAAAAAATCCTGTTCTAAGTATAAAGTATTGTGAGTGATATTTTAATATAGTATAAAAAAAAAATACATATGCTTTACTGAGCCCAGGTCTAGGAGTTAAAAGTTCACATAATAGTAATCATGGCATGTGATGCAAGATGCAAGAAACCAAACGTATGAGCTTATGTAGCATCAGCCAAAAAAAAAAACACCATTCCCTTTAAATGTTTGTCCAGTTCCTCCTTAAATTTGTTTAACCTATTAACTTCCACAATGACAAATGCAAGTTTGTACCAGCAATTAACCACTCTCTGGCTCAAGGCAAATTTCCACACATCTATTCTACAGCCATCTTTCCTCATTTTAATTTATGCCCCTTAGGTTCGTAAACTGAACAAGTGGAAGAATCCCATCAGAATTCAGCGTGCTTGATGGGATTCTTCAAGTCCTTATACACCTCAATCAGATCACCTCGCAGGTGCCTAGTCTCCAGCTGCTGCAATTTGCAGAACTTAAGCCTCTCTTGGTAAGAGGATCCCTTCATTCCCCTCACCAATCTTGTTGCCTTTCTCTGTACACGCTCAAGCAAATTTACAACCTTCCTAAAATGAGGCCTCCAAACCTGTATGCAGTACTCAAGGCATGGCCTGACAATTCACTTATACAGAGAGATAATCACCTTTTCCCTGTTAGCAAAATTCTTGTATATCATTGACAAAACCCCATGACCTGCTCTGGCAGCCAGTCTGCATTTCTCAGAAAACTTCATATCTGACTGCACAGTTATCCCCAGGTCCTTTTCACTCTCTACCACTGTTAGTGTAGTACCACAGAGTTGATACATTACTCTGTTGATACATTACTCCTTCTAGTTGCCTCCCGAACATGCTGCTTCCCACATGCAGTACTGCCTCAGACCACTGCAGTCACCTTTATGAAAGCAAAAACCCTTCCCTTTATCCCTGATGATGATGGTAGTTACTTCTTTGAGTAAATCCCACTTCAGTTCACTGTGATCACTGCCACCTAGTGGTTCCTTTATCTGCAGATTCTTAATGCATGAAGAATCACTACTGATAATCGGATCAAGAGTATTACTCCCTCTAGTTGCCTCCCAAACATGCTGCTGTAGAAAACAGTCATCCAATAAATGCACAAAAACCTTGTTAGTGTGTGAGTGACCAATCCACAAATTCCAGTCAATCTCTTGGAAATTAAAATCCCCCATTATAAGACACTCTGATTTACTGCCCCACTCTATTTCTCTGCACAATTGCTCATTATACTCTTCAGATTCAGTAAGCCTATAACACACCTACTCTCATTTTTCCTTTTCAACATTTCAAACAGACTCAACATTGCATTGTCCACCAACATCAATTGGATGCACTTCCTTAGATTTTGTGTTTCTTAACTAACATCATAACTGCTCCTCCCTTTCTGTCTACATTGTACTCCCCAAATTCCAATTCTGTGCTGCTTATGTTATAGTAAAATTCCTGTATATCATTGACAAAACCCCATGACCTGCTCTGGTAGCCTGTTTGAATTGCTCAGAAAACTTCATATCTGACTGCACAATTACTCATAGGTGTTTTTCATTTTCTGAAACCCTAAGTGTAGTACCACATAGTTGGTACATTCCTCTGGGGTTACTTCTACCCATGTGCAGTACTTTGCATTTGTCAATGTTAAACTTCATTTGCCACTTCTCAGCCCATCTGCCCAAATTTTCTAGATCCTGTTGCAGTAGCACACTGCCATTACTGTCATCTACAGCCCTGCTGACCTTTGTATCATCTGCAAACTTGGACATTAAAGACTGATATTGTTGACCACATAACATTTAACTTCAAGAGATATTGACAAAGTTTTTTTTTTTTTTTTTTTTAATCAAAGAACAACTCAAAAAGTTAAATGTTTCCTCATGGGCACAATTTGTAGGATGTCCAAACAGTTTATAGTTTCATGCCAAAAGTTTCTAGTATTTGAAGAGTCACAAAAGCAGTTGCATTAGCAATTCGCTCACAAAGTTTCCAGATTTGCAACAGGCATACAATACATTCAATTCTTCAAATAACCCCACAGAAAAAAGGCTAATGGGGTTATGTCCAATGAGTGAGTTGAATCCAGGGAATTGATTCTCCCCATCCAATTCATTGGCCAGGAAAATGTCAATTGCAAAATTGTCACGCAGTCAAAGCCCAGTGAGAAGGGGAATAACATGGACATCTGATTGATCCATTTGATATCGATGATTCGACTGTTGATGACCCTGCTCAGATAGCAAACAAACTGAATTTATTTTTTTGCATGTTCGTTCACACATAAGAGTTAAGGTTTGAAAATGCCAGAAGATTATCAAATTGTAGAAGGGTGCGTTATGATTTTGTAATAACTGAGAGCAAAGTGGAGGAGAAATTGTTGAAGTTAAACATAAGAAAGGCACCTGGAGTGGATGAGATCTATTCAGTTATATTAAAGGACGCGGCAAAGGAAGTAAGTAAACCCTTATCCATAATTATGAGAGCATCCTTGGAGGTCTTCACAGACTGGAGATGTGCAAATGTATCCCCAATTCACAAAGGGGGGATCGAAGGGTGACACCAGTTAGTTTAACTTCTGTTCTGGGTAAAATAGTGGAGTCACTGGTTAAAGATGCATTGCAGGATTATCTTGACAAGACTGTGCAGAAATAATTCAAACACAGCATGGGTTTGTTAAGGGAAAGTCTTGTCTGACAAATCTGATGGGATATTATGATGTAGTTACAAACGAATTGGATGCAAAAAATAATTTTGATATCATATACTTGGATTTCAGGAAAGCTTTTGACACTGTTGCGCATGGAAGACTACTGTACAAATTGGAGCAGAATGGTATTAAGCGTAAGTTGCTACAATGGATAAAAGGATGGTTGAGTGGGAGAAGATAGAGGGTGGTAATCAATGGGTGCTGCTCTTCGTGGATTAATGTTATTAGTGGAGTCCCACAGGGTTCGGTTTTGGGTCCACTGTTGTTTTGTATATTTATCAATGATATTTATGAATATATATCAGGGCTTAGTGTCAAAGTTTGCAGATGATACAAAGGTTGGCAGGGTTGTTAATGGCAGTGTGCTACTGCAACAGGATCTAGAAAATTTGGGCAGATGGGCTGAGAAGTGGCAACTGAAGTTTAACATTGCCAAATGTAAAGTACTGCATATGGGTAGAAGTAACTCCTGAGAAACGTACTAACTGTGTGGTACTACACTTAAGGTGGTAGAAAATGAAAAAGCCTGGGAATAATTGTGCAGTCAGACATGAAATTTTCTGAGCAATGCAGACAGGCTGCCAGTGCAGGTCATGGGGTTTTCTGAATGATATACAGGAATTTTGCTAGCAGGGAAAAGGAAGTGATTGTCCCTCTGTATAAGGCAATGGTCAGGCCACACCTTGAGTACTGCGTACAAGTCTGGAGGCCTCATTTTAGGAAGGATGTAAATTTGCTTGTGCGTGAACAGAGAAGGGCAACAAGATTGGTGAGGGAAATGAAGGGATCCTCTTACCAAGAGAGGCTTAAGTTCTGCAAATTGCAGTGGCTGAAGACTAGGCACCTGTGCAGTGAACTGATTGAAGTGTATAAGTCCTTGAATGGGTTGAGCACGCTGAATTCTGAAGGGATTCTTCCACTTGTTCAGATTACGAACCTAGGGGGGCATAAATTCAAATTAAGGAAAGACAGATGTAGAATAGATGTGTGGAAATTTGTCTTTAGCCAGCGGGTGGTTAATTGCAGGAACAAACTTCCATCTGTCGTTGTGGAAGCTGATAGGTTAAATAAATTTAAGAAGGAACTGGAGGAAACATTTAGAGGGAATGGTTGTGTGAAAAAAAAATTTTTTTTTTTTTTTTTTTTGGCTGATGCTGCATAAGCTCATACACTTGCTTTCTTGCATCATATGCCACTACTACTACCACCACTACATCCATAAATAAATTAGTCTTTAAACAAGATTGGAAGTGGGTTTTTTAATGATCTGTAAGGGAATTGCATAATGATTGTAAAATGATTTGTATATATAGACTACTCATTACCCTTTGATAAGTAGCTTAGCTAAGTACACTAGCAACTGACTCCACTCCAGTTTGTGGAACCCATTGCTGCGCCATGAACCTGCTTGTACATTGTTTTGAAACACCATGGTGGTGCTTGAGAGACATAGCTCCACCCATCCCACTACAAATGTCCTCCACGCTTAACAGAGTCCTATTGCTTAGGATGTCATCCTTCTTCAATGCCATGCGTGCACATTGCACCCCATGGTCAATAGGAATGCACATGAACAAGGATATCACATCGAATGATACCATGGCCTCGCCCTCTTCTATAGCCTGATCCCCTGTGAATCACACAAAGTCTCTACTATCCCTGATGGTAAAATCAGAACGTCCAACAATAGGAGAAATCGGTCTGGCTAGGAACCTGGACAAAGCATGTGTAGGACTGCTTATAAATGACACAGTCGGCCTAAGCAGAACCCCCGTCTTATGGTTCTTTGTAAGTCCGTTGAACCTAGGTAATTGGCATCCTGTTGCATGCAATGTCCAATACACATCTTTGGAAATCTTTTCAGCCTTCAGCCAAACTTGTAGAGTCTTGTTTACCTGCCGTTCCAAACCCACCAATGGATTCCTACGAGTAACCCTGTATGTCGCTCTATCATTCAAAAGTTCCAAGGCTTCACTACAATATTCTTCTTTGTCAAGGATCACCATCGACCAACCTTTATCTGTGGGCAAGTCCACGATACTACCATCTTGTCTAAGCTCCTTAAGCGCTTTCCTCTGACTAATGCTGAGGTTGGAGGGAGCTGCCTTAGCCTGACTCAAAATGGCTGAGGTTCTTGTATGGATTTCTTTGGCCACGACCACAGGTAATTTACTCGCAGCTCTTTTGATGCCCACAGCCACTTCCGCAATTGGCGGATTAGGAGGGATCACCGCAAACTTCATACCAAAGTTTATCACCCCCTTCTGTTCCTTAGTTAATTGTTTGCTACTCAAATTGCATATAAAGTTACTAGTAACATTACCACTTCTAATACTAAGTTTGGCTGCTGCCTCCTCCATTAACCTGTTAAACTTGCCCATTTGCCTTTGCCTGTAAATATCTGAAATTCGGGCTGCTTTGGCTGACACTACCCTCATAATAAGCAAAAAATGTGCTATAGTCACACTACCACTTGCATTTCTTAAAAACAAACCTTTGCATCTCCTAATATAGTTCAAACTACTATGTAATTTTCCAATCCAATATTTAACACTTTCTTCTGGTACCACTTGGCAGCACTCAACAGACGATCATCCTCGAAAGGCAACTTAACATGAAATCCACGGGGTATAAGCCCATATGCTTTGCAACGATGTGCAAACCTTAAATGCTGTCTCTGCTTGGCTTCTCCTACACTGCACTTCTGAAATTCTCGGATGTACCGTAACACAGGATGGCCATAACTCCTAACTAAATCTTCAAATAGGCCTATGGGGTTGGGAATATTCATAATAATTGCACAATCATACACCAACCGTGATTAAAAATATAAATAGTTTTATTTTTTATCTGAATCTATCTGTTAAAATCCGAAATCAGGATTTTTGATGGGTCGGTTCTCCCCTTGCATGCATGGAAACGATACGTCGACGATACGTTTAAAATTATTCGGAGGGGGAGAGAGGATGAGGTGCTTAGTTTCCTTAATACCTTCTCTCCGTTTATTCAGTTTACCTCTGAAGTGTAAGTAGAGGGTACCTTCCCTTTCCTTGATGTGTTGGTACATAGGGAAGGCCCTAGGCTGAAAACCAGTGTATATAGGAAACCCATTTGCTGGGGCCAATATACACATTACAATACGGCACAAACCAACCATCATAAGAATAGTGTTATTAAGGCATTGTTGGATAGGGCTGGGTCCCATTGCAGCATCCCCGAGGATAGAAAAGAAGAAATTAAGCGTGTCACAGCAGATCTCAGAAAATGCGTCTACCCCTAGAAGATCATAAATGAATATATCCGAGGAGCGGAGCACGGACGAAGAGAACCGTTTACACCAGTTGCCACCGCATACATTCCCTACTATCTGGGCCTAACTGAGCGTATAGCTCGGGTATTGCACGATTGCCAGACACGCTGTGTGCAGCTTCCGGGACAGAGGTTGCACACAGTTGTGTCATAGGTTCCCTTGGTATGGACCCCATACCAAGGGAATTTACAAGTGGGGTCATGTATGAGATCAGGTGCCCGGATTGTGGGGAATGTTATGTTGGTGAAACGAAACGTCGGTTCAAAGATCGTCTGGGGGAGCATATAAACGTGATAAAGACTGCGGCTTATGGGAAGTCTGTTGTGGCAGAACATTTTTGGGAGGAGCACCATCAAATCTCCCCAGACGAAGCTGTTATCGTCGACCGGGCACATAGATTTTGGGACTGCAAATGGCTCGAGAGCTTGCGGATTTGTTCCTCTGAGAGCAATACCATTAATAGAGACAGGGGAATCTGCATTCATCCCCTCTTTGAGGCAGTGGTTCTTGGATGGGATGAGTCGTTCTGCCTGGCACGCTCCCGAGCCATTTCCGGTTCCAGTGCACATGAGGAGAATGCTGCCCATACTCCTGTAGAACCACGTGCTGAGAACTGTGAGCCTGCTGATATTTAAGGATGTGCCATACGATAAACCTCACTGTTGAAAAAGGTGGCGGATGCCTCTGAAAGCTATGGTGTTTTAGTGCTTTTATCATCCTGTGTTTTATCTACATTGTTTTATTGTAAATAATTCTTTGCAGTTTAAAATTTCATATTTTATTGTACAGACAGTTACCTTTTTTTATCAATTTTATCCGGTGGAATTTTATCATTCTGTTTATTTCATTTATCCATCATTATTTTAATATAACATAACACTATTTATATTTTTAATAATGGTTGGTGTGTGATTGTGCAATTATTATAAATATTCCCAACCCCAGAGGCCTATTTGAAATACTACTATTTTTATTACCATTACTAAAAAAGAAGCCCAAGCAGAAGCTTTGAACCCGGTCAATACATTACTCATTAAAAATATACCATTTTCAATCCAGTTTCATTGTTTAAATTTAATCTCTCAAAATTACGAGGTAATTTATTTTTGGGAAATAAATATTTAATCTTTATATAATAAAAGGTGTAATTATTATATACTATATATATGTATGATTAGGGCATACATGGGTAACACACGTGCATACAAATATGATATATAATGTACCGAAATGTCCTTTATTTTTTAATATATTGGTAAAACTTTTTTATTTTCAGGTATTGAATTCTTCTCTCTTTTTGCTTATTGCTGTTGATGCTGCAGTGAACATGTATCAGGAATTAAGGCACTCAACTATATATTTGTCAACTGTGTGTGCCCCACTTTTTCAGTTGGTTACAGTGGTGAGTGTAACTTAATTACAATAACTCCATTTAAGTAAAGTGTTTTTTTCTCTCTCTCTCTCTCTCTCTCTCTCTCTAGCTGAATACTAATTATAGCACAATTACTAAGGTAGCAAAATACAACCTTGCCAAGTATATAATTCTAATTGTTGCATTAATTTTGTGGTGTTGTTAATTTTTCATTTGTCTAGTCTTGTCTAGATGATCCTGCAATGCTTCTTTAACCAGTGATTTCATTATTTTCCCTGGAACAAAAGTTAAACTAACAGGTCTATAGTTACTTTTGTCACCTTTTGAACCCCTTTGTGAAGTGGTGATACATTTGCACACCTCCAGTCCATGGGGACCTCCCCTGAGTCCAAGGAAACTCTCATAATTATGGCTAAGGGTTTGCTTACTTCCTTTGCTGCCTCCTCTAATATAACTGGATAGATCCCATCTACCCCAGGTGCTTTTTTATGTTTAACTTCAACAATTTCTCCTCCACGTTGCTCTCAGTTATTACAAAATCACTTAGCTCCCTGTTTGTTTGATAAACTTCTGACACTCCCCTCATTGAATAACTCCTCATGTGTGAACGTAGATGCAAAATACTCATTCAGTTTATCAGCTACCTGAGCATGATCATCAGTATCAACCCATCTATGTTAATTGGTTCAATCTCATTCGTCCCTTTCCTTCTAGAGTTTACATAAGAATGAAAGACAAAGAATAAAAGAATACATAAGACAAAGAATGAAAGTTGAAATGAAAGAATACATAAGACAAAGAATGAAAGTTGAAATGAAAGAATACATAAGACAAAGAATGAAAGTTGAAATGAAAGAATACATAAGACAAAGAATGAAAGTTGATTAAATAAAAGGACAAAGAATGAAAGCTGATTAGTTGATTAACTATTAGTGGATAGTTGGTTAACTATCCAGTTAGTAATAGATTTTCATCATGCAAATAGTCTTCAGTTGCTTGTATTAATCTGAATCCAAAATAAAAATTTTTTTTCCCTTAATCTTATATGCCTATTTCTATATTATTTATTTTTACTTTTTGATAAGTGCACTAACTTATTCTAGAAAGTGCAGGGGAGAAAAATCTATTTCTTTCTATAGTGGAAAGAAATTTGAATTTTATTTCTCTGTTTTTGATTAAAATTAGATGTCTTGCAAATAATAGTAACCATATGTGGCACTGATAGATAGCATTGGAATATTTTTATAATTTTATGCTAACTACGCTAATTGCAGTTGGTATAATTTATTCACAAGTTGGCACAGTTTATTATTCAATATAATTTTGGTCATCATTTTCCTAAGTAAATGTTTAAAAATAAATTTACTAGAGAATTATTAGATCATTTTTTAAAATTTTTCATACACCACAGAAGAATCAAAAATAATTTTGAGAAAAGAATGCAGTTTTCTTAGTACATATTGTTATATTTTGTCAACAACACAGAGAAGAGAATAAATAATCGGTCCTGGACTGTCAACTGTTCCATTTGTTGTTTTCCTCCATGCTATCCTTTTTTATTTAGCCATAGGCAAGATAAACCTTCTTTCTTCTAATGTCTGCTATAGCTAATTTATTCAGAGATTTTTGCAGATCATCCAAACTATTTTTGCATGTAATAATAATAATTTACCATTTCTATACAGATTTTTTATATTCTGTTTAAATGTTTTTCCTTGATGCCATATTTGATTTGAAAAAGCAGATAAATCCTAAATAAAGGTTCTTATGTTTGCTTGACTTTACTGTAATGTTTTAGTGCAAATTCTTGATCTGGCACTCCTCACTTATCCTAAAGTCTGACTTCATTCCCCAAGATTATATTCAACAAGACTTCTAACTCCTTTCTCTAAGATACTTGCATAGACAGTTCAAGCCAGAACTGAACAAACATGTGGAGCAAATGTATGGGTGAAATGGGAAGTTTTTTTTTTTTTTTTGGTCGATGCTGCATAAGCTTGATTTCTTGCATCATATGTCTCTACTAATTCTAATATAACCATAATGTTGTCTTCCCTTCAGCTTTGAGCATTTTGGGTATAATTTCAGCTGTCTTTCCAGGCTTATATTTCCGAAAACGTTTTCTACTCCATAATAGAGATATTATCCAAAATTTCACTTATTTCAATTTTCCACTTCTTTGACAATATCTTCAGATTATTCATTTAGTAGTTAATCATAGTGTTTACTCTGTACTTGTAAGATATCTTTGTTTGTTTTAACTTCATCCGTATCATTTTCCATTACCTTTATTGTGCTTTTTACCCTTGTTCTGGTATGTTGCTTCAAGAAGACCTAGATAAATTACTTAGTCTGAAAAATGGCATTTAAAGTACTGTTTTGGGAAATGAAGGAATTTGGAAACAACAAACTTAAGACAGTTGATAATGAAATTGATTTGGAAGTAAGTGTACAAACTGACATGAAATTCTCCTAACAGGTCATGTGTTATTTGTGATGAATAGGAATTTTGCTAATCATGACAAAGATAATTATTCCATTGTATGCAGTACCTTAGAAAGAAGTTAGAAGTCTTGTTGAATGTACACTTGGTTGGAATATTGTGTGTGTGTGTGTGTGTGTGTGTGTGTGTGTGTGTGTGTGTGTGTGTGTGTGTTGTAGATAGAGAGAGAGAGAGAGAGAGAGAGAGCGCACCAGCACCTGATGAACCAAACTTTGAAATTAATTATGAAATTCATGCTGCCATTTCACTGGAAATGAGCCTCATCAGCTCACAATAATCACCTTGCATTTATTAATGTTAAACCACAGTTTCTATTTATTCTTGATACTCTCAGTACTGACCTAAACTTGTTGTCATTATTTATATATGAAATTAGCATCTAAACCCATATTGTACTGTGTGCAATATATTATTTTATTATATTTAAATATAATGATATATTTATAGATAGTATGTATTTATGGAATGCATACTATGTATTCCATAAATGCACTGAAAAGACAAGGCACCATATATTATATATACACCATATATTATGATTTTGAAGAAAATATATGAGAACGCTACCTCCTTTATTAGACTCGACAAAGACAGTAGCAAATTTAAAATTGAGAAAGGAGTTCGACAAGGAGACACAATATCTCCAAAGTTGTTTACTGCTGCCCTTGAAAAAGCTTTCAGAAAATTAGACTGGTCACAGAAAGGAATCAATGTGAATGGAGAAGGAGAGTACCTAAACCATTTACATTTGCAGATGATATTGTGGTCATAAGCCATGATCCCAAAGAATTAGAGGAAAATCTTAATCAGTTATGCATAGTTAGTAAGGATTTTGGATTAAAGATGAATATGGCTAAAACAAAAGTAATGATGAACAAGTATGCCACGGAAAGGGATATAATTATTGAAAGAGCAGTAATTGAAAAGGTGGAGTCATATACTTATCTGGGACAAGTCATTAGCTGTAATAATGATAAATGGCTGGAAGTCAAGAGAAGAATAAATTTTGAACGAATAGCATTCAGGAATTATAGTTACATACTGTGGAGCAATATCCCAATTTGTTTGAAATGTAAAGTAATGAACCAGTGTATACTTCCCACCATCATTTATGGAAGTGAAACTTGGGCACTCACCAAAAGAATGGAAGAGAAGCTGAGAACTACACAGCGAAGAATGGAACGAATCATATTGGGAATCAGACTTTTAGATAAGAAGAGAAACACATGGATTAGGCAGAAAACTCAAGTAAAGGACATTCTTATCAAAACTAAAGAACTAAAATGGTCCTGGGCAGGGCACATAGCTCGATGACAGGTGGACTAAGAAAATAACAATGGCACCCAAGAGGAGCTAGAAGAAAACCTGAAAGGCAATGGAGATGGATAGATGAAATTCATGAGTTTGTTGGTGGTAAATGGATGGCCATTGCACAAAACAGAAGGAACTGGAAAGTTGCTGGAGAGGCGTTCATCCTGCAGTGGATTGAAAATGGCTGATGATGATGTATTTATGAGCAAATTAGCATTTTGTGGGCTGAAAACCCAAATAACTCCTGGAGAAAAACTTTCTTGCTCTACCTGACATTAGTCAACTGCAGCTAGAGTTGAAGAGGCTTTTAGGAGTTCCTCTGGTCTCTAGCAGGATTTGAACCCACACCTCTCCAAACATCCAAACAAGTGAGAAACCACTATATCGATGATCAGGCAGACTGGCATGAATCAGTCTGCCCTGATTTTATTTCTATTGGGGGGGGGGGGCATTAGAAAATTAAAAAAAAAAAAAATTCTCTAATTTCTCTTTAATAAAAAAAAAATAATAAAATAAATAAATAGGAATTGAACTCCACAAGCTGAGAATTATACTCACACATAGGAATTTAAAGTAAAAAAACTTCTGCAGAGCAGTATCTCCCTGTCTTGAAAAGCATGGTGACAATCTTTTCAGCCATAGATTTTGATTTTTTCTTATTATTAATTGTGAGTTTTAACTAATATATATATATTTTTTTCCATTTACCTTCTAGCTGATAGCAATATTTGTTTCAATGCATTCAAGAAAAAAAGGGTTTCGAACATCTTTGACCTTGTCTGTCTTTTGGTTGGCTATGTCAATATCAACAATATTGCGAACATATTCGGCTTTTCTTCATTTCCACAAAATGGTAAGACAAAACTTTTTTTTTTTAAGTAGGTAATATACCTCATAATAATCTCCATTTATTTTAAAGAAATATAAAAAGGTATATAATTCAAACACTTTATTTTAATCAAAATGATGATAAAAACTTAAATTATTAATTAACAAATAAATTTATTCTATCAGAAAAGTGTTTTATTGACGTTGATTTTTCTTTTATGTTTTCTTCATAAATAGTACAGCAAACGTTGCAAAAAAAATACTGAAAAATAAATGACAATTCAAAAGTTTGAAACAACAAGAAAGTTCTAAGTAATGACTTAATGTTTGCATATTTGACCATGATATAACATAGCTCAAGTATTGTAATATCTGCAGAATGTGAATTGAAGGAATGTCGTCCTGTTGAGTGAAAATCTAGTTGGAGTTGAATTGTGAGTGGGTGAAGGAATTATGGATTTAGTTACCTTTAAATGTAACTCATTTGCATAGAATGGGCCTCTCATCAGTTTCATATTCATATTATTTAGCATTAGCAGAGGCATATGATGCAAGCTTATACAGCATCAGCCAAAAAAAAAAAAAAACCCCTTCCCATTTCACCCATCCATTCGCCCCACATGTTTGTTCAGTTCTGCCTTGAATTTATTTAAGCTGTCAGCTTCTACAATGACAGATGGAAGTTCTGCACATCTATTCTACAACTGTCTTTCCTCAATTTGAATTTGTGTCCCCTCACACAATTAATCTGGTCAAGAGGAAGAATCCCATCAGCATTGAGCATTCTCAAATATTCAAGGCCTTGTACACTTCAATAAGATCACCTTGCAGGTACCTAGTCTCCACAAACTGTAATTTGCAAAAATTAAGCCTTTCTTTGTAAAAGTAATCCTTTGTTCCATTCACTAATCTTGTTGCTGCTCTCTGTACTTGTTCCGGCAGCACTACATCCTTCCTAAAATGAATTCTCCAGACCTGTATACAGTACTTGAGATGTTACCTGACCATTGCCTTATACAAGGGAATAATCACCTCCTTTTCCCTGCTAGAAAAATTCCTGTATGTCATTGACAAGACACCATGAGCTACTCTTGCAACCAGTCTACACTGCTCAGAAAACTTGATATCTGACTGCACAATTATCCCCAGATCCTTTTCATTCTTTACCAATGTCGGCGTAGTACCACACAGTAGATACGTTACTCTGGAGTTACTGCTGCCCATATGCAGTACTTAACATTTGTCAATGTTAAAACTTCAGTTGCCACCTCTTGGCCCATCTGCTCAACTTTTCTAGATCCTGTTGCAGTAGCATAATGTCATTAACAACCCTGCCGACCTTTGCACCATCTGCAAACTTAGACGTTAAGCCTCATATACCTTCATCAATATCATTAAGAAATACGGAAAACAAAAATGGACCCAACACTGAAACCTGGGTGACACCACTAATAACATTAGTCCACGAAGAGCAGTGTCCATTGATTACCACTCTGTCTTCTTCCACTCAACCATCCCTTTATCCTTAACAGCAATTTGTCTCCAATGCCACACTGCTCCAATTTGTGCAGCAGTCTTCCATGTGCAACGAAAGCTTTCCTAAGATCCAAGTACATGATATCAAAATTATTCTTTGCATCCAGTTCCTTTGACCATATTGTAGTATGTAATCAAATTTGGTCAGACAAGATTTCCCTTAACAAACCCATGCTGTATCTGAACTGTAACTGATGTCTTGTCTAGATGATCCTGCAGTGCGTCCCTAACCAGTGCCTCCACTACTTTCCCAGGAACAAGTTAAACTAACAGGTCTGTAATTACTTCTGTCACCTTTTCATCCCCCTTTATGAATCGGGGTCACGTTTGCTGCCTCCTTCAATATAACTGCATAGATCCCATCCACCCCAGGTGTCTTCCTTATGTTTATCTTCAAAAATTTCTCCTCCACTTTGCTCTAAATTATTACAAAATCATTTGGCTTACTGCCAGAGTTTAATACACCTCTGGTATTCCCTCCCCGAATGTGTAAATATAGATGCAAAATACTCATTCAGTTTGTTAGCTACCTGAGCAGGATCATCGATAGTTGAGCCATCGATATCAAGTGGACCAATATGATTCATCCTCTTCCTTTTAGAGTTTACATAAGTAAAGAACTCTTTGCTGGTTTTTTTTTTTTTTTTTTTTTGCATCTTTTGCTTAGGATTTCTTGTAATCTTCCTTTTCCAGCCTAACCGACTTTGACTTGATAACAGACTAGCTTGTATCTGCTATAGGCTTCTGTGTTGCCTGACAAATTATGTGCATCCCATGCATTTTTCTTCTCTGCCACGAGTCTCATTAGTTCATCTGACATCCATTTGGGCCTAAACCTAGAGCAGTATTTCTTAGGTATTTATTTTTTGGCAGTATTTCTTTTTTGGAACAAAAAGCCTAGTAGCTTCTAAAATTATTTCCTTGAATGCTTCCCATTTAGCATTTGCTGTTGGTAACATCATCAGTTGGTTGCACTGTATAGAACCTAAAAAACCTAAAAAAAGCTCTGAGACCACTGTAGTCATTAGCATTAGTAGATGCATATGATGCAAGAAAGCGAGCTTATGGAGCATCGGCCAAAAAAAAAAAAAAAAAAAAAAAAAAAAAAAAAAACGCTCCCATTTCACCCCTCCATTCGTTCCAAATACCCGTCCAGCTAAGCCTTAAATTTATTCAGGCTATCAACTTCCACAACAAAGGATGTAAGTCTGTTCCACCAACCAACTACATGCTGGCTAAAGGGAAACTTCCGCACATCTATCCTACAGCTTAGTCGCCTTTACTAAAGCAAAAACCCATCTCTTTACTCTTCATGGTAGTTACATCTTTGAGTAAATCCCGCCGACCGGGCTAGCCAGGTGGGTAAAGTGCCTGCCTGGCAACCCAAAGGTTGCCGGTTCAAATCCCGCCTCGGGCTTGGATCAGAGTAAAATGCAAAAACTTTGGGAGGTGTATTATGGCCACAGAAGCCAATGTGCCAACAACAAACAAAAAAAAAAAAACAAACATTGAGTAAATCCCACATTAGCACAATGTGATCACAGTCATCCAGTTGTTCCTTTATCTGCAGATTCTTAATGTATGAAGAATCGCTATTGATAACCAGATCAAGAGTATATAACATTAGTTGCCTCTTGAACATGCTGCTTTAGAAAACAATCATCTAATAAATCCACAAAAACCTTGCTAGTGTGTTAGTGACTAACCCACAAGTTCCAGTCAATATTCTGGGAAATTAAAATGCCCCGTTATAAGATGGTCTGATTTACTGGCCTACTCTATTTCTCTGTACAGTTGTTCATTATGCTCATCAGAGTCATTGTGCCTATAACACACTGCTACTCTCAATTTTGCTTTCCCAATGCTTATGTCACATCAATCAGTCTCAACAATGCACTGTCCACCCATGTCAAGTGTCTGCACTTCCTTAGATTTTGTGTTTCTTAACTAATAGCATAAACACTCCTCCCTTCCTGTACACATTTTACTCTCCAAATTCCAATTTCGCATTCCTTATATCAGTGTTACACCAAGTCTCTGATATTTCAACAATATCTGGCTTTGATGTTTTTACCAATTCATCAAATTTATTTCCAAACTCCTAGCATTGATATACATGCAAGTATGCATTCACCTGTTCCTATTCTTAGCTACTCTAACACAGCCCATGTATTTACTTGGTCTGTGATGACTCCCAGCAGTCTGTGAAATCCTCTGCACTCTGCTTTGCAGGCTATTGCTCATTTCACCTTTGCCAGCAGCTACTGTTAATCTATTAGGCCGTGTCCCCCATGCTATCAGTTTTCTGACCCACCTAACACTGCTTCGATGGCATCAACAAATATTCTTGCATCCTTTCTATTTAAGTGTATCCCATTCCTGTAGAAGCAGTCTCTCTTGTTAATAAGAACAGACCAGTCTGGGAAATATTCTACTCCTTGAGCCTTGCACAATCTCTCCAGTACCGAATTAATTCACAAGGTTCTCATCATATACTCCCTCCTATCGTGTCTGGGCAGAATTGCAGAGACTTTCAAATTCAACCCTAACTCATGGCTTTTTTTCAACGTTGACCTGTACTTGTTAAGTAATTCTGCTGGTCTCCTACTCTTAATATCATTAATGCCGACGTGTACAACAATATCACCTTTTGTGCCCTTAAAAGATGATATCTGCCCTACAACATCATCAACCTTTGCCCCTGTCAGACATACCCTGGCCCTATTCCACTTAACCTTTTTTGCACAATATGTTCCTCATTTCCCTGATAATAGAATCACTGACAACTAGTTCCTGTGGGACCAGCACATTCTGCCTTTGCGGAATGCTGCTACGTTGTGTGATGTTCAAGTGCAAGCTCTGGAACTGATGTGGGTAGCTGAGAGCATGATGGGCCCCACAAGGTTAATTCCTTTGAGGGCATCTACCCTATTTTTCAAGCTGTCATATAGGCCCATAACAATGCTGAGTCGCCACCTGATTTCCTCACACTCCTTACATTGCACACTAGCTTGGCAATATCGTGTCCCATTCCTGATTGCTCCATAAACATCAAACAAGCAGTGCATTTCAAAAGGCGGTGATTCGGAGGATAACCATCCCCCCCCCATTTCTCCCCTGAGCCACAGCACTTCCACTAGTTTGAGGCTTTCGCTTTGCTGCTCTGATCTGAGGTACGAATTCAATTAAAATCTCAATACAATTAAAAATATCACACTAAACTTCTATCCCAATGCAGTTCTCTCTCTCAAGTTTTATCTACAACTGAGTTAACTTATATGAATTTCTTATCTTCTATCAAGTTATGTTTTAAATTTTATCACTGATTCTAAAAGCTCAATGAATACAGGAATCCCTCGATTAGCATGAGACTTGAATTAACGCGGTTTATATTTAGCTACCAATTTTCGATTAGCGCAGTATTTTGGCTTGGCCCAAAGAAACTGAAGCTGGCGATGCTATGAAAGTCAGTACTAAGCTATGAATGTAAATACACTGCTAAAGTATGCATAACATTAGAGACCATTATAGAAACACATCGCTTGTTTTCTTAGTGAGCATGCGATTTTGTTCACAAAAGGGAGTTACTGTTTATTTTGCATCACGTTATACCTTCTCCATCGAGAAATAAACAAAAATGAATGCAAGATACAGTGTGGGAAGCTAGTTTGTTTTTCTACCATAAGAAAATAAAAAGAAATGGATTATTTCAAACATGTATTATTACAACAATTGAACATTTATGCACTCTGAAGGACAGCCATCGGCTGCACCACATTTATTACGTACATGCAGATCAGTTGTTCTTGCGGTGCATGTTAACACCTCCTGCCATTAATTACTGTGCATACTAATTAATTACATTAATTTCTATTAATTTTTTTATATATTACATAATTATTAACTATGGATAAAAGGAAAAGAAATGTGTCTGACAGTGCCTCTGATAAAAAGAAAAGAAAAGTGATAACTTTAGATGAAAAAATTGAAGATGGTGATAGTAAAATACAAATTTCTTGACATCTTGGAATGTCTGAATCAATGTTCAGATGATTTTAAGTAAAGCCAGTGCATATAAGGAAAACGATCTTGCTTCATCGTCAGCATGCACACAAACCACAAGAAATAGAAGTGTTACGATGATTGAGATGGAACTTCTTTTAGCCATTTGGATAGAAGATTGCAATCAAAAGAGAATTCCAATCTGCACAATGACCATAAAAACAAAAGCCTTGAGTATTTTTGCAATGTTAAAAGAAAAGTCAATAATAGAAAACTTTGGTAAAGCGGTAACTGAAGAAAATGTTCAAGCAAGTTCTTCAAAAGAAAAAGTGATTGAAGTGGAAACGGAAGAAAATTTCACTGCCAGTAAAGGCTGGTTTGAAAAGAACTGGACTGCATAACATTGCATTGACTGGAGAAGCGGCAAGTGGAGATAAAGATGCATCCACGAAATATCCCGAAATTTTAAAGAAAATTGCTGATGATGGCAGCTACGTAGATCAACAAATATGTTGATGAAACAGGCCATTTTTGGAAACTAATGCCAAAAAAACCTTACTAGCAAAAAAAAAAGAAAAGGCTCAACCAGGCTATAAAGTTTCCAAAGATAGAATAACACTTTTATTGGGAGGCAATGCAGAAGGCGATTTGAAATTAAAGCCCATGGTTATGCATAGAAATGAAACGTCCAGATCTTTCGGTAAAGCTTTTAATAAAGCAAGCCTACCTGTTGTTTGGCGCTCTAATAGGAAAGCTTGGATCACAAAAGCTTTATTTGAAGAGTGGTTCACTAGCTATTTTTGTCCAAATTTAAGGCCTACTGTGAAGAAAATAATCTTTCGTTCAAAATTTTATTAATTTTAGACAATGCCCCGGGCCACCCGCCAGAACTTTCTGATTTGTGTAACGTGAAAGTTATTATTATTTTTTTTTTACCGTAAAATACGTCTTTTACAGCCTATGGATCAAGGCATAATAGCTATTTTAAGGCGCTTTTACAGCCTATGGATCAAGGCATAATAGCTATTTTAAGGCGCTTTTACAGCCTATGGATCAAGGCATAATAGCTACTTTTAAGGCGTATTACACAGAACATTTGCACAAGCAATTGAAGCAACAACTGGAGATGGTGCAGTTTCTTCAGTTGAATTATGGAGAAATTACAACATCAGGAAAGCAATAGACAATATTCATGAGTCAAGGTCTGAAGTAACATGACAAGTTTAGTTATTGAATCACATAAGTAGTGCTATAATTTATAATTTTCTGCTGATACTAATTACATTGCTACAAGTTTCATAGAACTATCAGTATCTGCTATATTGATTCAATAAACAATGGTGGCAGATTCGAATGCTACTATCAATACAATGCTGGCAGAAATTGACTGTGGTTTCTATGCAATTACAAGGCCAAATAAAGAATAAATGCACCAATTTAATCAGAAAAGCCACAAAAAAAATGCTATACTACTAAATTTAAATCAAAAGCTATACAAAAACAATAAATTTTAAATCAATAAATAAAAAAATCCACCAGCTCCCCAAAATGTTGGATTAGGACTGGATTTATGTTATGGATGACATATAATTGACTTGTTCAAGCTTTAGGTAATTTTTCTTTATAAATTGTATGACTTCTTTGTAAAATGATGTATAGCTTATCCTGATATTGGTGTTGTGAAGTTTTATGGTCAGAGGCTAATTGAGGGAAAATCTTTCCTGTTTCCTGTGTAGTTTGAAACAGCCTTGTAATGAGTAGAAAAAGAAGCCCTGTCAAAACTGTTTTCAGTAACATTATTGAACACTATTCCTTCTTTTTTTCAGCAAGCATGCACTGATTTACTCTGACACCTAAGAGTTAAAACTAAAGAATTTACAAAACAGTCAAGACTTAATATTGGTTTATTCTCATGAGATATATAAAAAAAGTAATAATAATGTAAAAAGAATACTGAATAATAACAAAATTTTCTGATTAATTCAAAGTGTTAAATAATGTTCATGAAGTGATTATTCCGTTATACAAGGCAATGGTCAGGCCACACCTAGAGTATTGTGTACAGGTCTGGAGGCCTCATTTTAGGAAGGATGTAGAGTTGCTAGAACGAGTACAAAGAAGGGCAACAAGATTGGTGAGGGGAACAAAGGGGTGCTCTTACCAAGAAAGGCTTAAGTTCTGCAAATTGCAGTGCCTGGAGAGTAGGCACCTGCAAGGTAATCTGATTGAGGTGTATAATGAATGGGTTGAGCAAGTTGAATGCTGATGGGATTCAGACTAAGAACCTGAAGGGGTACAGTTTCAAATTGAGGAAAGATAGTTGTAGAATAGATGTGCGGAAATTTGCCTCTAGCCAGTGGGTAGTTGATTGGTGGAATAGGCTTCCATCTTTTGTTGTGGAAGCTAATAGTCTAAATAAATTTAAGGCTGAGCTGGACAGGCATTTGGAATGAATAGAAGGGTGAAATGGGAAGAGGGTTTTTTTTTTTTTTTTTTTGGCTGATGCTGCATAAGCTTGCTTTCTTGTGTTGTATGCCTATGCTAATGCTGAAAAATTTTATTTAATATCAAGTGGTTCAATAAATTTTTAGGAAGAATGTAGATCTGCTGGAAAGGGTGCAGAGAAAGGCAGCAAAACTGGTGAGGGGAACAAAAGGGTGATCTTACCAAGAAAGGCTTTAGTTCTGCAATTTGCAGTGTCTGGAGACTAGTACCTACATTCTGATATGGTTGAGGTGTTTAAGGCTTTGAAAAGATTGTGCAAGCACAATGCTGATGGCATTCTTCCTCTTGCTCAGATCACACACATGAGGAGGCAAGAATTCAAATTGAGGAAGGATAAGTGCATGATAGATGCATGAAGGTTTGCCTTCAGCCCAGCCCACAAGTAGTTGATTTTTTTTTTGAACAAACTTCCATCTGTTGTTGTGTAAGTGGGTACTTTGAATAATTTCAAGGTTAGAGGGGATGGGTAGGTGATGTGAAATTTTTTTTTTTTTGTTGTTGATGCTTTAAAAGTTGTTTAATTTGGAGAAATCAGTTAGCAGAAATGAGATTTTAACATTTAAAAAGCAAGAATGACAATTTTTTTTTTTTTTTTTTTTTTTTGATATCTCTTAAATTTAAACAGTAAATCCTTGACTCTTAAGTTCATATTTCATCATTTGTAGGCTCCTATTAATGAAACAGATGTCCATGTTATTAAAGGAGCTATTTCTACTTTGGCAGTTATTCAATTGATCTTCTCTGGATTTGCAGAAACACAAGCATCCGATGTATTAGAGGTAAGTTTGAATTTTTTGTAATTTTTTTATTTAAATTTTGGCAAAATGCTTGCATTTTTATTAATTTGCTCTAATAGTTGGTTAGGATACTGATTTGTTCCATTTGAAGTAACTATTTTTATCTGGTGAAGGGGATAATTTTGATTAATGACGTTCTTTTTAATAAAGTAAGAATTTACTTTTAAAAGAAAGTTGTTGTGTTGTTTTTTACATTATTATTATTTTTATTATTATTATTATTATTATAGATTTTAAAAATATTTATGTACATAATTTTATACATTATATAATATTTTATTAGAATAAAGTTTATTTTATTATTACCTACATTTTTCAACCTCCGTACTTACATTATGGTCAGTGAAATATTGAATTAAAATTGGCCTTTAATACGTTGAATGCCGACTAAGAGTTAATTCGTATTTGGTAATCTGGTTCAGGATGCAGGCTATGAGTTAACTCGAACTGGTACAACTTGCCTTTCAGGCGCAGCTACGAGTATATTCGTAATAATATATGCAACTGATGGATAGTTGGCTTCTGGGATAAGAATGAAAAATCAACCACTGCATCAGAAAACAGAATTTATTCACAAAAAAAAAAAAAAAAAAATATTTTCTTCACACAAAGAGCTAGCTTCTCTTAGTGCACTGGACAATAATAACTGTTCCACGGAGTGTTTTATTTCTCGTACATACTCTACACGGCTTAGTCAGGCATGGTTTTTTTTTCAGTTGGTGGCATAGCCAACTGAAATTCTAAATAATGAATTTTACATTCAGACCTAATCTTCTTGGAACATTTAGAATTTTTTCTCCAATCAAAGATACAGTGCAACTTTTTCGTCAAGTTACGGGTTCCACCATAAAATGTCTGAAATTGAGAGAAACCCATAACTTGATGGAAAAGAATGTATGCATTATGCATATATATTTCTATAATATGTAATGCAGTTTTTTTTTTTTTTTTTGACTAAATAATACGTGTTTCTTTTTTTTTTTTTTTTTTTTTTTGACTAAATAATGCGCTCAATAATACGAGAGCATGTGATCCGATTGATCTATAAACCAGAACCGTACAACTCATCAAAAAGTTCTTCAAATTCCGATCACTCATATTATCACAGAGCTGAAGCTCTTCTTCGGTCAGTGGTTTCTTATCCATGTGTGTTTTTTTTTTTTTTCTGTAAAAAAAAAAAAAAAAACGCATAACAAAGTACTAAATACAACATACATGACAAAGCCTGTGTCACTGCAGTGGATTTACGCAGAGCACAGATTCATATTCAGAGAATTCTGCAAGTTACAACACGTCTGATTTAATCGAGTTAGCTCTTAGTTGGCTGCCGCGAAGAATTTTCTATTACATAAACCAACTACGATGTAATTTGCGAGGCCTTTTTTTACAACAATAAGCTGTTTTTATGAGTTTTGGTGGTGACTATATGTTATACAGGCATACCTCGAATAACGAATAGGATGCGTTCCACGAAATTACTTCGTTAAGCGAAACTTCGTTTTCAGAGGTAAAAATATTATGGCCAGAATAGGGATACGTTCCTACGTAAAGAAAATGAAAAGCTTTTTTTTCGAACAAAGAAAAGTTTTATTAAATAAACAATCAACTTACATACAAAGTGAAATCACATTTTAAAATATGAGTCTAAAGTTGATTGCTTATGCTTTTTTTCTCTTTCATTTAACAATTGCCTATACGGAGTTATTGCATTTAACACAGATCGCATAACAATAAAACTTCTTCCTAAATCAGGATCATTTTTACTAAAAAAATTTAAAACGTTTTCAATGTCATTTAAGCACCTTTTTTAAATCTTTGGTTGTTAACACTTTTTCGGCAGGAACTTATTTAACTTCGTCTTCATTAACTTTGTCTTCGTTGCTAACAAGGTTTTCTAAATCTTCCACTGAAAATCCATCATCTTCTACATTCAATAAATTTCTAACATCCTCTTCATCGACATTTTCGAAACCTATTGATTGAGCCATCTGGATAACTTCATTTCTAATTTCTTGGATGTTATTTTCTTCTTCTAGTACAACTTCTGGCCATATTTTGCGCCAAACTCCATTTAAGCATTTCTTAGTGACTTCTTTCCAAGAACTATCAGTGTTTTCAATTGCGTTTTTAATGGTGTAGTTTTTCCAAAAAGTTTTAACTGTCATTTCCTCTTTATCCTCTAGTTCAGTTAAACTGCTTAATGTTCGACGCAGATAATAAGCTTTAAATGATGCTATTACTCCCTGATCCAATGGTTGAATCAGGGAAGTTGTGTTTGCTGGAAGAAACACAACTTTGACAGGAATGCATGTGTCCAACGTGTTAAGATCAGTAGGATGTCCCGGAGCATTGTCTAACAAAAGAGCTTTTTCTTCAAAGTTGTTTTTTTGACAATACCGTTTTACTTCAGGACAAAAGTGGTTAACAAACCAATCAGTAAATGACTCCTTGGTAACCCACGCTTTTCTATTTGCTTTCCATATTACAGGTAAATTCATTTTTATGTTACCTTTTAACGCCCTCGGATTTTCTGAATGGTAAACTAATAACAATTTTGATTTATAATCGCCAGAGGCATTTGATCCAAAGTGTAACGTTAAACGGTCTTTGGCTGCTTTGAACCCAGCAGCTGATTTTTCTTCAACAGAAATGAAGCTTTTTGTTGGTAGCCGTTTCCAGAACAAACCGCTTTCTTCAACACTGAACACCAAATTTGGAAAATTTTCACGTTCAATTATTTCCTTTAGTTTTTCTGGAAACTTATTTGCAGCTTCTCCTGTTAATTTTACACTATGAATCCTGGCCCGTTTTTTAAATTTCTCAAACCAACCACGAGAAGCCCCAAAGGTTTCTGTAATTTCTTCAGTTTGTTTAGATTTCAGGTGATTAAACTGGAATATATATTTTTTTATGTAAATGCGGCTTGAAATTGCGGACTTCGTTATATCGAAGCTTCGTTATCAGAGGTAACGTTAACCGAGGTATGCCTGTAATTTGGGTTTTGAATAATTTAACGTGCCTAACTCAAATTGCCGTTGGAGACCAGTTTACCCAAATAAGCCTTGGCAGTCAATGCGTTAAATACATTAGCACTATTTTAAATATCAAATGCAAAACAAAGCTATTTTAAAAAAACCAAGGTATTGATGTAGATGCTCATATCGTTTAAATCTAATTAGCACTTTGAAATTGCAACTATTGTGCATCTTTGACATAATGAGGGTGTCTTGGGACAACCTTAATACCTGTGCTATAAACTAATAGTGGTTAACTGAAAACCAAATTTATCATTTCTTTAATTAATGGACAATGACTGAAAGACACCAATTTAGCAACCATTTTTATTGTATGAATATTTCATTCTGTACAATATAATTGTTATTTCTTGAAAACTAGAGTAACTTACAGTGTTTTTTTTTTTTTTGACAAAAATTACTGTACCTTGACATAAAAAAATATTTAGCAGCTATACTGTATGTACTTCATTTTGAAATTTTTGTTTTCTTACTTCCCAATAAACAGGCAAAAAAGACCAGTTTAATTATATAACGAAAGCTTCAAAGGTACACATTAGTAGCATTAGCATAGTTAAGGCATATGATGCAAGAAAGCTTATACAGCATTAGCCAGAAAAAAAAAAACCAAATTTCACCCATCTGGTCACTCCAAATGTTTGTCTAGTTCAGCCTTAAATTTATTTAAGCTATCAACATCCACAACAACAGGTGGAAGTCTGTTCCAGAAATCAACTACCCGCTGGCTAAGGGCAAACTTTGCACATCTATTCTAAAACTAGCTTTCCTCAATTTGAATCTATGCCCCTTCAGGTTCTTAATCTGAGTAAGTGGAAGAATCCCATCAGCATTGAGCCTGCTCAGACCATTCAAGGCCTTATGTCCAAGTTTGCAGATATAACATTGGCTTCCATGGTCTTCAGAAAGGAGTATGACAACTTCATTACACTTACTGCTTTTTTTTAGATTTTGCAGTGCTGTTAAAAATTTCATACTATAAATCCAGAGTCAAAGGGTGATATACTAATGTGCATCATTGTGAATTATTATATATATATTTTTTTATGTTTAGGATAACTGGACAAAAGCAGCCACATTCCTTCAGATCCCCCTTCCATATCTGTGCTTAATAAGAACAAAATGTACCAACATTTAGTACTCTGCAGTTCTTCCAAAAATGCATAAATTACACTTCTTTTGATAAACAAATTGTATGACATTACTGATACACAGAATTGAACTATGGTGCCATCTGAACCCCCTCTCAGAATTGAGAAATGTGAAGGCATGTAAAATAACCAGTGGTTGGAGTGCGATTGTACAGGTGGGCTACGAGTTAGTTTATCATGAAATAATGTTTATGATTTTCAATCAGTTTCCTGCCCATATTACTTTATTAATACTTGTGTTTATTCTGATTTGATTAATTTATTCTTTACTTGGTTTTCAAAATTGCTTAAAAAACAAAATTTGTAGTCTGTTGCCATTGTTACTGTATCACTATAAGAATAATGTAGCCACAATTGTTATAGTATTGATATAAGAATGATATAGCTACCATGTTATAATATTGACATAAGAACGATATAAACACAATTTAGTATTCTTCTGTGTAACTCAGTAACAATATAGTCAATATTATAAGTATTTTTATCAAGTCTATAAATTTATAGCAATATAAATGCAATTTCATAATGTAACTGTATCACATAGTATATAACTTAAAATAACTTAGTAAGTAATGCTGCTAAATAATCTGGATGTAGTGTAGTGTTCTTGAACTTGTAACTCTTAGTTTCATGGAGTATTCTTCAACTCAGTATTCCTCAGACTAGAGCAGAGAATAAAAGGCTCAAAGCAGTAGGAATGCTTTGACTTGGGAGAGAACTGCCAGTGGCAATTCTTTGAATCAGGATTTTATAATGTACTCTGCATGTTGCCTATTTGCAAAATTACCTTTAGCTTAACATGTTATAGCAAAAGGGATACTTTTGTGTTCAACTTAAAGAGCATGAGGAGACAAAGTGGAAATTGGTTTTCTGATGGGTTTATACAATGGTTTGAAGGATAGCATTGATACCCTTGAAGGAACTGAAATGAGGGACTCTTCAAGCACTCAGCTGAATGTTAGAACCCACACTCAAGCAACAGAAAGACAATTGCAAAGCTCTTTGGTTGCATAGGAGATTGGCATTGCTGATGACTCTATTGTCAGGGAGACTGGAAATGGATAGCTGGAATCGGGCTAAGGTATGTTGTCCAGGGCTAAATTGATTATGTAGAATCATATTTTAAGGGCACAAAATGTGCCATACATGTTAGCACTATTGATAGGAAGAATAAGAGATCTGAGGATTTACTTAAAAAGTACAATGCAATGTTGAGAAAAAGTCGAGTTAGGGTTAAATTTGATAGTGTCTGCAGTTCTGCTCAGACATGTTGGGAGGGGGGGGGGAGGTAGATATGATGAGAGCCGTGTCAATCAGTTTGGTCCTAGAGGGACTAAACTGATTGACAAGTGCAAGATTCATGGATTAGAATTTTTCCCAATGTGGTTTGTGCTTGTTAACAGGAGAGAGAGTTTTTTTTATGGGGTGCAAGAATATTTGCTAATACCATTGAGGCAGTGTTAGATGAGTTGCAACAGTGGTATGTTGGGGGGGGGATACACAGTCTGGCTGCTTAAGAGCAGCTACAAGCAGAACTGAAAGTGTGATTCTTGTACTGCTTCTATTGGGACATACAGCACCTTGAAAATGAGGTGTGGCCTGCAGGATGGTCAAGGTGTACTGTGTTAAGGTTACCAAAAGAAAAAAAACAGGTATATGTATACTTGCATGTACACTAATTCTAGGAGTATATCAAACAAATTTGATGAATTTAAAGTATTGGTTGTTATTAAATGCAGACATTGTAGGATATTGGAGATGTAAAGTCACTCAGACATTAGGGATGCAGAATTCAAATATGGAGAGTACAACATGTACAGATTGGAGGAGGAAAAGAGTTATGCCTCTTAGTTAAGAAGCAATAGAATATAAGAGTACACCCAGTCAACTTGAGTGGCCAAGGCAATGTTGTCAGTTTGGTCTGACATAAGCAACGGGAAAACAAAAATGAGAGGAGTGTGTTATAGGCATAATGACTAATGACTGTAACAAACAACTATAAATACAGATAGTGGGCCAGCAAACCAGAATTTCTTATAATGGAGGAGGGTTAAGCTTTCTGGACATTAACTGTAAATTGTGGGTTGGTCACTCACACAGTAACAGGAACTTTTGTGGATTTACTGAATGACTGTCATCTGCACCAGCATGTTAAAGTTAACAAGAGAAAGCAATAGTCTTGATCTGATTGGCAGCAGAAACTCTTAATGCATTAAGAATCTGCAAATAAGGCTCACTAGGTGGCAGTGATCACAGTATATTGACATGGAATTTGTTTAAAGCTGTAACTGCTGTCAAGGGCATAGGAAAGGCTTTTACTTTTGTAAAGGTGACTACAATGGCCTTGTACACCTCTTAAATTTTATTTACTGGGACCAACTGATTTTGTTACCAACAACAAGTTTTAAATGGGAAGCATTTGGGATAGTAATCATAGAAACTACCAGGCTTTTTATATCAACTAAGAAATGCTGTTAATAATCTGCCACACTGGTCCAGTGCGGGTTGGTAGATTGATCGTATTTAGCAGTCAGGGGCGGGCTTGAACCCCTGGCTACTCAAAGAGCGTGTGCTACTGCACTCCCACTCCTGACCTCTCGGCTATGGAGGCCGTTTTTTTTAAGAGATACTGTTCAAGGATTAAACACAAATGGATGTCAGATAAACCTGTGAGATTCATGGCAGAGAAGAAAAATGTATGGAATGCTTATAAATTATCAGGTGATACAGAAACCTACAGTAGATATAAAGTAATCTGCAGTTGTGTCACAAAGGGTATAGGTAAGCTAAAGCAGATTACAAGATGTGTCTGGCAAAGGATGCAAAAAAAAGTAGCAAAGATTTCTTTACTTATTTAAGCAGTAGAAAGACATAGATTAAGAGCAGCTGAAAGTGTGATTCTTGTACTATTAATTAATTTTAATTGATATAAAAATTATTTTATATAATTAAAACAAAAAAAAAGGAATTACATTAGTCTTAGATATGACTGGTATAACTCTTGATGATCCTACTCAGATTGCTGGCAAACTGAATAGATATTTTACTTAAGGAATTTATTATGGATGGGGATGTCAGAAGTATATTGAATTACTTGGAGCTAAATCAGTTTGTGGTAACTGAAAGTGGAAGAGAAATTTTTGAAGTTAAACATGAATAAGGCACATGGGATGGGATCTATCCAAATTATATTAACCTTCTGTTGCCAACATGGCATCTGACAGGCACCACTTTTTTCTGTTTTTTTTTAATTTGTAAATGAAATCGAATCTTCCCATGTACCTTTGCTCACCAATATTCTCTAACTGGTTATGTGGTATTTTCTCTTTACATTTTGATATACAGGCACTCCTCTACTTATTTTCTTAATCAGTTTTTTTTTTTTTTTCATGTACGCAAGTCCAACTTCGGTCTTGTAGATACAAAATACATGTACAGTATGGTACAATGCACTGAGATTATAACTCCAACAAACTTCATGTACAACATTTTACAATTTGTAACAGAGTTAAATGAGGCTGAAAAAACAATGAATAATAATGTAGAGTATAGTATTTATTGAAAACTAATTTAATCTAAATACGATACATAATTTAATATATGATCAAATCACTTAACAGTGGACTCTCCAAAATAAAATTCCTTCACTATACAATATGTAGTAAGCACTGGTCATTGCGATCACTTTTGTGAACTGAATTTTAATTGTATTAAACAGCTATTCTAATAAGTGAAAATAGGAGGAATATTATCCACAGCTATAAAAGTAAAGATATTAATGCAGAAATTTACACTTGTAAATTTGTAAAAATTAAATGATGCGTGAAAATCGGAAGAATATTTCCCACAGGTTAGCAAAATAAAAATGAATTTATGCATAGATTAATTAATAGTGTAACTAATTGATATTTCTGTTCACTGCTGTTTTTTTTTTTTTTTGTCATAAAATTTTAAAACAGTAAGAAAAGAGCAATCAATAACAATGAACATGGCACGCACAAATTGCAACACAATACGCACAAGTCAGATATGTAGTAACAACTTTAGGAAACTCAAAAAATAGGAATGAAGAGAAGATTCTGAAAATATATTTATGTTTTTTATATGATTTGAAGATTCATCATAATAATGTAAAATTCCACAGAATTCCAGCTATCGGTATATGCAATAAGATAGTTTACTACCCATTTTTAATAGTTTCACTAACAGAAAAGCCCAATAAACCAGAAACTACTAATTGTTTTATGGTAGTGACCTCCAGAAATCTGCTTTAGAAAAATACCCCGAAGGCATTCAAAATTGATACTTGTAACCAAACATAACAACAGCTTTGTGCTTATCTGCGAGTTGTACGTAAGTAGAGGAGTGCCTGTATTATGAATTGTGAGATGTTAAATTTTTGTTTTGCATTTAACAAATGCCAAGTGAACAGAAGTGTCTACTTTTCTTCTAGGCAACTTCCATTCCAATCGGTATCTCTTAGGTGCCAGCGACAGGCGGGTAATCTTGCCATAGAGCTTTGATTTCACCAGCCAAATCCGAACAGCTGACAAATATAGATATTCCTATTGCATCTGAGTTTCATTCAGGGGATCAGTGACCGTGAAAATACAATAAAAACTTTTATTATTGATTTCTCTCATTTATTTTCATTTGATAGTTTTTAATTGGGTTTAGCAAATAATAATTAATAGATCAGTTTTCAATTCAATATAAGAGCTAAAAATTAATTTTATATAATTAAAACAAAAAGGGAATATGCTACATGAATATCTTTATTAAAGTTGAGAGTGTGAGTGGTGGAAGGTTAAGAGAGGCAGGAAAAGAGTCAGCAAACCTTTTAATTGTAATTATGAGAGCATCTTTGTGCAAAATGTCTCTTATTCACAGGCGCCTCCATAGCCAGGTGAGCAGGAGTAGCAGTGCGTAACACACGCTTCTTGATTAGACCGGGGTTCGAGCCCGTGACCACCAAATACGGAGGATGCGGAAAGGTTAGGGAATGACCATCGCATATCCCCTTAGCAGTATGGCCTTAATTGCTAATGCTCCTAAAAACCAAATAACAAACAATCTCTTATTCACAAGGGGCAGGGAGGATCAGAGGATGTTGTAATTACAGACCTGTTAGCTTGACTTCCATTCCAAGCAAAATAATGGAATCACTGGTAGAAAAAAAAATCAATGCAAGACTCTCTACACAAGAATACAATATAGATTTGTTAATGAGAGATTTTGTCTGACCAATCTGATTGGATATGATAACAAAGAAACTAGATGCAAAAAATAATTTTGACATATGCTTAGATTTCAGAAAAGCCTTTGATAATGTACCACACAAAAGACTGCTGTACATTAGGGCTGTACTGTTGTACATCAAGTTAGTGCTATAGATAAAGGGATGGTGGGGTGAGAGAAGGCAGAGTGGTCATCATTGGGCATTGTTTTTCTTGGACCAGTTTTATTAGTGGGTATTAAAGAAAACAATAGACCTAGCACTGAAAAAGGTTCAGTGCTCGGTCTATTGTTTTCTTTAATATTTATTGATATTAATGAAGACATATCAGGCTTAATGTCTAAGTTTGGTGAGGTTTTCCAAAGGTGTTTAATTACAGTAACATTACAAAAATTGAATTACTGGGAAAGAAAAGGACACTCATATGAAGAGACTTCGTTTCTGGAATTTGGGAGGAGATCTGATTGAGGTTTAAATGGATTGACTAAGTCAATCCATTTGAATAAGCTTAGTGCTGATGAAATCTGTCCTCTTGCTCAGACTACACATGAGAGGACATAAATATAAATTCACATTGAGGAAGGATGTTTGTGAGATAAATGTTTGGAATTTGTCTTCAGCAAGTGGGAAGTTGATTGCTGAAACAAACTATGGTATTGTGGAAGTCATAGTTTGAATAATTTTAAGGAAGAACTCTACATGCTTGGAGGGGATGGACATATAATGTGGAATTTTTTTTTTTTTTTTTTTTGCTTTCTTTTTGCATTGTTTGCTAATACTAATATACATTGGTTCACATTAGGGTCAAGCAACTTGTGTGTGAACAATAAATATACATTGTTCTTCAAGTTATGAAGGAAACTTGTGTGTGTGTGCACACGTGCACACAAGTTTCCTTCATAACACACACACACACACACACACACACACACACACACACACACACACACACACACACACACACACACACACACACACACACACACACACACATGATATGTCTTCCACACTATAGAAACAAATTAATATATCCACAGTGCAATTAACAATTATTACCAAGTTGTCTTGTTGTCAGGCTTTAATGTAACAGTATTTTTTGTTGAAAGAAGAAAAAAAAAGTTTTTGTTTCGGGGGACCATTTTGAAAAATAAATAAATAATAATTTTTCAAAATGTCCTCTGAAAAAAATCATTATTCAGGGGACATTTTGAAAAAGGTTTATTTATAAAAAAATAAATAAGTTAAGTGTTTTCTTAAATTTATACTGCTTTTAAAATTATACTTCAAATATTCTAATTGTTTTAAATATTGTTTTCAGGATAATTGTCCACTCACAGGAGCTTCCTTATTTTCTAGATTGACTTTCTTTTGGATAACTGGGTAAGTAATTTTATTCAGTATGAAAACCTCTCTGGTAAAAAATGGACTGTTTTGCAAGAAGTGAAAAAAAGAAAACATTGTAATAATTATTTTTGTGAATTTATACTGAAAAAAAAGTTTTCACTTTTTTTTTATGATACAAATATGATACAAAGTTTTTTTTATCATAAAAAAAATGTTATGTTATGTAAGGTTCGTAAACAGTTTTGTAAGATAAGTACAATGTATAGTTAAATAGTGAGAGTATATAATATGATTATTGATTCCAATGGGGGGGGGAGTACAAAATATATTTTATATTTTGTACCTCCCCCCATTGTATATGAGGGATGATTGATAAATTCATGACCTTAAAATATGTGATGTCGATATATACAGCAATAGTTCTATAGTTTCTACAGCAATAGTTCTGCATCGTTCCTTGATTGTAGAAGGCTACATTTTGGGTTTTATCCTGAGTTCACCAAGCTCTAATGACATCATTATTGCTTTCAAATTTCATTCCTTTCAAGTAAATTTTCATTATTCTGAACAAATAGAGGTCTGAATATGCTAAACTGAAGAATATGGGAGTGGGGCATTAATTTAATTGGTGATTAACTTTCTGATGAATCATCCATTTTTACCTGAAATACTTTGCTTAACTTCAGAAATATCCCTTTCTCTTGACATTTTGCAAACACAAAGGATGAGATTTAATTATAATAACCATATAATAGACAAGAGGTCATTATTTCGCACTTATCAACCACAAACTTGTCGTTCACTTGTCTTAAAATGTTGCATGATGATCTGGTTTAATTTCCCATGTAGACATTACCTGATATGATTGCATAAAAAAAATCAGAAATTGGTTTCATCTATAGGTCTGGATGGGGGGATGGATAGATTAGATTAATTAAAGAATATTAGAAGAAATACCATCCTTCATGTTAGTTAGCATAAACCATCCATTATGCTAACTGAAGGAGAGAAAAGAAAAGGCAAAATCATTTTCATGTGGCCTGAGCTCTTTCATACTAGTGTAAATTGACATGATAGTTGCCTCAGATTTGTGCTACTTTCAGATAAACTGGATTTCTGTAAAGGGAATTTTTTTTTTTAATTTTATTTTAAACAAATAAAAGGTTCCCCCCCCCCATTCAGTTTTTCTTGACTGTGGGAATTGGTAAAAATTGCCTCCAATCTCACAGAGAAATTAGTTTACAAAGCCAGTGAATTTAACCTCCTTCATTGAAGGCTAGATTTGCACTCCCAAAAAATAAAAAATAATAAGTTTCAAAATTAAGTTTTCTCTTTTATCTTGAGTTATTCATATTCAGTGAGCTATTCTCTTGCCAATGGAGTTCGGGATTTAGTATTAGTTTTAATAGTGGCAAATAATGCACGAAAGCAAGCTTATGTAGCATCATCAAAAAAAAATAAAAAATAAATAATTCATCTATTTATCCCCTTGAATAGTTTGTCTAGTTCATCCTTGAGATTGTATTATTTTATTTGACTGTAACATTTTACTCTTTAACTAATTTTTAATTTTATCAAAACAAAACATTGTGGAGACAGGACCAAAGCATTTGTAAGACATTGACAATGCACATCAGATAGTTACTGATCAACTCTTAATTTCTCACATGGGGAATAGTAAAGGCTTCTTTTCTCCCTGCTCATCAAAGATTTGCTAATAGAACTATAACAGCATAATTTATTACAACTACTTTCACGTACTTTGTAATATAATTTAAAACTAATTTATTAGAATATTTAATATTTGTAATAACATTTTGATTATTATAACTGAAAAAAAAAATTTTCTTTTGTTCCAGAATTTTAAAAAAAGGAGTTAAAGGTACACTGACACTAGAAAACTTATTACCAGCATGTTCTGAATTAAAATCAGAATGCGTGTCTAAACACTTCATTCGTGGTTATACTCCAAAGCCTCCTCAGGTTCCAAAACGGTAATATATTTTGTTGAACAGTTTTTTTTGATTTTGTGTTACTGTTCACATATTTATTTATTAAAGAAATGCGTAAATATCTTGAATTTATTACAAACATTTTAAATTTAGAAATGATACATTAGTAATGTATACTTGAAAAATACACCATATGGAATTTTACGTAATTTTTAAATAATAATTTGCAGTATTTCAGCAGTATCAGTCCAACTTTAAATTGTATATCAATTAAATTTAATAAAATGATGGGGTAAAAAAGGCCCCCCCCAATTACTTCACTTCATTTCTAGTGAATATTATTTCATCTGTTACTAAAGTTTATTTCATTTTATATTAATGTTTTTCTAATTCTTTATTAATTACAATCAATTAATAAATTAATTAATAAACTAAATTCTACTATCAACCAGCTGAGGCCAATTGATAGTGACTTTTTTTTTTTCACACTTTTAAAACATTGATTAAACATGGTTTTTTTTATTTTTTAATTAAATTTGCCATCAAACAGAATATGCTTGGCTTTAATATAGGTTTTTCAGAAAAATAAGGGATTAAATTTATTGCTTAATTTTTAATTAGTTTTTATTTAATGTATATAGTAAGAAATAATATAAAGTAATGGAAAGCAAAATGTAGTAAATTTTAGTGAAATAAAGAAAACAATGAATTTATTCATCATCATCATCAGCCATTTCAGTCCACTGCAGGATGAAGGCCTCTCCAGCAACTTTCCAGTTCCTTCTGTTTTGTGCAATGGCCATCCATTTACCACCAACAAACTCATGAATTTCATCTATCCATCTCCATTGCCTTCCAGGTTTTCTTCTTGGGTGCCTCCGTAGCCAGGTGTGAAGGAGCAGCAGTGCGTAGCACGCTTCTTGATTAGACCGGGGTTCGAGCCAGTCACCACCAAATACGGAGGAAGCGGAAAGGTCAGGGAATGACCACCGCATATCCCGGAGTAATATGGCCTTAGTTGCTAATGCTCCTAAAAACCAAAATAATAACAATAATCCAGGTTTTCTTCTAGCTCCTCTTGGGTACCATTGTTATTTTCTTAGTCCACCTGTCATCGAGCTATGTGTCCTGCCCAAGACCATTTTTTAGTTCTTTAGTTTTGATAAGAATGTCCTTTACTTGAGTTTTCTGCCTAATCCATGTGTTTCTCTTCTTATCTAACAGTCTGATTCCCAATATGATTCGTTCCATTCTTCGCTGTGTAGTTCTCAGCTTCTCTTCCATTCTTTTGGTGAGTGCACAAGTTTCACTTCCATAAGTCATGGTGGGGAGTATACATTGGTTCGTTATTTTACGTTTCAGACAAACTGGGATATTGCTCTTCAGTATGTGACTATATTTCCTGAATGCTATCCATCCAAAATTTATTCCTCTCTTGACTTCCAGCCATTTATCATTATTACAGCTAATAACTTGTCCCAGATAAGTATATGACTCAACCTTTTCAGTTACTGCTCCTTCAATCATTATTTCCCTTTCTGTGGCATACTTGTTCATCATTACTTTTGTTTTAGCCATATTCATCTTTAGTCCAAAATCCATACTAACTGTGCATAACTGATTAAGATTTTCCTCTAATTCTTTGGGATCGTGGCTTATAACCACAATGTCATCTGCAAATCGTAAATGGTTTAGGTACTCTCCATTCACATTGACTCCTTTCTGCGACCAGTCTAATCTTCTGAAAGTTTCCTCAAGGGCAGCAGCAAACAGCTTCTTTCCTACTGTCTTTGTCTAGTCTAATAAAGTAGGTAGCACTCTCATATATTTTCTTCAAAATCATAATATATGAGTTATCTATGCCTTGTCTTTCCTGTGCCCGAAACATTGCCTTATGCTGTATGGAGTCAAATGCCTTTTCATAATCCACAAATGCCAGGCATAATGGTGTTTTATATTCATTTGCTTTCTCCATTAGCTGTGATATTACGTGAAGGTGATCCATAGTTGAGAATCCTGTCCTAAAGCCATCTTGCTCTTTCGTTGATTCTCATCAAGTATTCTTTATAATCTGTTAGTTGACCCTTGTGAACAACTTTGTAGATGTGGGATAACAAGCTAATTGGTCTATAATTTCCAATTTCTGATTTATCTCCTTTCTTATGCAGCAAAACTATGATTGCATTATTCCACTGCTTAGGTGTCACACCTTTTCTAATGCACTTTGTGAAGAGCCTTGCCAGTTTTTGTGTTATGTCTCTTCCTCCCAATTTTAACAACTCTACAGTAACTTCATCTTCTCCCGGGACTTTCTGATTCTTCATTTTCTTCAATGCATGTTCTACCTCATCAGGAAGAATATCGGGTATGTCGTATGTGTTGCTACTTTGCGATCCATCTTCCCCACTGTTGGCATCATTCCCCTGCTCCTTGTATAATTCTCTATAGTAGTCTTCTGCTATTTGAATTATGCCTTCTCTGCTGTTTATAGGTACACCATCACTATTCTTCAGTTTCAGTATCATTTGCCTTTCTATATTACTGCTCATGGCTGCTGATTTAAATCCTTTGTTTTCCCTTAATGCTTGTTCTACTTTTCTTGTGTTAAATCTTCTTATGTCCTCTCTGAGTCTCTTTTTAATGGCTTTGTATAACTCAGTATACTCAATTTTCTCCCTGTCAGTGTTTTTTTTCTTGCTTTTCATTTGCCGTCTTCGGTTTATCATGACAAGTGTTTCTTGACTAATTTTTCTTCTTTGGATTTCTTTTTCCCTATAGGTTTCTTGGGCTTTATCACTTTCAGAAAGTTGTAATATTCCTTGTCAATATCTTGGTCCTGAGCAGTCTGCAGAAGCTCAAACTTGTTAAGTTCCAGTACATACTGCCTTTTCTCCTCCTCTGCTATCTCAAAGACCTTTGTATTATTTACTCGAGTCAGTTTTTTCCTTTCCTACATCTATATCAAGTGTACATCTTACTATTCTGTGATCACTTCCAACATTTACCTTATTCAGGACAGTAACATCATTCATAATATATCTTCTGTTAGTGAGGATGAAGTCGATTTCATTAGTAGTTAATCCATTTGGACTCTTCCATGTCTACTTTCTGTTCACCCTTTTCTTGAAAAAAGTGTTCATTACTGACAGTCCTTGAGATTCTGCAAAATCATAAGTCTTTCATTTCTTTCCCCAATTCCAAAATTTCCTATAGTTTCCCTTTCAGCGCTGTTTTGTCTTTTTCTAACCTTAGCATTATAGTTCCCCATAATAATAGTGCAGTGGGTTTTCTGCTCATCTAGAAGACTCTCAATTTCGGTGTACATTTCTTCAACCTCTTCATCATCGTGGCTCGACGTTGGTGCATAAATCATTGTAATCTTTAGCTTGTACCTCTTAGAAATCTTGAGTATTAGTCTTGACACCCTTGGTGATATACTTTTGAATTCCAAAATGTTGTTTTTAAAATATTTATGGACCAGAAACCCAACTCCACCTTCACTCATTTCACTGTTTCCATTGGTGTACAGCAGATTTCCACTTGATAAATTTATAAGTGATTCATTTCTTCTTCTTGTTTCAGCCAAACCGATGATATTCCAATTCACATTTTCTAATTCCTTTTCCAGCTCTAATATCCTGTCTTCACCGATGAGTGATCTTACGTTATAACAGGCCAAGTTTAGTTTCCGTGCATGGTAGCCTGGTTGTACCCAGAGATTCTTAGCACCCTCTGCTTCCACTCTGATCCTCTCGCTGCCGTAAGAGGGAGTGAAAGCTGCTGGGGACTGAGGGCCATTTGTTTTGTCGTGCTGTCGTATGCTGGAGGGTTTGGTCTTTTCCCCTTCACGCTGACCAGGCATCTTGAAGAGAACCACTCTACACGTTCGTTGCCACCTAAATGACGTAACAGGGCTTACCATTGAGGTGTGCATGAGTGGATTTTAGGGAGGCAGGCCAACCGGACTTCTCCTAAATCTTCTGTAATAGAGAGATATTGGATCCATCAGTGTTTTAGGCTGAGTGTCTGATAACACACAGGATACCTGTTTGCCCCTTCTTTATTATCATATAGTAACCTTCAGATATACGAACACCACATGTTCCTGAAAAGCAAAGCAAAAATTCATAAATGGGAGTTTTTCCCATAAATATGATGAGAGAATGTATTCCAAAATGTAAAATATCCACTTCCAAAAATTTGACTAAAATAACCATAAGATTTATTTAGGTGATTGATAGAATCTCTTTAAGTACCGTATAAGAATTAGACTAATGGGAGAAATAGCATAAAGGCTTAATTTTCGGTACTCACCTCAATTGATCTGCTTGGTTATATGAGGTTAAAGTGGAATAGGATTAAAACTAATTAAGAATTTGGTTAAAATTAATAAATAGAGATGGAAACATTTAAAAGATCTGTGATTAAAAGTAGCCCTGGAAGAAGTGCACCATCTGATTCCTGGTTGCCTTGTATAAATAGTAAGGTGAAGATTTATGTATGAATATATTTTAAGATTCCCATAAGATTTATGTGAGAATATATCTTAACAAATTAAATTTTTTTTTTTTTTTTTTTTTTTTAAGATTTAAAGTATTATCCTTATTGCAATATACAGTAGAAATGGATTGAATTTTAGCCCCTGTTCTGACTTAATGAGGTATACAAGTACACAAGAATAGTTATGCTTAAAAAAAATCAATATAGCACTACAGTCTAACACAGTGGCTTGACAACTGGTTAACTTCCCAATTTCTTACAAATCATATAGCAATGTGGCAATCTAATGGAAATTCTTTGTACCTTATACGTGTGCAATAAAATTATAAACTCCTATCATTAAAACATGAAATGACTTCAAAAAGTATGATAAACTATTTCCTGAGGCAACAAATTAATTGAACTATTCTATACAAAAATCGCTTTTATCTAACAGGAAATACCATTAGTGATTTGCATTTTAATCATGTGTGCCCAATAGCACATTTCACCAAAAATATACTTTGAATGCTTTAGTATTCAAATTTAAATATAGAATGCTTTAGCATACTATATTTAACTGCATCTACAATATATATATTAAATACAGATACATAATAGTTGAGAATATTTTTTTTCTTACCCATTTTAGCTTCAAAGGATGATGTTTTATGAAATTGCAGAAAAGTGTGCGTGTTTTTTTTTTAAATTGTGAAACCCCCAAACAAGAGAGGTATTAGAACCTATAGTACTTAGTACCGTGCTTGGGTTAGACGTTGAGAAGACGAAAGAAGATATTTGTTGACATTAGACTTGAACTTCTGTAGACTGTAATTTTCAGGAAATATGTATGAAAGAAGGTTGTTCCAGAAAATAGCAGTTGAATGAATAAACAAGGAAGATGAAAAGTTGGTTCTGTGAGTTTGAAGTTGGACAGTAAATGGATGTTGGCAGGTAGCGGCATGTGTTTGGACTGTTTTGAAAGAGAGAGTGGGAATTATAGAAGCAAATTCAGAAGAACAGTGCCCATGTAGAAAAGGCATGCAGCAGAAACAGTACGTCTATGAGACAGCGAGTGGAGAGACTCTGTTAGAGATGAATCATTAATTAACCTAACTGCCCTCTTCTGAATGGAATCTAGAAGCCCGAGAAAGGTTTTGGGAGCACTGCCCCAAATGTGGGAACAATATTCCATGGTAGGGCGGATTTGCAATTTGTACAGAGTGAACAGCTGTTTGGAAGAAAAGTAATGCTGAGAGCGAAAGAGAAAACCAAGTTTTTTAGACACAGAGGAAGCAATATTTGTAATGTGCGTGTGCCAGAGAGATTAGAAGTCAGGGTAATCCCCAAAAGAGATATATCATTTTGCCTAGAAATCGGAGTGTCACTATAAAAGCATGGGAGCAGAAGAATCCTTTTTGCGAGATATAAGACAAGACTGAGTTTTAGAAGGGTTGAAATCAACTAAGTTGTCTTTGCCCCACTGGAGAATTACCTGGAGATTGGCATTTAAGGAATTGGTAGTGGATATTCGAGAAGTTGAAGCTAATTGAGCAGGGAAGGTTTTTCAAAATGGAAAGTGGAATGCAATGTGCTATCATTGGCAAAACTGTGGATAGGATTTCCAGTCAATGGAAGAAGGTCATTAATATACAAGAGAAAAAGAGTGGGGGAAAGAACTGAACCTTGGAGGACACCAGTGGAGAAGTTAGAAGACAGAGAGCATCTACCATCACCCTCAGTGAGCAATCAGAGAGAAAATTGGATAACCAATTAGAAAAAACAGTTGGAAAACCATAAGATGGAAGCTTGTTTAGAAGACCTTTATGCCAAACATGATCAAAAGTCCATTTATGGACTAATTCAATGGAATTAGTCCATAAATGGGTAACATAAGCCAGAATATCACCAGTGGATCGACACTGACGGAATCCATACTGGTGATCGTTGATCAGACGGAAGGGTTCTAGGTAGTTTAAGAGTTGGCGGTTAATTGATTTCTCCATTACTTTAAAAAGAGTAGAAGTAATTGCAATGGGACAAAAATTGAATGGGAGGGACTTGTCACCCTTTTTAGGAACTGGCTGGATATGAGCAGATTTCCAATCAGAAGGAAAAACGCTTTTGGAATAAGAAAGTGAAAAAAGGTGGCAAAGAACAGGAGTAAGTTCAGGAGCAGGTTTTGAGAACAAGTGGAGAAATACCATCAGGACCTGGAACTTTCTTACCATCAAGATTCGTCAAAATCCTTCTAACATCCTTTTGAAGGAAGACCACAGGAGGCATTGAATGGAACCATGAATTGAATGGTTCAAATTGCCAGAAAATGTGTTAAATCTTGCTACTCTACTTTGTCATCTATGAGGTTACCTCTCCACTTGTTACTCAGTTTTTAGAGGTCACGCTCAAAACCTATTGGTGACCAAAGGAATTTTTGAATGGTCTCTTCAAGCTGAGCTAAATCGAAGAGGGAATAGTTTACCCTGCAAGTTATTCTGAGTTTATCAGTCTGGATAATATGTGCATAATGCACATAATCTGTATATGTCTATATCTGTGAGAATTGGTGTACCGTGACTGTAGTGGTAGTTATTGCCAAGAAGCAGCTAACCTATTACTTGATTCTATTTTATATTTTATCATATCATATAATGAAGTAATTCAGTTATAATACATTCTTTATCTCCTTTTTTATATTGATTATTTACACTTTATTTCCCAAAAGTTGCGAAGTTATTGAAGAACCATTTGATGATGATTCTGTTCCTGTCTTAGAAAGCTATAATGAACCTGTTGTTTCTGTGAAAAAAAGATCCCTTGTATTAGCCATTGCATCTACGTGTTGGAAATTTTTCTTCATTGGAGCAGTTCTACAGTTGATATCCGTTTTCTTAAGTTATTCTCCCCCTCTTATTTTAAAGTAAGTAAAAATGATATATTTTTCAACTCATGAAATTTTGATGCATTATTTATTTGTGTTAAAGACATTTAGCTGAGCAATTTACAATGAAGAGATTTCATTGTAAATTACATGATAATAAATAAAAAAACAGTTATATAATTTACTCTTCAAATGCTGTATTATTAACTCATTCTGTATTCATGAAATTTCATTAAATATTGTTATATTTAAAAATGAAAATTTATACTTGTGCTATTTTCCTCTGAGGGGAAAAAACTCCCCCCCTCCCTCTCTCTTAACATTATTTGTTATTTTTCCATAGTATTCTCTCTTATAAAGCATTACCTGAGTCACTAATGTATGTCTTTTAGCTGTATTTTAGATTTCATAAAAGGTGATGAAGTCTATTGGCATGGGTTTATATACGTATTTGGCTTCTGTGCTGGAACGCTGCTTACTGGTTTCTTTGAAACCCAGTATTTATCCATCATGCAAAATGCTTCTATTCAAGTGAAATCAGCACTTATATCCGCTATCTACAGAAAGGTTAGTTTATGTTTAGATAATCATTTTTATAAACTGTTATTTTTGTAAATAAGAAGCCATCCAGGCTTGGCATTAAATAATATTATATTTATTTTTAAATTTTATTTTAACTTTGAAATTTCCTGTTCAAATCCCATCAGTTTCAACCATTAAAAGAATGATATATAATTTTTAAAGAATCCATTTCTATCCTTGATAGGAAATATTTTGAAAGACCATTACTTTCTTGACAAGTTTCATGGTGGTTTTGATTGAAAGTCCTCAAATTGTTTTCAAGGTAGCTACAACAAGCACATTTCTCATTCAGTTCTGTTCACAATGTTAGTTAAAAATTTCTGAAATATTCTCCCTACATGAAAACAGAGATCTTGTTGTTTTTGATTTTCATTAATGATATTAATGGTATTAAAAATCTCAGATCAGTCAGCTGATTAATAGATGACCAGGGCTGCTAACAGCAGTGACAAAAGTATGTTACTACAATATGACTTAAATAGATTATACACTGGATCTTTAAAAATTGAAGCCGACCGGGCTAGCCGAGTGGGTAAAGTACCTGCCTGGCAACCCAAAGGTCGTGGGTTCGATTTCCGCCTCGGGCTTGGATCAAAGTACTGCAAAAACCTTGGGAGGTGCAATATGGCCACAGAAGCCGATGCGCCAACAACTACCAAATCAAAAAAAAAAAAAAAAAAAAAAAAAATTTAAAAATTGACAGTTTTAATGCTAATAAATTCAAGGTTCTACACCTTGAATCATGGCAGTCCCGAGTTAAATTATCAACTGGTGCCATTTACCTGAACTTTGGAGGGTGGGGGGCTAGTGCAGCATTGTTGGAGATAAAAAGGATCTATGGTTATAATCCAGTCTGATATTAATTTCTTTCAGCAGTGTAGTAGGACTATCAGTGAATTTATATATTTATTTTTTTTTAAGAAGTTAATTATAAAAATAAATTATCAAACCACATCCTTGAATGTTCTATACATGTCTGCAAGCCTCATTTGAAGAAAGACAAACTTTCTTAAAAAAATATGATGGAGGGCAACAAGATTAGTTTTAGATGTAAAAAAAAAAAATGCTCATAAAGAAGAGATTTCAATTATGTAAGCTACAAAATTTGGAAATTATTAACATGCAGGAATTGTGTAGCAGTTTTATGCTAATTCCTAAAATGGCATCCAATTTTCACCATGAACATACAGATTTTTTTCCAAAATGTTTACATTTATATAAGTGAGCTATTTAAATTGAATTTCATTTCATTGCCTTTTAATTTTAAAACTACTGGTTATAGATTTCTCTTGCATTTTAATAATTTTATTATTAAAATAAAATAATAATAATAAAAAATCCTATACATATAAAATTGCACTTGATGAAGCAGTTCATAAAAGCCTTGATCTGTGCAGTAAATTCTTATCCCTATCAGAAGTAATACTTAGTGAAGGAATTTTGTAGGTTCTCAGATAATAAAATTTTAAGTTCAGATGAACAGTTCAAAAAAACAAGACTTAAAAGAAAAAAAAAAAAAAAGTGGATTGCTTTTAAAGATATATTATTAACATTTTTATGACATCACAAGAACCCAAATTACCAATGTACTGTCAACAGTATGCTCAATAAAATTAGAATTATAGTACGAATTTGAAGCATTATATCTTACCTCACATTGTACTGCTTCTTTGAAAATCCTGAAGTTTTAATAATGAAAAAAGGGAATATTTTATCAAGTGAATGAAGAGGAGGTATGAGGGAGAGCAGGCCAACATTAAATTGGCTGATTACTACTGTCTGGTATAACACTTTTGGAGACATGAAGTAATACATAAAAGAAAGGCAACAAAATTTGGCTTGTAGGATAGATTTTAATTTCATAAAGAAATTAAGGATAATGGTGATTAATATTAATTCCACATTAATGATCTTTTCATGAAAATTTAAGTGTAATTATTATTATGCAAAATGTTCATTGTGTTAAATATAATAATTTTCTTCCTAATTTGTAAAAATTCCTTATGCCATAAAAGAAAAAAGAAAAGAAACCTGCATAGTTGAATTGTAGAAATCACTTATTAGAACCAAAATAATATTTTTTAATTTGCAGCTGGACTATGTGGTTATAGACTGGATGTCAAAAAACTTTCTTTTAGTTGAAACTTAGAATAAGATCCACATAGCCTTGTGGGGGTGAAGAGCCCTATGTAAATTTAAAGAATGATAAATAACCATTGTGGAAAAATTTGAAATCAGAAATGTGAACTTTTTTGAGATCAGATGCTACATAAACTTTTTCTTGCATTATTCTGCAACTTTAATTTTAATATTACTTTTAATAGCTAAATTCAGATCATTTTCAATTTTGATGAAAAAATAAAAGATTACAGGTAAAATGTTTTGTTTTTGCACTGAATTCATATTTACCTTCATTTTATTTCTTTATAGCTATTTAGAATCAGCAATTCTACCAAGAAGCAACATACAAGTGGTGAAATTATCAATTTAATGGCAACAGACACAGATGAAATACTAGAAATTACTTTCATGTTTCACAATTTGTGGAGTGTACCAGTAAGATTAGCTCTTGGGATGTACTTTCTGTGGCATTATCTTGGACCATCTTGTTTAATGGGAATTGTTGTTATTGTTATTCTTACTCCATTCACATTTGTCCTTGGAAGAAAAGTAGATTTACTACAGGTAAATTTTTGTTTTAATGAATGATAAAAAGGATCTATATGATATGATCTCTATATAAATAAACTAATTGCCACACTTTGCTTCATTAGAATATCATAAAAATTGGAAATTTTATTGTTATTTACAGTTGTCTATGCATTTCTAAAGTGGTTATTTTTTTTTCTTATCATTGGCAAAATGAAGAGTTATTAACAGAAAAATAATTTGCATGTTATGTAATATACTGACAGAAAGGCTTTTTTTTTTTCTCTGACTTTCTGTATGTATATTGCTATACAAAGACAGGAAAAATGTTTTTGTCTGTCAATCAAGCAACATGCAAGTTATTTTCTCTAAACTTTTAGATTGCAGCACTTTGGGATAAAGTATGCTGAGCCATATTTGGGTGTGTTCAGGTATTTATGAATGTAAATATGTGAACATGGCTCTGGTGTACATAAATCTGCATGTAACAACTGAACTCCCAGTAGATAGATTTATATGAAATTTTATATTTAGTTTTTTAAAAAGATTTGTTGAGCCATCCTAAATTTCATGGACGCCTCCGTAGCCAGGTGGGAAGGAGCAGCAGTGCGTAGCACACGCTTCTTGATTAGACCGGGGTTCGAGCCCGGTCTAATCCATCCCATCACCACCAAATACGGAGGATGTGGAAAGGTCAAGGGAATGACCACATATTCCCGGAGTAATATGGCCTTAGTTGCTAATGCTCCTAAAAACCAAATAAATAACATAACCCAAATTTCATTAAACTTGGACATTTATAAATCTGGCAATTATTATTATTTTTATTTTTTTTTCTCATATAGTTTGTATGGAAAAAAAAAAAAAAAAAAAATTCGTTGATTAAAAATCTTTTTAATGTATTAATATATTTTAATATATTAAAAATCTTTTTTATATATATATACAACTGTTAAGAAGCAAAATAAGCAGAAAAAGGAAAATAGTAAACGTTATTGTATGTCTAATGCTCCAAAACGTGCAGTGCAGCAGTAAAGGAAGCAAAAGGATATAAATGTGTGGTTTGTAAAATAGATAGTGTCTGTAAAAATGGAAATGAAAAGTACACATGGTGCCTGAACTAAGAGAAGTATTAGCATTAGCAAGGACACGTGATGCAAGAAAGCAAGCTTATATAGCATCAGCCAAAAAAAAAAAAAAAAAAACCTTATTTCACCCATCCCCTCACTCCAAATGTTTGTCAAGTTCTGCCTTGAATCAATTTAAGCTATCAACTTCAACGATGACAGATGGAAGTTTGTTCCAGCAATCAACCACCCGCTGGCTAAAGGCAAATTTCCGCACATCTATCCTACAACCATCTTTCCTCAATTTGAATTTATGCCCTATCAGCCGATTATTCTGAGCAAGAAAAAGAATACCATCAGCATTGAGTATGCTCAAACCATTCAAGGCTTTACACACCTCAATCAGATCACCTCGCTGGTTCTGTTCACTAATCTTGTTGCCCTTCTCTGTACTCGTTCCAACAGCTCTACATCCTTCTTAAAATGAGGCCTTCAGACCTATATACAGTACTCAAGGTGTGGCCTGACAATTGCTTTATACAAGAGGATAATCACCTCCTTATCCCTATTAGAAACATTTCTGTATATCATTGACAAGACACCATGGGCTACTCTTGCAGACCGTCAGCACTGCTCAGAGAACTTCATATCTGCCTGCACAATTACCCCCCATGTCCTTTTCATTCTCTACCACTGTCAGTGTGGTGCCACAGAGTTGATACGTTACTCTGGGATTACTGCTTCCATATGTAGTACTTTACATTTGTCAATGTTAAACTTCATTTGTCACCTCTCAGCCCATCTGCTCAACTTTTCTAGATCCTGTTGCAGCAGTGTACTGTCATTAGTGTCTTTAACAACCCTGCCAACCTTTGTATTGTCTGCAAACTTGGACATTAAGCCTGATAGACCATCATCAATATCATGTATAAATACAGAAAAAACAATGGACCCAACACTGAACCCTGAGGGACTCCACTAATAACATTAGTCCAGGAAGAGCAGTGTCCATTGATTACCAATCTCTGTCTTCTCCCACTCAATCATCCCTTTATCCATAGCAGCAATTTGCCTCCAATGCCACACTACTCCAATTTGTGCAGCAGTCTTCCATGTGCAACAGTATCAAAGGCCTTTCTAAGATCCGAATATATGATATCAAAGTTATTCTTTGCATCCAGTTCCTTTGTGACTACATCATAGCACCCAATCAAATTAGTCAGACAAGACTTCCTGTTAACAAATCCATGCTGTGTCCAAGCTATAACTGAAGTCTTGTCTAGATGATCCTGCAATGTTTCTTTAACCAGTGCCTCCATTAATTTTCCTGGAACAGAAGTTAAACTCACAGGTCTATATTTCTTTTCAGCCTTTGATCTTCCTTTGTGAATTGGAGTCACATTTGCACATCTCCAGTGTATGGGTACCTCCCCTGAGTCCAGGGAAGCTCTCATAATTATGGCTAAGGGTTTCCTTACTTCCTTTGCCGCCTCCTTTAATATAACTGGATAGATTCCATCCACCCCAGGTGCCTTTCTTATGTTTATCTTCAACAATTTCTCCTCCTCTTTACTCTGTTATTACAAGATTATCTAGCTTACTTCCAGAGTTGAATACACCTCAGGCATTCCCCTCCCTGAATAATTCCTCATGTGTGAATGTAGATGCAAAATACTCATTTAGTTTGTTACCCATCTGAGCAGGATCATTAACAGTTGAACCATCGATATCAAGTGGACCAATCTGATTCATCCCCTTCATTCTAGAGTTTACATAGTGTGAATCAGAGCTGTAATACTCAATACGTTGATATTAATATTTGTAAAATAATAAGGAGTTTAGCTCAATATAGTATGTAGAACACTTCCGTATGATACTCTTCAGAAGAGTATCATACGGAAGTGTGATACTCTTCATAAATTAAATGAAAAAATAGAAAACTTACATTAGAGTAAAAAATAAATAATTAAAAATAAATTTAACGCAATTAAAAAGAATCTAATGAAAATATTCAAAACTATTTTCCTTCTTGTTTAATTGTGTTATATTGATTTGAATTGTGATAAATTGGTTTTTAGTTATTTATTTTTTACTCTAATGTAAGTTTTTGATTTTTTTAATTTTAATTTCTGGAAAGTATTATGTGGAAGTGTTCTACGTACTATATTGAGGTAAACTCCTCTTATTATTTTACAAATATTCTAGAGTTTACATAAGGAAAGAACTCTTTGCTGTTTTTGTTTCCATCCTTTGCCAAAGATTTCTCATAATCTGCCTTCGCCTGCCTAACCTCCTTTGTAACTTGGTTACAGACCAGCTTATATCTATCATAAGCTTCTGTGTCACATGTTAATTTATATGTATCAGATGCATTTTTCTTCTCTGTCACATGTCTAATTAGTTCATATGACATCCATTTAGGCCTAAATCTTGAACAATATTTCTTTGTTGGTATGAAAAGCCTAGTAGCTTCCAAGATTAATTCTTTGATTGCTTTCCATTTTGAATTTGCTGTTGGTAACATCATCAGTTGGTCCTACCGTATAGAATTTAAATACTGTTTCAGACTACCGTAGTCGCCTTTACGAAAGCAAAAACCCTTCCCTTTACCCTTGATGGTTGTTACCTCTTTAAGTAAATCCCAGTTCAGCACACTGTGATTACTGCCACCTAGTGGTTTCTTTATCTGTAGATTCTTGATGCATGAATAATCACTATTGATAATCAGATCAAGACTATTATTCCTTCTAGTTGCCTCCTGAACATGCTGCTATAGAAAACAATCATCCAATAAATTCAGAAGACCCTCATCATTACTCCCTCCTCAAAAGCCTTGCTAGTGTGTGTGTGAGTGACTAAACCGCAAATTCCAGTCAGTCTCTGGGAAATTAAAATCCTCCCATTATAAGACACTGATTTACTGGCCCACTCTATTTGTGCACAATTGCTCATTGTACTCATCAGATTCATTAGGCCTATAACACACACCTACTCTTATTTTTCCTTTCCCAGTGCTTATGTCACACCAAACAGACTCAACATTGCATTGTCCACCAACATCAATTGGATGCACTTCCTTAGATTTTTATGTGTTTCTTAACTAACAGCATAACTCCTCCTCCCTTTCTGTCCTGTCTATCTTTTCTGTACACATTGTACTCCCCAAATTCCAGTTCTGTATTGCTTATATCTGTTTGACACCATATCTCTGATATCCCAACAATGTCTGCCTTTGATGTCTTGACTAGCACTTCAAGCTCATTGAATTTATTAACTATACTCCTAGCATTGGTGTACATGCAAGTATACATGTACCTGTTTCTACTCTTAGTTATTATAACACAGCCCGTGTATTTACTTGTTCCACTATGACTCCCAGCAGTCCTGGAAATTCCCATTGCCTTGCTTTCTAGGCTGCTGCTCAATTGCATTTTAATAGAAGTAGTGCAAGAATCACTTTTACCTCTGCCAGCTGCTACTGTTAATCTATTATTCCGTGTATCCCCCCAATCTAGCAGTTTTCCAACCCACCTAACTCTGCCTCGATAGCATCATCAAATATTCTTGCATCCTTTGTATTTAAGTGTATCCCATCCCTGTAGAAGCAGTCTCTCCTGTTAACAAGCACAGATCAGGCTGAGAAAAATTCTACCTGTTGAACCTTGAAAAATCTCTCCAGGGCCGAATTGATCGACAAGGCTCTCATCATATACTCCCTCCTCTTGTGCCCAGCCAGAATTGCAGACACTTTTTCAAATTCAACCTTAACTCACGGCTTTTTTTTTTTTTTTTTTCAGCATTGACTTTTACTTGTTAAGTAATTCTGCCGGTCTCCTATTCTTAATATCATCTAGTGCCAACGTGTACAACAATATCACCCTTTGTGCCCTTAAAAGATGATATCTGCTCTACAACATCATCAACCTTTGCCCCTGGTAGATATACCCTGATCCTGTTCCATCTATCCTTTTTGCACAATATGTTCCCAGTTTCCCTGACAATAGTCACCTACAACAACTAGTTCCTTTGGGACCAGTGCATTCTGTCTTGGGGTTTGCCGCTGTGTTGCTTGATGTTCAGGTGCAAGCTCTGGCATTGATGTGGCCAGCTGAGAGCTTGATGGGCCCCTCAATTTAAATCCTTCAAGGGCATCCACCCTGTCCTTCAAGCTCTCATATAAGCCCATAATAATGCTGAGTTGGTGCCTGATTTCTGAAAAAAGTCTGGGTGCAAGGTTAGCCTGTGCAGACATTGCTCCTTAAAGCTCTTCAAACAGAGAAGTTTTTCCTGATTTATTTTCTGCTTTATTAGTTTAAATTGTCATATTAACTTTTTTCTAGAGTAGCTTTATATTCCTAGTTACGATACTTAGTTTAAAGTTTAACTTAGACAGAGATTTCGTAGATATTACTTAGTATCGGTAACGGTATCAAATCCACGTGTCACAAATTGAACGAGAGGTCTTTTAACCAAATTTAGTCGATTTATTAACCAATTGTTATATCAAATTATCTTCTATAAGTAGATTATAGACCTAGGCAGGATCCTTAGTTTAGTCTAAATTGAGATAGCGAGATTTCGAAGCTAATCAATACTTACGAGTCCGTAGAAATACCGTTCGTGAATTCCCGCCATTTTTACACGATAGCATAAGCTTAGTGTAGTATACTGCATAATATAATATTGTCAATTAATCAGTAAATCTATTAATCTTGATAAACTTTATTGTCAATTAAATTGTGTTTTTAACTCTATAAATATATATAACGACTTAATCGTAACAAATAATTAATACATAACTATAGTGGTACACGTGATACGGAAGTTGTATAAAGGGAACACTAGATACTGAAAAAAAAAAAAAAAAAAATATATATATATATAACATAACTGTTTTGGGATATAACTTAAGGATTTAATTTTTGTTTTAAATTTTATTGAATTAAATTGGAATCATGACTCTGACCAGAGCAGCAAAGCAAAAGGCTCAAGCTAATGGGAGTGCTGTGGTTCAGGGGAGAACTGAGGGGGGCAGTTGCCCTCTGAATCACAGTCTATTAAAATGCACTGTTTGCTTGATGTTTGCGGAGCAGTCGGGTACGGGACATGATACTGCCAAAGGGATGTCTTTGTGTGTGCACGATGTAAGGAGTGCAAGGAAATCAGGCGACAACTCAGCGTTGTTATGGGCCTTTATGAGACCTTGAAGGACAGGGTGGATGCCCTCGAAGGAAATAAATTGAGGGGCCCATCAAGCTCTCAGCTGCCCACATCAACGCCAGAGCTTGCACTTGGTCATCAGGCAACACAGGGGCAGCCCCCTAGGCAGAATGCGCTGGTCCCACAGGAACTAGTAGTTGTTGGTGACTCTATTGTCAGGGAAACGGGGAACATACTTTGTAAAAAGGATAGGTGGAATAGGACCAGGGTATGTCTGCCAGGGGCAAAGGTTGATGACGTTGTAGAGCGGATATCATCTTTTAAGGGCACAAAGGGTGATATAGTTGTACACGTTGGCACTAATTATATTAAGAGTAGGAGACCGGCGGAATTACTTAGCAAGTACAGGTCACTGTTGAAAAAAAGCCGTGAATTAGGGTTGAACTTGAAAGTGTCTGCAATTCTGCCCAGACACGATAGGAGGGAGTATATGATGAGAGCCTTGTCGATCAATTCGGCCCTGGAGGGATTGTGCAAGGCTCAAGGGGTAGAATTTTTTTCAGCCTGGACTGTACTTGTTAACAGGAGAGATTGCTTCTACAGGGATGGGATACACTTAAATAGAAAGGGTGCAAGAATTTTTGCTGATGCTGTCGAGGCAGTGTTAGGTGGGTCGGAAAACTGCTAGTTGGGGGGGATACAAGGACTAATAGATTAACAGTAGCCACTGGCAGAGGTGGAAGTGATTCTTGCACTGCTTCTATTCAAATGAGCAGAAGTCTGAAAAACAAGATGCAGGATATTTCAGAGACTGCTGGTAGTCATTGCGTTACAAGTAAACACATGGGTTGTGTTAGGGTAGCTAAGAATAGAAACAGGTGCATGTATACCTGCGTGTACACCAATGCTAGGAGTTTGGTAAATAAATTTGATGAATTTGAGGTATTGCTCAAAACATCAAAGGCAGATATTGTTGGGATATCAGAGACGTGGTGTCACACAGATATAAGTAATGCGGAACTGGAATTTGGGGAATACAATGTATATAGAAAGGACAGACAGGACAGGAGGGGAGGAGGGGTTATGCTATTAATTAAGAAACACATAAAGTCAAAGGAAGTGAAGCCAGTTGACATCGATGGACAGGGCAGTGTCGAGTCAGTTTGGTGTGACATAAGCATAGGGAAATCAAAATTGAGAGTAGGAGTGTGCTATAGGCCTAATGACTCTGATGAGTATAATAATATATTGTACAGGGAAATAGAGTGGGCCAGTAAATCAGAGAGTCTTATAATGGGGGATTTTAATTTCCCAGATATTGACTGGAATTTGTGGGTTGGTCACTCGCACACTAGCAAGGCTTTTGTGGATTTATTGGATGATTGTTTTCTACATCAGCATGTTCGTGAGGCAACAAGAGGGAGCAATACTCTTGATCTGATTATCAGTAGTGATTCTTCATGCATTAAGAACCTGCAGATAAATGAACCACTAGGTGGCAGTGATCACAGTGTGTTGAAGTGGGATTTACTCAAGGAGGTAACTACCATCAGAGGTAAAGGGAAGGGTTTTTGTTTTCGTAAAGGCGACTATGATGGTCTGAGACAGTATTTAAATTCTATACAGTGGGACGAACTGATGATGTTACCAACAGCAAACTCAAAATGGGAAGCATTCAAGGAACTAATATTGGTGGCTACCAGGCTTTACATACCAACTAAGAAATATTGTTCAAGGTTTAGGCCTAAATGGTTGTCAGATGGACTAATGAGACATGTGGCAGAGAAGAAAAATGCATGGGATACATACAAATTAATGGGTGACATGGAAGCCTATGATAGATATAAGTTGGTCTGTAACCAAGTCACAAAGGAGATTAGGCAGGCAAAGGCAGACTACGAAAAATCCTTGGCAAAGGATGCAAAGAAAAACAGAAAGGAGTTCTTTACATACTTGAACTCGAGAAGGAAAGGGATGAATCAGATTGGTCCACTGGATATTGATGGTTCAACAGTTGAGGATCCTGCTCAGGTGGCTAACAATCTAAACGAGTATTTTGCATCTACATTCACGCATGAGGAGTTATTCAGGAAGGAGAATGATGTAGGTAAAGTAAACATTGGCAGTGAGCTGGATGATTTTGTAATAACTGAGAGGAAAGTGGAGGAGAGATTGTTGAGGATAAACATAAAAAAGGCACCTGGGGTGGATGGGATCTATCCAGTTATATTAAAGGAGGCAGCAAAGGAAGTATGCAAACCCCTAGCCATAATTATGAGAGCTTCTTTGGACTCAGGGGAGGTACCCATAGACTGGAGATGTGCAAATGTAACCCCAATTCACAAAGGAGGATCAAAGGCTGAAACAAGTAATTATAGACCTGTTAGTTTAACTTCTGTTCCAGGTAAATTAATGGAGGCACTGGTTAAAGAAGCACTGCAGGATCATCTAGACAAGAATTCAGTTATAGCTCAGACGCAGCATGGTTTTGTTAAGGGCAGGTCTTGCCTGACCAATTTGATTGGATACTATGATGTAGTCACAAAAGAACTGGATGCAGGGAATAACTTTGATATTATATATTTGGATCTTAGAAAGGCTTTTGATACTGTTGCACATGGAAGACTGCTGCACAAATTGGAGCAGTGTGGCATTGGAGGCAAATTGCTGCTATGGATAAGGGGATGGTTGAGTGGCAGAAGACAGAGAGTGGTAATCAATGGACACTGCTCAACGTGGACTAATGTTATTAGTGGAGTTCCTCAAGGTTCAGTGTTGGGTCCATTGTTGTTTTCGGTGTTTATGAATGATATTGATGATGGGATATCAAGTTTAATGTCTAAGTTTGCAGATGATACAAAGGTTGGCAGGGTCGTTAAGGACACTACTGACGCTATGCTGCTGCAACAGGATCTGGAAAGGTTGAACAGATGGGCTGAGAGGTGGCAAATGAAGTTTAACATTGACAAATGTAAAGTACTACATATGGGTAACAGTAACCCCAGAGCAATGTATCAACTCTGCGGTACTACACTGACAGTGGTGGAGAATGAAAAGGACCTGGGGGTAATTGTGCAGGCAGATATGAAGTTCTCTGAGCAGTGCAGACGAGCTGCAAGAGTAGCTCATGGTGTCTTGTCAATGATATACAGGAATTTTTCTAGCAGGGATAAGGAGGTGATTATTCCCTTGTATAAGGCAATGGTTAGGCCACATCTTGAGTACTGTATACAGGTCTGGAGGCCTCATTTCAAGAAGGATGTAGAGCTGCTGGAACGGGTACAGAGAAGGGCAACAAGATTAGTAAATGGAACAAAGGGTTGCTCTTACGAAGAAAGGCTTAAGTTTTGCAAATTACAGAGTCTGGAGACTAGGCACCGGCGAGGTGATCTGATAGAGGTGTATAAGGCTTTGAATGGTTTGAGCATGCTCAATGCCAATGGGATTCTTCATCTTTCTCAGAATAATCACCTCAGAGGGCATAAATTCAAATTGAGGAAGGACGGATGTCGGATAGATGTGCGGAAATTTGCCTTTGGCCAGCGGGTGGTTGGTTGGTGGAACCGACTTCCATCACTTGTTGTTGAAGTTGATAGCCTAAACAAATTTAAAGCTCAACTGGACAGGTATTTCGAACGAACGGAGGGGTGAAATGGGAGAGGGTTTTTTTTTTTTTTTTTTTTTTTTTTTGGCTGATGCTGAATAAGCTTGCTTTCTTGCATCATATGCCTCTACTAATGCTAATGCTAATTCCCCCTGGCAATATCATGTCCCATTCCTGATTGCTCCACAAACATCAAACAAGCAGTGAATTTCAATAGACTGTGATTCAGAAAACAACCCCCCCCCCCCCCCGTTCTACCCTGAGCCACAGCATTTCCACTAGTTTGAGCCTTTTGCTTTGCTGCTCTGGTCTGAGTCATGATTTCTATTCAAGTTCAATAAAATTCCAATACAAAATATAACCCTAAATTTATATTCCAATGCAGTTATAACACTATATATATATGTATTTCGGTGTCGAATGTTATCTCAGAGTTACGTTATGACTTTCTTATCCCCTGTCAACTTATATGTATTAATTTATGATGTTACGTTTGTAAAAACTAGGTCGCTATATTTATTTAGTTAAGGTACAATTCAGTTGATAATGAAATTTAATAAGATTAATAAATTTTACTGATTAATTAATACTACTATACTTACTATCTAGTTTTCCGTTAGACCTTACGCTATCTAGTTCGGTGCACATGTTGTATCTATAACATTGGTGCCAAGTTACGAACGGTTAATCTATGGACATGAGGTATTTACTTTCCCAATCGCGCTATATAAATTCAAAATAAACCATGGAGCTTGGTCGGGTCTATAAGCTACTTATATAAAATAATTTAATCTAACAATTAAGTTAATAAAGTGGCTAAGTATAATTAAAAACTTTGCATTCTCGGGGAGCGGCAAAACCTGTTCAACACATGGATTTGATACCCTTACCGATACTAAATAATAACGTAGAAAATCTCTTATCTAAATTCAAATTAAACTAAAGTATTGTTACTAGGAATATAAAGCAACTTTAAAAAATAAATTAGTATGCCAATTTAAGTCAATAAAAAAGCAAAACTTTTCTATTTGCTGGAGCCCGTAAAAACTTTGCCTGTTCATGTGTACTCTCGCAGCAGCACGTGTACTCTCACAGCAGCTCGAAGTTTAAGGGATAGTCGAAAGTGGAAGTGAAGTAGTGGTTAAACAGGTGAAAGAATTTGAAAAACCTAGTACAAAAATTAGCTGGGACTGAGGAAAAAAAAAATAATAATAAATAAGTAAGTAAATACTATATTCAGATATGGGAGGGCAATTTTAGCAAGAGGTCGAATTAAGTTATGGCAAATATGCAAAATCTGAATATAGTAGATGAAAATATGATATACAGTCAGGAAATTCATCAGGGGACTACTCCTGACCATGTATCAGGCACTGCATTTCCAAACTTGTCTGCAGTATTTGAAAAAGGGGGGGGGAGCAGATATGCTGCCTTTATCATAATACTAGTAGACAAGGTGGTCCCTATGCAGTGTAAAAATAAAGTTAATAATGTAAATTAAAATAAATACAAATTTACAAAAGTGTAATGTGAAATATAACCTTTCACCCCTTCCGCACTTCACATTTGTATTATATTTCACGTTACACTTTTGTAAATTTGTATTGAGCTTGCTCAATCCATTCAAAGCCTTAAACACCTCGATCAGATCACCTTGAAGGTGCCTAGTCTCCAGACACTACAGTTTGCAAAATGGAAGTCTTAGTACAACAACCTTTTTATTCCCTTCACCAATCTCATTGCCTTTCTCTGTACCTGTTCCAGCAGATGTACATCCCAAAATGAGGCCTTGCAGCCTGTATGTGGTGCAGCCTAATCAATGCCTTATCAATGGGGTTATCACTTCCTTATCCTTTCTAGCAAAGTTACTGTATATTATAGACAAAACCACATGAGCTGTCTTAGCAGCCTGTCTGAATCACTCAGAGAACTTTATATCTGACTGCATAATTACCCTCATCCCTTTTTCATTTTCCACTATTTTCATGTAGTACTACATGATATGTTAATCTGGGATTGCTGCTACCAATATGCATATTTTGCATCTTCAATCTGAGAAACTGCCATTTCTCAACCCATCTGTTTAATTTTTTTTTAATCTTGTTGCAGTAGCTTAGCATTAGTATTAATAGAGGTATATGATGCAAGAAATCAGCTTATACAGCATTAGCCAAAAAAAAAAAAAAAACCCCTATTTCACCAATCCGTTCACTCCAAATGCTTGTCTAGTTCTGCCTTGAATTTATTTAAGCTGTCAACTTCCACGACAGATGGAAGTTTGTCCAGCAATCAACCACCTGCTGGCTAAAGGCAAATTTCCGCACATCTATTGATGATTACTGTCATTAATGACCCTGTCAACCTATGTATCATTTGCATACTTAAACATTATGCCTGATATACATTCATTAATAAACATAGAAAACAACAATTGGCCCAGCAATGAATCTTTGAGGGCCCCACTAATAACATTAGTCCATGATAAGCAGTGTCAATTAATAGTCATTCTCTGTCTTCTCTCACTCAACTATCCCTTTATCCAGAGCAGTAGCTTTCCCTTAATACCACATTGTTCCAATTTGTATATCAGTCTTGTGTGCAACAATATCAAAAACTTTCCAGAATTGATATTAAAAGAAATTTTTTTTTTTTTTTTTTTTTTTGCATTCATTTCCTTTGTTACTGCATAATAGAATCCATTCATATTGGTCAGACAAGATGGCTTCTTAAATTCATGCTGTGACTGTAGTATAATTGCATTACTGTCTAGATTGTCTGCATTACTTCTTCAACCAAATGACTCCATTATTTTCCTTGGAAGAAGTTAAAATAACAGGTCTATAATTACTCATGTAATTATGGTTAAGCTTCAACAATTTCTGTTCCACTTTCCTCTCAGTTATCACAAAATCATATAGCTCTGTTAGATTTTGATGAACTTCTGGCATTTCTCCTTCCCTAAAGGCCTCCTCATGTGTGAATGTACATGCAAAATAGCTATTCAGTTTATCAGCAGCCTGAACAGGATCATCAGCAGTTAAAACATCAAATGAACTAATTTTGTTTCAATCTCTTCCTTCTACTGTTAATATGAGTAAAGTCTTTGCTGTTTTTCTTGGTATTCTTTGCCAGAGACTTCTTGTAATCGCCTGAGCTTACCTATCTTCCTTTGTGACTTTATTTCAGACTAGGTTATATCTACCACAGGATTCTGTATCACCTGTAATTTATATGCATCCCACACATTTTTCTTCTTTGCCACATGTCTCAACAGTTCATGTGACATCCATTTAGATCTTAGCCTGGAATGGTATTTCTTAGTTGGTATGAAAAACCTAGTAGCTTCTATGATTACTTCCCTGACTGCTTCCCATTTAGAATTTGCTGTTGGTAACATCATTAATTGGTTCCACTGTATAGAATTTAAACTGTCTGAGACACTGTGGTCACCCTTATGAAAGCAAAAGCCCTTCCCTTTAACCTTGACAGTAGTTTTGCCTTTAAGTAATTCCCACACCAGCATACTATGACCACTGCCAACCAGAGTTTTTACCTGCAGATTCTTAATGCATGAAGAATTGCTATTGACAATCAGATCAAGAGTATTGCTTCCTCTTGTTGCTTCTCTAACATGTTTTACAAAACTGTTATCCAATAAATCTACAAAAGTTTTTTTCTAGTATGTGAATGAAAAACCCGTAAGCTCCAGTCAATATTTAGAAAGTTAAAGTCCTCCATTAGAAGATATTCTGATTTACTGGCTTATGTCACACCTTTTCTGTACCCATCATACTCCCCATATTCAAATTTTACATCCCTTATGTCTGAGTGTGACACCATGTCTCTGATATTTCCACAGTATTTATTAAGTCATCATTTGATGAATTAATAAATTCTTCAAATTTATTTACTATGCTCCTAGTATTACTGTACATGCATGTATTCTTACTCTTAGTTACTCTAACGTAGCTCATGTATTTATTTGTTTCATGATGACTCATAGCAGGTCTTGAAATTCATGAAACCTTGCTTTCCAAGGCTACTGCATGTTGCAATAGAAGCAGTGCAAGAATCAGTCTCGCCTCTGCCTGTTAGTCAGTGTATCCCCCTACATGAGTGACATCTATCCCAATTTATGAAATATGAATTTCTCAATTATTATATTTCTAATCGATCTGCATCTTTAATTGTTTTGTTATTGAAGAAGTTTGGCCATATGTAAAAATAAGAACAAGAAATGTTCCTAAGCATATTAATAGCAGTTACTGAAAAACAATTTTTAAAATGAGCAGCATTTTTCCGACTATTTACTGAAGTGCTTTGCTACTACGTTTGGTCCATGTGTATCCCAACAGAGACACTCGCTTGCTTCAGATGTTTACTTCTCTTGGTAGTGTCCATTACTGTTGCACATAGTTTATTCAATTTTAGTTTCTTTCAAGTTTTGCTTACTTAATGTGAAGATGTTCCAATGCAGCCATTTTTTTTTTTTTTTTTTTTTCATGTGAAAAAAAAAATGTACAAAGTTTAAATATCCTCATACATACTTTTTAGTGTAGAAGAATTTTATATTTAAAAAATAATTGAATATCTTTGAATAATTTTTCATGCAGATTTTAAGGTTATAAAATGGCATACCTTATCTAAGTCTGTTGATGAGAAGGAAAATTGTATGCCCATTAGAGACGTAACATTTTTTTCCACTGATAAAGGAAACAATGTTCTCCATATTATGTGACATGTGAATATTAACAATTATAATTAAAGCTTCATAAATTTCTGTTATGTTCCAACGCATAATGAAGTGTATGTAATCATTTCTTAGTAATTATAGTGTTAATAATCATGACCTTCACTAACTACGTGATCTATCTTATGTCTTATCAATACTCCTTATCTGTGCCTTATTAAGGCGATACATGAAGTAACCTGTCACTTTCTTAAATCTAGTGAAAAAGACTTGAAGATGAAGCTTGCCATTTGGTACTGATGAATAATTATATCTGGGCTTATAGATTGTAAATGTAAAGTTTCAGTCCTTTCATGATTTGTGCATTTATTTATGATTTTCCATGCTTTATATTGCACTTTATTAAAGAGAGGCAGATGGGGAGCAGTATTTTTCACTTTGCAGAGCTTACTGCAAGTATTTGGTCATACATTCTGTACCCACTAGCTTATAATAACAAAATAAATTAACCTAATATAATAGCAGTATCAATATTAGTGTTAACCATACTAAGAAAATAAATGCACAAGGCTAAATACACTATGAATTAAAAATTTACTACAGAACTATCAGCGATATATCACAATATTTAGTACTACTGTTGTAGTTCACTACTACGAACAAAGTATTGTGATATATCACTGATAGTTCTGTAGTATTAACCATATAGGGCAAGGAAGCCAGTCTTTTGCTACACCAGTTAAAAAAGTAAAGTAGATAAGAAAATACAAAATTTCAAACACTAATGCACAGTACGGGTAGTAAATGGATGGCCATTGCACAAAACAGAAGGAACTGGAAAGGACTTCATCCTGCAGTGGATTGAAAATGTCTGATGATAAATGCATGGCACAGGTTTCAGAACTTATTTGCCATAAACTAATTACACTAGCCAACAAAATATTTTTTGTTGGCAATGAAAATATAGGATTCTGGAGGAAATAAACACTCTGATTCTGAAAATCACCATAAAAAGTCTATCACGTCTATATCAAACGATGTACCAACAAACTTGATTATACATGTATTTCCCTTTATTTTAATATTAAATGATGTTTAATATTAAAATAAAGGGAAATACATATATAATTCAAGTTTGTAAGTGAAAAAAATATATATATATTATTATACATTTTCTATAACTCATTTCACTTTGGAAAAAATATCATAAATCATTGCAAAATAGTTATATTTCAATAATATATAATCAGCATACCTGTAATTGTCCTTAAAAATGTTTGCTACTAAGGAATTTTCTCTTGTATTCCTGCTTACTCTCCCTCACAACGAACCAGCAGTAATCCCTCATCATTACAGGATCTCAATGACCTTGGTACTTCTTATCCATCATGGAAATATCTTGATGCAACCCCCTTGTTCATCACTCTCATCTTCCAGATTTTCGGGAGAAAATTTGAGATGGGAATGAAGAAAATGAATTTTCAATGAAGTTTGGCAGCCCTTGTTTTTGTAGCATTTGAGTAAATTAGACACCAATCTTTCATAGTTTTTTTTCTTTCCTACTACCCAAAAAACCATGTACTACTGTCTTAAATGATCGCCAAACTGCCAGTTCAACCTCCTTTAACTGGGTTTCAAACACATTGTCTTTCAGGAGTTTCCTAATTTTGGGTCCTACGAAACTTCCTTCCTTAAGTTTGGCATATGTTAAATTAGGAAACGCACTTCTCAAGGATGCAAATCCATTACCTTCTTGGTTCCTTCACGAAATTTTTCATCAATCTAAGTTTGATGTGTAGGGGTGGAAGAAGAACCTTGTTTGATTGCACTAAAGGAATATATTTTACATAACATTGTCCTGGTATGAATTTGTTCTGCTTGTCCTAATTTTGGGTCCTACGAAACTTCCTTCCTTAAGTTTGGCATATGTTAAATTAGGAAACGCACTTCTCAAGGATGCAAATCCATTACCTTCTTGGTTCCTTCACGAAATTTTTCATCAATCTAAGTTTGATGTGTAGGGGTGGAAGAAGAACCTTGTTTGATTGCACTAAAGGAATATATTTTACGTAACATTGTCCTGGTATGAATTTGTTCTGCTTGTCCTAATGTTGCACAACATAATGTTCTTCTGTTGCATGGCTGTCCCATTAACACAAAAAACTATATTTTGTGAAACCCCCTGCAAACCAATAACCTTAAGATTACTGCATATGTTCCAACCATAATCCTGGTATTTTATACTTATAGAACCTTAGACATGTTTTCACTTTCTTTAAATTCAGGCCCCTCTGTAGCCAGGTGGGCAGGAGCAGCAGTGCATAGCACACGCTTCTTGATTAGACTGGGGTTCGAGCCCGTGACCACCAAATACGGAGGATGCAGAAGGATCAGGGAATGACCACTGCATATCCTCGTAGCAATATGGCCTTAGTTGCTAATGCTCCTAAAAACCAAATAACAACAATTCTTTAACTCCACCTGAATGAAACACAGAAACTGATGGAAATTTGTTGCCATTATGAAACAAAACTGCTTTTAAACTTAATTTTGAGGCATCTGTGAATAACCTCCATTCATCTGACTTATGCACAACACCTAGTTCTTTCAGAAGTCCAATAATGTCTTTGCAAAAACACATACCATTATCCATAGCAAAGTATTTCAAAAACTTTTCGTGTCTTTTATGAAACGCTGAAATATTTTCCTGTTGTGAGTATATTCCACTGCTGTAATCTAGAACTTAACAGTTCAGCTTGTTCTTTCAGCAAATTGAAGTCTCGAACCAAATCATTCAGTTCATCTTGTTTGATTAAATGTACCTCACTACCTGAACTTACTGGCTGATAGTTGACATCTTGTGAAGTGGAGGCTTCCAGGGAATCCTCAACTTGAACTTGATCACCTGATCGAGGGGCTGTTTATGTTTGGAGGATAGATGTACAATCCTGAGAACATGTCACAATCAGTTAATACTTTTAAAAATCTTGGAACGCCTACAAAAATTCCTCACCAAAAACGCTGTGTACTCTCTTCAAATTTGTAAATTGTTGCATCAGAATTTGAATCTAAGAACCATAGGTAGAAGTCTGATTATGTTTATCACAAGAAAACCAAGCCAGAATCGATTGCTCAAACTAAGAGAATTAGCTTATATCTGTTAAAATAAATATGTCCTGCATTACTGACATATATTATGCAAAATTATTTTGGTAAATTATTTTTTGGTAAAACGCAACTCCCTCTATATTTAATAACTGTGAAGTGATGTGAAACTATCATATTGATTTTCAAAATCTACACATAAAAATTTAGTTAAAAACAGCATTTAAGTTCTTGGAGGTAAAAACTGTGTTGGCTAGTGTTATTTATTTTTAAATTCAGTTATGTAGTTTATCTAGTACCTTTTTACTTCTGTTACAAATTAGCATTTTATTCAAACATTTTCACATGTTCTTAATTTTTTTTCTATATTTATTATAAATTTTAAATGATTTAGTGAATGTAAAACTTTTAATATGAAAAAAAAAAAGTTCTTTCCATTTAATTTGTTTTATTTATTAATTAGGAAAAGCGGATGGAAGAAAAAGATGAAAGGCTAAAAATAATGAATGAAATCTTAAATGGCATAAAGGTAAGATGGCAGCCTATAATTATACATTATTTAGTTGCTGCTTACTGCAATATTATTGATATTACAGGAAGATATAACATTTTCTTTAAGGATATTAATTTTACTATAGACCTTGAAGATAATAAATATTATGTGTATTGTTTGATCTCAATATATATGCACATGATTGTCACAGAACTTGATGCACTCCAAACCACATGACGTGTTCTCTTCTGTTAGAAAGCAGATTGTTGGCAATGTGTACTTATAGTTTAGTGTAGACTTTTAAAGTCCATTTCGTTTTCTTTGAATTAATATCCTAAATGTAATTTTGTATAATTAGTATAACGGAGAATGAATTTTTCTCATTTGTTACCAGTGCCTCCGTAGCCAGATGGGCAGGAGCAGCAGTGCATAGCACATGCTTCTTGATTAGACGCTGCCTCCATAGCCAGGTGGGAAAGAGCAGCAGTGCATAGCACACTCTTCTTGATTAGACCGGGGTTCGAGCTCTTCACTGTCCTGTCTACAGGAAGGATAGACAGGATAGGAAGGGAGGAGGGGGTTATGCTATTAGTTAAGAAACACATAAAATTCAAGGAAGCACTGCCAGTTGACGTGGCTGGACAGTGCAGTGTCGAGTCAGTTTGGTGTGACATAAGCACTGGGAGATCAAAATTGAGAGTAGGAGTGTGTTATAAGCCTAATGCCTCTGATGAGTATAATAAGAAACTGTACAGAGAAATAGTGGACCAGTAAATCAGAGTGTCTTATAATGGGGGATATTAATTTCCCAGATATTGACTGGAATTTGTGGGTTGGTCACACTCGCACTAGCAAGGCTTTTGTGGATTTATTGGATGATTGTTTTCTACAGCAGCATGTTCCGGGAGGCAACTAGAGGGAATAATACTCTTGATCTGATTATCAGTAGTGATTCTTCGTTCATTAAGAATCTGTAGATAAAGGAACCACTAGGTGGCAGTGATCAGTGTTCTGAACTTGGATTTACTCAGAGTTAACTACCATAAAGGGCAAAGGGAAGGGTTTTTGCTTTCATAAATGTGACTACAGTGGTCTGAGACAGTATTTAAATTCTATACGGTGGGACCAACATCCTGCTCACATGATGTTACCAACAGCAAATTCAAAATGCGAAGCATTCAAAGAATTTATCTTGGAAGTGAGTAGGCTTAGCATTAGTAGAGGCGCATTAGCATTAGTAGAGGCATTTGATGCAAGAAAGCAAGCTTATGCAGCATCAGCCAAAAAAAAAAAAAAAAAAAAAACCACTTCCACTTCACCCCTCTGTTCGTTCAAAATACCTGTCCAGCTGAGCCTTAAACTTATTTAGGCTATCAACCTCCACCACAAGGGATGGAAGTCTGTTCCACCAACCAACCAACCACCTGCTGGCTAAAGGCAAATTTCCACACGTCTATCCTAGATCTGTCTTTCCTCAATTTGAATTTATGCCCTCTCAGGTGATTTTTCTGAGCTAGAGGAAGAATCCCATCAGCATTGAGCATGCTTAAATCATTCAAGGCTTTATACACCTCTATCAGATCACCTCGCTGGTGCCTAGTCTCCAGACACTGTAATTTGCAAAACTTAAGCCTTTCTTCGTAAGAGCACCCCTTTGTTCCATTCACTAATCTTGTTGCCCTTCTCTGTACTCGTTCCAGCAGCTCTACATCCTTCTTGAAATGAGGCCTCCAGACCTGTATACAGTACTCTAGGTGTGGCCTGACCATTGCCTTATACAATGGAATAATCACCTCCTTATCCCTGCTGGAAAAATTGACAATACTCCATGAGCTACTCTTGCAGCTCGTCTGCACTGCTCAGAGAACTTCATATCTGCCTGCACAACCACCCCCAAGTCCCTTTCATTCTCTACCACTGTCAGTGTAGTACCACAGAGTTGATACGTTGCTCTGGGGTTGCTGTTTCCCATGTGTAGTACTTTACATTTGTCAATGTTAAACTTCATTTGCCACCTCTCAGCCCATCTGCTCAACCTTTCCAGATCCTGTTGCAGCAGCATAGTGTCAGTAGTGTCCTTGACAACCCTGCCAACCTTTGTATCGTCTGCAAACTTGGACATTAAGCCCGATATACCATCATCAATATCATTTATAAATACAGAAAACAATAATGGACCCAACACTGAGCCCTGAGGGACTCCACTAATAACATCAGTCCACGATGAGCAGTGTCCATTGATTACCACTCTCTGTCTTCTCCCCCTCAACCACCCCTTTATCCATAGCAGCAATTTGCCTCCAATGTCACACTGCTCCAATTTGTGTAGCAGTCTTCCATGTGCAACAGTATCAAAAGCCTTTCTAAGATCCAAGTATATAATATCAAAGTTATTCCCTGCATCCAGTTCTTTTGTGACTGCATCATAGTATCCAATCAAGTTGGTCAGGCAAGACTTCCCCTTAACAAAACCATGCTGTGTCTGAGCTATAACTGAAGTCTTGTCTAAATGATCCTGCAGTGCTTCTTTAACCAGTGTCTCCATTAATTTTCCTGGAACAGAAGTTAAGCTCACAGGTCTATAATTACTTGTGTCAGCCTTTGATCCTCCTTTGTGAATTGGGGTCACATTTGCACATTTCCAGTCTATGGGTACCTCCCCTGAGTCCAAGGAAGCTCTCATAATTATGGCTAAGGGTTTGCTATATGATCAACTTCCACAACAAAGGATGGAAGTCTGTTCCACCAACCAACTACCTGCTGGGTAAAGGCAAACTTCCGCACATCTATCCTACATCTGTCTTTCTTCAATTTGAATTTATGCCCTCTCAGGTAATTATTCTGAGCAAGAGGAAGAATTCCATCAGCATTGAGCATGCTCAAACCATTCAAGGCTTTATGCATCTCAATCAGATCACTTCGCATCCAGCAATCAATCAGATCAGCTGGTTGATTGCTGGAACAAACTTGCATCTGTCATTTGAGGAGTCGCTAGCTTAAATAGATTCAAGGCAGAACTAGAGAAACATTTGGAATGAGTGGGTGAATGAAATAAGAAGGGAATTTTTTTTTTTTTTTTTTTTTTTTTTTGACTGATGCTTTTTTTTTTTGCATCATATACTTTTACTGATGCCAATGGCTATAACCCAGAAACATGGTCCTTTGATTGGAACACTATCTTCAAGATTAAAAAAAAAAAAAGTAAAAGTATAAATGAGTCATTATATTTTGATGGTTAATTCCATTAATATAAGTACAAATTAAGCTTTCTGCATGAAATTTACCTGTATAAAGCACAATGCATTTTGGATCTGTACTAATCCCTTGATTACATGCACAAGTCCTCTTGGTGGTTAGGATGTTCAGGCAAGTAACAAAAGGGAAATATCATAAAAATAATTTACCCCTGATTAGTCAATGCGAGAGACTGAGAAAAAGCTACTCTATCTTTAAAGATTTCTCTTATATTTATGTACATGGATTTTATATATCCTGAGTTAACACAAAATAGGAGAAAAAAAAGAATTGAAAATGAACCTCAAAACAACAACAAAAAAAATGGAAAAAAAAAAAAAAAAATCTACATTTCTTATATTCTGTTCCCAAAAAGTTACTTCCACAGTACATCTGTATCCCTCCTCATATTTCTATTTATTGTCTTGTCTTTAAGTTTTCTGTACATGGCTTCTTCAATTTTTCTTTTAGTAAAATTTCATCCCCTATAATTTCAAAATTATTTATATTAAAAGTGTAGGAAGAACTACTGCAGTCTGTGATTTCCCAGTATTTCCCTTTGTTTTGTGTTTACAATGCCCCCCCCATTCCCTGTATCAAATAACTGTCCTGTCTCTCCAATATAATTTTCTTCTTATAGCTGCACATGGGGAAATTGCATCCTTCAGAAAATTGCCTATTTTGTTTATTGGCTTGACACACACACACACACACACACACACACACACACACACACACAGAGAGAGAGAGAGAGAGAGAGAGAGAGAGAGAGAGAGAGAAGAGAGAGAGAGAGAGAGAGAGAGAGAGAGAGAGAGAGAGAGAGAGAGAGAGATGTAGCAAAGAAAGGGAAATACCAGGAGATCATAGAACATGCCTATAGTTGTTCCTACACTTTGAATCTAAATAGTTTTGAAATAAGTGGGGGGATTGGGGATTTTATTAAAAGAAAAATTACAAAAGCTATGTGCATAAGAAAATTTAAAGACAAGACAATAAATAGAAATATGGGAAGGTACATAGATGCATTGTGGATGCAAGTTTTTTGTGACAGAATATAAATTGGTACTGTAAAAATTGTGGTGTTCTTTTTTATCCTTCATTTTTATTTTATTTTTTTGTTTTTGAGGTTCATTTTCCATTTTTTTCTCCCTTTTTTCCCTGTTAACTCAGGGTATAAAATCCATGTACGTAAATATAAGAAAACAATCATTAATGAGTAAGATAGGTTTTTCTCTCTCTCTTATATTGACTAACCGGGGGGTCAGTTCACTCTCTTATGTCTTCTCCATTTTACTTGCTTGAACATCCTGATCACACGAATGTCCAAGATGTGCATGTAATCAAGGGATTGGTATAGGTCCTGTACTTCATGCTCTTTATTCAGGTAAATGAGTAACTGTGATTTTTAATTTGTAGTTATATCTTAATAGTAAGAGAAGTCAAACAAAACAACATTCCCCTCAAGATTATCTTAATTTAAAAGCCAATATCCAGAGAGACTACCAACAATCCATCTAATGCTACAGAAATGTAATTTATCAACTGTATAGATATCTGCATTTAGGATAGACTTCAGAATTCCTCCATGCAAGATTTAAAGGAATGTAATGAACATTAAATATGACTTCATACCAGCATCAGAGAGCATGCACTGCACGGACTTTGAATTGACAAAATCTGTCTGAAGTAATGATCCTTCAGGATCACTAATGACATAGGGACATATATCATAGCTTATATAGTGTGGATCCTGAGTGTCATTTCAACTCTGCTATGGTATTGTGTGCTAATGCATAATTTTGTGAAACAGCCAAAAATAGTGTAGTGATATGATTGTGTAGTGTGTTGTTTAGTTGTTTCTGGTCACTTTGCTACTAGGGAGGAAGGAAACAGCAAACACAGAAGGTGACTACTGCTTCCCAGTACCTGCCATTCAATGGAGAGAAAGGTCAGATATGCGTCCCCCCACAACAAGGACTGAAACAAACAGAGGGAACAAGAAAGTCCTGCAATAATGAGGGGAAAAAATTAAATATGTCAGATTAAAAAAAAAAAAAAAATCATCATAATCCTGTATCACCAGAGCCCAATGAACCTGACAGTTTCAGCAGGGGAAAAAAAAAAAAAAAAAAATGACAAAATCCTGCACTGCATAATCTTAGCAGTACCATCAAGTTGTTCAGACATCTGCCAGTGCAAAAGTTCTCCAATGAATCTGATCACTGTTGAGCAATGTTTTTAAAAATAGAGTGCCTAGACACATACAAACCATATCGTCTAAAAACACAAAAGTTTTTTTAAGTTTTATAGAATTTGTCATTGGCAATGTTCAGAAGACACACCGATCCATACTAATTCTCTGCATCCACAGTCTTATCACTTGCATCTTCTGTCCAGTACTCATTCTTACAAACTTTCTTTTGCCAAGACTGGGGGATTCTTTACAGATTATCTCACAGAAGTGTGTACAGGGAACTATCTTTCAGAAAAATGCCCATATGCACAAGAACTGCATTATTGAGTGTAGTACACACACATGACATTCAAGATAGATCCAGATGTTTCTGTAATCAACATTCCAGAAGAACCTTCAATTTTAACTCCAATTTTATCCAGCCCTCTGTCTACTTCCAAACAGCCTAAATTCATAGAAATTAATATATTATCATTAGCAGTATTTTTTTTTTTTTTTTTTGTATTTTGAGAAATGAGTGAATGATTAGAGGTTTATCATTTCTTCACTCTTCTTCTGTTCAGAGAAATGAATTATTATATTTCTTCTTTAAGAGGGGTGTTTCCATATGCAATGATTTTTCTCAGCTTACAAGTTATTTTTTTAGTAGTAATTTTTTCTCACCAAAAAGTGTGGTTCATGGTGTCTTGGTCAATTAAACTTCGAGCTGTCACCCACTCCTGAACACTGCTAGGAAGACATCCATGTCTTCCTAGATCTTCCTCTTCTCTTTCTTCCTGGAGGTATCCATTCCAGGATAGCCTTTGGATATCTGGTTTCTTGCATCTGTTTTACATGTCCATACCGTTTTTAAATGCTTTTCTTCAATAGTAGCAGTAATATTCCTTTTCACTTTCATTTTCTTCCTTTTGTCTTCATTCCATTATCTGCCTTTCCTGGAAGGTCTTGCTGGGAGTCTCCAAAAATCCATTTCTGTGGAGAGCAATTTGTTTTCCCCTCGCCTGTTGAAAGTCCAGGTCTTGGCTTCATATAATAAAAGACTTTGTACTATCGAATTATTATATTTCATAGTGAAAATGTCTTTCTCCTTCTCCCCCCATTCAAAGTGATATGTTGTATAATGTTTCCCCTTTATTTTTATTGTAAAATCTTAATACTAGCTTGATATGTTGACCTTGTTTTATCAAAATAATATATCATATCACAGTGTTTAGTAATTGTATTATGTTCCATTTTATTTAGGTTCTAAAGCTTTATGGGTGGGAACCACCATTTATCAAACGTGTGTGTTCCGTACGTAACACAGAATTATCACTTTTGAGACTTGGTTTCTATTTTGACTCTGGTTTCAGCTTTTTGTGGAGTACAGCCCCTATTGTGGTGAGTGTAAAAGACTGTCTTAGTACTTTTATAGTACTGGGTACATAAGAAAGGTATAAATACAAGCATTAAAACATGTTGATAAATGAATAAGAAAGTACTATCTACTAAGAAATTACTAATTACTATCTGTATTTAATAAATTGTGGTGAGTGTAAAAGAAAATTCAGTTACATAGGGTGAGGAATTTATTGTAGCTTAAACACAGAGCGTACAGATAAAGTAGAAATATATGAGCTTTCGGCTATATGGTAGCCTTCGTCAGAATTAAAATACATGAATGGCAGTTGGAATAGAGATGTGCACTGCCAGGTGCGTGAGACGCGAGGTTTAATTGTTTGTTGACGTCTGTGGCTGTGACGCATGATGACGTGGCCAGCGCTTGTCCAATGACAGAACTACTGACTCTGTGATCGGGTTGACTTGGTAACCACTGTTCCTGTTTAAGGATTTATCCGAAGATTTTATATTTAATGATTCCAACCAGGTACGCTTTAGGTAATGGTGGGATCTGTCTACCACCACGACATCGCGGTGTGGGTCGATGTCGTGGTGGGTTGTCCAGACATGCTCGGCGATGGCTGAGTGTTCAACATCCGCTAAACGGATCGCTCTTTTGTGCTCCGAGAGACGTTTCTCGAGTCGACGTCCAGTCTCTCCGAAGTAGCAGCTAGTGCAGTCACGGCAAGAGATGCGGTAGACTAAACCGCTCTGCAGAAGGGTGGGGACAGGTGTTTTCACGTTGGAAATGAAAGAACGCAGTTTCCTGCCTGGGAGCTGGATGCACTTTATTCCGTGCGTTCTCAGGATTCTGCCGATCTGTTGTGACAGGTTGGGGTAGTATGGGATGAATGCCCTTGTGGATGGCTCGTCACTGTTGGTGTTGTAGCTGGTCGTCACGATGTCACGTGTCTGTAGATCACACCTGTCGAGGACGTCAATGGGGTAGCCACACCTCGTAAGGTCTACTTTGACCCTAGTGACCTCTTTGCGTCTTTCATCAGCGGAGCTGGAGTGTGTCCAGGCGCGAGTAAGCAAGGTTCGGGCCGTGGAGAGGAGGTGGCCTCGCGCGTGTGCTGACCGGAAGTTGGTAAACTGGCCAGCACACATGGGCTTACGATAAACTGTAGTCCTCAGGTATGTGCCTTCACGTCGGACAAGTGTGTCTAAGTATGGTAAAGAGTTGTTCGACTCCAGCTCAATCGTGAATTTTATGAAGGGCGATAGTGAGTTGAGGTATGATAGAAGTCGCTGACCTGAGTCTCTAGGGATTACCACGAACACATCGTCAACATAGCGACACCAAAAGGCGATGTGATCAGGTGCGTGTGCAAACGCACGTCCCTCTAACTCCTCCATCACGATGTTTGCTGTGACTGAGCTGACCGGGGAACCCATGGCCGTGCCATGTATCTGCTGGTAGACTGAGTCATTAAATATGATCGCACCCCCTGTTAAGCACAGTCTGAGGGCGGTGGAAATGTCATCGGGTGTGAGACCAGTTCTTTCGTTGAGGGTTCTATCATTGTCCAAGAGTTGTTTTGCACAAGAAATGGCAAGTTCCACAGGGATGGAGGTAAAGAGCGATATGACGTCGAACGATGCCATAACTTGATTCTGCGAGATGGATACAGTGCGAATCCTCTTTATGAATTCAACACTGTTGGAAACGGTGTGGGTGGTCTTGCCAACCAGAGGAGAAAGAAGTCTCGAGACAAATTTAGACAGCTCGTAAGTCGGTGATCCACAGCAGGATACAATTGGTCTCAGTGGTGTGTCTTCTTTGTGCACTTTCGGTAGGCCGTAAAACCGTGGGATCTGACATCCGGAAGCACGGAGGTGATTACGGGTTGACTGTGTGATCTTCCCTTGTTTCAGCCAACTGTTGATGAGGATATTCACCTCTGATTCCCATCGCTCTAAAACTCTGTTGGGGTTGATGGTCAGGGGTTTGTATACAGTAGTATCCCGTAAAAGTAGTAGCGCTTTCGCCATGTAATCAGTGTGATCCATTACAACCGTACGGCGGCCTTTGTCTGCCGGTAGAATGACGATGGACGAATCCTGTTTCAATGCCTTGAGGGCAGAGAACTGTGTACGGTTGAGGTTAGAAGGGACGGGGCGAGCACGGTGTAGAACTGCTGCAGTCTTCAAGCGGATTGTGTTGGCTACATCTTCTGGGAGGCGTGATAAGCTGGCTTCCACACCTAAGGCGATGTCGGTGATCGGCGGGTGCTTAGGAAGAACGGCAAACGTCATGCCAAGAGTCAATAAGTTTACTTGGTCCGCAGATAACTGTTTGCTGCTTAGGTTCAATACGAAGTCCGTGGAATTAGTGAGAGGGGTATTACATTGGCTGCGCAATTGACGGGATTCATTAATCAAATTACAAAACTTACGTTTCTGTCGGGTACAATAAAGATCTGATTCTCTGATGGCCTGGTGACAAAGTGTTGACCACATCGGTGTAAACGGGATCGGGAATCAGAGTCTTAAGGTCGGCTAGTAGGGTTGCCTTGCTCGCTGAAGCACGTTGTATGTCATGATGGAGGCAGCCGATCCATATACGTAGGGTTTTGAGGCCGAAGTTCCGACAGGCACGTCTCATGCGCTCATTAGAAAACGGTTGTTTGTAGCGAAACCCTTTCGGTATAATCTCGTTAGCTTTGCACCTATGCGCAAACCTCAGGTGTTGTCTACTACGGGCTATGAAGATAAAATCTTTCTGTAGTCTCACGACCATGTCGTATGCTGGTTGGCCAAGAATAGTACGAACATAACGAAACAGGCCTAGGCGCTCTGGATTCATTGAGGAATTTATTGTAGCTTAAACACAGAGCGTACAGATAAAGTAGAAATATATGAGCTTTCGGCTATATGGTAGCCTTCGTCAGAATTAAAATACATGAATGGCAGTTGGAATAGAGATGTGCACTGCCAGGTGCGTGAGACGCGAGGTTTAATTGTTTGTTGACGTCTGTGGCTGTGACGCATGATGACGTGGCCAGCGCTTGTCCAATGACAGAACTACTGACTCTGTGATCGGGTTGACTTGGTAACCACTGTTCCTGTTTAAGGATTTATCCGAAGATTTTATATTTAATGATTCCAACCAGGTACGCTTTAGGTAATGGTGGGATCTGTCTACCACCACGACATCGCGGTGTGGGTCGATGTCGTGGTGGGTTGTCCAGACATGCTCGGCGATGGCTGAGTGTTCAACATCCGCTAAACGGATTGCTCTTTTGTGCTCCGAGAGACGTTTCTCGAGTCGACGTCCAGTCTCTCCGAAGTAGCAGCTAGTGCAGTCACGGCAAGAGATGCGGTAGACTAAACCGCTCTGCAGAAGGGTGGGGACAGGTGTTTTCACGTTGGAAATGAAAGAACGCAGTTTCCTGCCTGGGAGCTGGATGCACTTTATTCCGTGCGTTCTCAGGATTCTGCCGATCTGTTGTGACAGGTTGGGGTAGTATGGGATGAATGCCCTTGTGGATGGCTCGTCACTGTTGGTGTTGTAGCTGGTCGTCACGATGTCACGTGTCTGTAGATCACACCTGTCGAGGACGTCAATGGGGTAGCCACACCTCGTAAGGTCTACTTTGACCCTAGTGACCTCTTTGCGTCTTTCATCAGCGGAGCTGGAGTGTGTCCAGGCGCGAGTAAGCAAGGTTCGGGCCGTGGAGAGGAGGTGGCCTCGCGCGTGTGCTGACCGGAAGTTGGTAAACTGGCCAGCACACATGGGCTTACGATAAACTGTAGTCCTCAGGTATGTGCCTTCACGTCGGACAAGTGTGTCTAAGTATGGTAAAGAGTTGTTCGACTCCAGCTCAATCGTGAATTTTATGAAGGGCGATAGTGAGTTGAGGTATGATAGAAGTCGCTGACCTGAGTCTCTAGGGATTACCACGAACACATCGTCAACATAGCGACACCAAAAGGCGATGTGATCAGGTGCGCCTTAGGTGTGGAAGCCAGCTTATCACGCCTCCCAGAAGATGTAGCCAACACAATCCGCTTGAAGACTGCAGCAGTTCTACACCGTGCTCGCCCCGTCCCTTCTAACCTCAACCGTACACAGTTCTCTGCCCTCAAGGCATTGAAACAGGATTTGTCCATCGTCATTCTACCGGCAGACAAAGGCCGCCGTACGGTTGTAATGGATCACACTGATTACATGGCGAAAGCGCTACTACTTTTACGGGATACTACTGTATACAAACCCCTGACCATCAACCCCAACAGAGTTTTAGAGCGATGGGAATCAGAGGTGAATATCCTCATCAACAGTTGGCTGAAACAAGGGAAGATCACACAGTCAACCCGTAATCACCTCCGTGCTTCCGGATGTCAGATCCCACGGTTTTACGGCCTACCGAAAGTGCACAAAGAAGACACACCACTGAGACCAATTGTATCCTGCTGTGGATCACCGACTTACGAGCTGTCTAAATTTGTCTCGAGACTTCTTTCTCCTCTGGTTGGCAAGACCACCCACACCGTTTCCAACAGTGTTGAATTCATAAAGAGGATTCGCACTGTATCCATCTCGCAGAATCAAGTTATGGCATCGTTCGACGTCATATCGCTCTTTACCTCCATCCCTGTGGAACTTGCCATTTCTTGTGCAAAACAACTCTTGGACAATGATAGAACCCTCAACGAAAGAACTGGTCTCACACCCGATGACATTTCCACCGCCCTCAGACTGTGCTTAACAGGGGGTGCGATCATATTTAATGACTCAGTCTACCAGCAGATACATGGCACGGCCATGGGTTCCCCGGTCAGCTCAGTCACAGCAAACATCGTGATGGAGGAGTTAGAGGGACGTGCGTTTGCACACGCACCTGATCACATCGCCTTTTGGTGTCGCTATGTTGACGATGTGTTCGTGGTAATCCCTAGAGACTCAGGTCAGCGACTTCTATCATACCTCAACTCACTATCGCCCTTCATAAAATTCACGATTGAGCTGGAGTCGAACAACTCTTTACCATACTTAGACACACTTGTCCGACGTGAAGGCACATACCTGAGGACTACAGTTTATCGTAAGCCCATGTGTGCTGGCCAGTTTACCAACTTCCGGTCAGCACACGCGCGAGGCCACCTCCTCTCCACGGCCCGAACCTTGCTTACTCGCGCCTGGACACACTCCAGCTCCGCTGATGAAAGACGCAAAGAGGTCACTAGGGTCAAAGTAGACCTTACGAGGTGTGGCTACCCCATTGACGTCCTCGACAGGTGTGATCTACAGACACGTGACATCGTGACGACCAGCTACAACACCAACAGTGACGAGCCATCCACAAGGGCATTCATCCCATACTACCCCAACCTGTCACAACAGATCGGCAGAATCCTGAGAACGCACGGAATAAAGTGCATCCAGCTCCCAGGCAGGAAACTGCGTTCTTTCATTTCCAACGTGAAAACACCTGTCCCCACCCTTCTGCAGAGCGGTTTAGTCTACCGCATCTCTTGCCGTGACTGCACTAGCTGCTACTTCGGAGAGACTGGACGTCGACTCGAGAAACGTCTCTCGGAGCACAAAAGAGCGATCCGTTTAGCGGATGTTGAACACTCAGCCATCGCCGAGCATGTCTGGACAACCCACCACGACATCGACCCACACCGCGATGTCGTGGTGGTAGACAGATCCCACCATTACCTAAAGCGTACCTGGTTGGAATCATTAAATATAAAATCTTCGGATAAATCCTTAAACAGGAACAGTGGTTACCAAGTCAACCCGATCACAGAGTCAGTAGTTCTGTCATTGGACAAGCGCTGGCCACGTCATCATGCGTCACAGCCACAGACGTCAACAAACAATTAAACCTCGCGTCTCACGCACCTGGCAGTGCACATCTCTATTCCAACTGCCATTCATGTATTTTAATTCTGACGAAGGCTACCATATAGCCGAAAGCTCATATATTTCTACTTTATCTGTACGCTCTGTGTTTAAGCTACAATAAATTCCTCAATGAATCCAGAGCGCCTAGGCCTGTTTCGTTATGTTCGTACTATTCTTGGCCAACCAGCATACGACATGGTCGTGAGACTACAGAAAGATTTTATCTTCATAGCCCGTAGTAGACAACACCTGAGGTTTGCGCATAGGTGCAAAGCTAACGAGATTATACCGAAAGGGTTTCGCTACAAACAACCGTTTTCTAATGAGCGCATGAGACGTGCCTGTCGGAACTTCGGCCTCAAAACCCTACGTATATGGATCGGCTGCCTCCATCATGACATACAACGTGCTTCAGCGAGCAAGGCAACCCTACTAGCCGACCTTAAGACTCTGATTCCCGATCCCGTTTACACCGATGTGGTCAACACTTTATGTCACCAGGCCATCAGAGAATCAGATCTTTATTGTACCCGACAGAAACGTAAGTTTTGTAATTTGATTAATGAATCCCGTCAATTGCGCAGCCAATGTAATACCCCTCTCACTAATTCCACGGACTTCGTATTGAACCTAAGCAGCAAACAGTTATCTGCGGACCAAGTAAACTTATTGACTCTTGGCATGACGTTTGCCGTTCTTCCTAAGCACCCGCCGATCACCGACATCGCCTTAGGTGTGGAAGCCAGCTTATCACGCCTCCCAGAAGATGTAGCCAACACAATCCGCTTGAAGACTGCAGCAGTTCTACACCGTGCTCGCCCCGTCCCTTCTAACCTCAACCGTACACAGTTCTCTGCCCTCAAGGCATTGAAACAGGATTCGTCCATCGTCATTCTACCGGCAGACAAAGGCCGCCGTACGGTTGTAATGGATCACACTGATTACATGGCGAAAGCGCTACTACTTTTACGGGATACTACTGTATACAAACCCCTGACCATCAACCCCAACAGAGTTTTAGAGCGATGGGAATCAGAGGTGAATATCCTCATCAACAGTTGGCTGAAACAAGGGAAGATCACACAGTCAACCCGTAATCACCTCCGTGCTTCCGGATGTCAGATCCCACGGTTTTACGGCCTACCGAAAGTGCACAAAGAAGACACACCACTGAGACCAATTGTATCCTGCTGTGGATCACCGACTTACGAGCTGTCTAAATTTGTCTCGAGACTTCTTTCTCCTCTGGTTGGCAAGACCACCCACACCGTTTCCAACAGTGTTGAATTCATAAAGAGGATTCGCACTGTATCCATCTCGCAGAATCAAGTTATGGCATCGTTCGACGTCATATCGCTCTTTACCTCCATCCCTGTGGAACTTGCCATTTCTTGTGCAAAACAACTCTTGGACAATGATAGAACCCTCAACGAAAGAACTGGTCTCACACCCGATGACATTTCCACCGCCCTCAGACTGTGCTTAACAGGGGGTGCGATCATATTTAATGACTCAGTCTACCAGCAGATACATGGCACGGCCATGGGTTCCCCGGTCAGCTCAGTCACAGCAAACATCGTGATGGAGGAGTTAGAGGGACGTGCGTTTGCACACGCACCTGATCACATCGCCTTTTGGTGTCGCTATGTTGACGATGTGTTCGTGGTAATCCCTAGAGACTCAGGTCAGCGACTTCTATCATACCTCAACTCACTATCGCCCTTCATAAAATTCACGATTGAGCTGGAGTCGAACAACTCTTTACCATACTTAGACACACTTGTCCGACGTGAAGGCACATACCTGAGGACTACAGTTTATCGTAAGCCCATGTGTGCTGGCCAGTTTACCAACTTCCGGTCAGCACACGCGCGAGGCCACCTCCTCTCCACGGCCCGAACCTTGCTTACTCGCGCCTGGACACACTCCAGCTCCGCTGATGAAAGACGCAAAGAGGTCACTAGGGTCAAAGTAGACCTTACGAGGTGTGGCTACCCCATTGACGTCCTCGACAGGTGTGATCTACAGACACGTGACATCGTGACGACCAGCTACAACACCAACAGTGACGAGCCATCCACAAGGGCATTCATCCCATACTACCCCAACCTGTCACAACAGATCGGCAGAATCCTGAGAACGCACGGAATAAAGTGCATCCAGCTCCCAGGCAGGAAACTGCGTTCTTTCATTTCCAACGTGAAAACACCTGTCCCCACCCTTCTGCAGAGCGGTTTAGTCTACCGCATCTCTTGCCGTGACTGCACTAGCTGCTACTTCGGAGAGACTGGACGTCGACTCGAGAAACGTCTCTCGGAGCACAAAAGAGCGATCCGTTTAGCGGATGTTGAACACTCAGCCATCGCCGAGCATGTCTGGACAACCCACCACGACATCGACCCACACCGCGATGTCGTGGTGGTAGACAGATCCCACCATTACCTAAAGCGTACCTGGTTGGAATCATTAAATATAAAATCTTCGGATAAATCCTTAAACAGGAACAGTGGTTACCAAGTCAACCCGATCACAGAGTCAGTAGTTCTGTCATTGGACAAGCGCTGGCCACGTCATCATGCGTCACAGCCACAGACGTCAACAAACAATTAAACCTCGCGTCTCACGCACCTGGCAGTGCACATCTCTATTCCAACTGCCATTCATGTATTTTAATTCTGACGAAGGCTACCATATAGCCGAAAGCTCATATATTTCTACTTTATCTGTACGCTCTGTGTTTAAGCTACAATAAATTCCTCAATGAATCCAGAGCGCCTAGGCCTGTTTCGTTAGTTACATAGGGTGAAAGAAAAGGCCCTATGCAGCTATAGTTACACCAATAAAATTAGTATTAGCTATAATTATTATTAGTTACTAGTAATTATTTGGCATAAAAATTCCAAAAAATTAAATGCTGTTACTATTAATTACACTGGCTAACATGATTTTTTACCTCCACTAATATGTCAGATGTTTGCAGTCAGTTTTTATATGTAAATTTCAAAAATTAATTCTTAAATGTAGAAATTGTGATTTTGCATCACAACAGCATCACAACACAATTTCTACCTATATGGTTTTTGTGTTTACCCATAATGCATATATCTTACTACAATTTAAGGCTTTTTGTGGAGTAGATATGAGTGATCTGTTGCATTACTGGAAAATAATATTGTTTGCATATTCTACTTGGATAGCAGTAATGTTGGGGGGGAGGGTTAACATGTTCATTCCCTCTCTGTTGTCTGTTTCCCTCCCTCCTGCCCCTCTCTCTTGCAGTAATAGAAAAACAGTTGTAGTGTGAGTATGTGTACAGTTAATCTGCATATATAATGAATATTGTTTTTTCTTTTGTGTTTTGTTTAGCATTGTATTGTTAAAATGTATTAATTTGTATTGTTAAGCAGAAGCAAAAGAGGTGTCTGACTCTCCCTGATAATTTCTGTTACATGCATGTGGATGGTTTATGACAGAAACTCCAGTCTACAGTATTACTAAATATGCATATTCTATGTACTTTGGTTGCAAGTTTAGTGATCGGGACAAAACTTAGACTCCACATATGTGCTGTATACCTTGCACCACAAATCTGAGGATGTGGCTAATTGGGAAGATAAAATACAGGTAACCCTCTTATAACACAGTAGTTAGATTCCTACAGAATTTCATTTAGTGCAAAACAGTGTAATATGGGACTAAGAACCAGAACAAAAAAGGGGTTATGTTCCAAAAGCTAACAAAAATATTGTTATTTGGCCCTGGAGAGATTGTGAAAGGCTGAAGTGGTAGAATTTTTTTCAGCCTGGTCTGTGCTTGTTGACAGGAGAGACTGCTTCTACAGGGATGGGGTACACTTAAATAATGTAAATTTGTTGTTCTCCATCAGTTGCCTGATGCAGAAAATTAGATCCACCGTCGATCTGCCAGGCCTAAAGCCATACTGTTCCTCAGCCATCCTATTTTCAATCGTTCCTCTTATCTTCTGCTCTAACACTCTCTCATACAGCTTACTCACATGTGATGACAGTGTGATGCCTCTATAATTGGAACACTTATTCCTGTTCCCCTTCTTGAACAACAGGATGATCAAACCTTTCCAGTCCTTCGGCACCTGTCTCTCATCCCAGATCTTACGGAGCAGTCTGTTTGTCCACGCTATCCCTGCCTCGCCTGTAGCCTTAAACATCTCTCCATTTATCTCATCCATACCAGCAGACTTACCTGTCTTGATGTATTTCCATGCCTGCAATACATCATTCCACATCAAGTCTGTCTGCTCTCTCTCCGTATCTCTTCCATCCTCCTTCCTATGATCAACCTGACTTTGTCCGTTTTGCCAGCTGTACATTCAACAGATTTTCAAAATACTTCCGTGTTTCTCTTATCTCTTCATCCTTGGTTATTAGGTTCTCATTCTCATCCATCAATTATTTGCTCTGTTCATGATCTCTTCTTCTATTCCTCACCTGTAGCAACAGCAGTTCTAATTTTTTGTTCATTTTTCCAAAACCAAAATAACCTTACAAAAACCATAAAAGTCACAAACTGCACCCTTCAAAGTCACAATTTTTTATGGTCTTGAACAAGCACAAATTCAATAACACAGAACCTAACATGAGGATTTCCCAACAAAATAAAAAAGATGGGGATTTCCCAATTTTTTCTTTTTTTCTTCATAACAACTAGCAAATCAACAGCGGGGATTCAATTCACAATAAAGAATGGAAATGTTGAAAAATTATATCCAACATAATAACAGGGTTTTCCCCACACAAAAGCTCAAAGACCCTGTTGTGTGTGTGAGGTTTGCTGCTATTTTCTAATTGTGTTAGAGCGAAAGCGAGTACTGTGTTGTGCTAGGATTGCCACACAATCAGTCATGTTAGAACGAAACAGTGTTGTAGAAGTACTGTTATATGGGGATTACCTGTACGTCTTTTGCTTCTCCTGTGATTTAGTTAAAAGCTGCACAACTGTGTTGATGATTGCTAATTTTGCGTAATGACAAAAATATCAGCAATGCCCAGAAAATGCAATCATATCATATCATCTGGAATAAGCTTGTTCCAAATAATGAAAACCTGCCAGATCCTCCAAAATCATGGAATAAAGGAAGCAGTGATGAATGTAGTGAGGAATCTTGTGTTATGGACTTTACTGGTCTGTCCATTTCAACAGATTTGGACTACCAAGCAGAAAATTATAATGCACTGCACTTAAGTGAGAAAAGATGAATGATTTAGTTTGTGATTTAGACTTATCTAAAGAGCAAGCAGAACTCCTTGATTTAATGTTACAACAGTGGAAATTACTTTAAACAGGAACTAAAAGTACAGTATATCAAAAATTTTGCAAAGCATTTCCCAAATATTTTGTTATGGAAGCCTTTACCTAAGGGAGATGTTTCTCAATTTAACAAATGCAAAACTGAAAGAAGAGGTTTTCATTGTGCCTCAGAGAGACTCCTCTAAGATGATATATTTGAAACCAAGCAACAGGATACTACACTAACAGATTTGTGATCCTTGAAAGTAGTTGTACATAAATTTCTTGGAAGAAATAACAAGATAAATATGAATCTCTAATGTCAATTTTACTGCAATATTATAAAGATTTGGGCTGCCAGATGTCTTTGAAAATTCATTTTTTAATTCCAATCTCAGTATTTTCCCCTCAAAATGTGGGAGATGTAGGTGATGAACAATGGGAATGCTTTCGTTGGGACATATAATGGAAAAGTGATAAAGTACCGATGGAAGATTGCTGTTGGTTTCTTAAGAGGGGGGGAAAGCAAAATGGAGTAAGGAGCTCTCTGAGTGGCAAACATTTCTAAGGAAGTAGAATACATGAAATCCATAATTTTTGATTAAAGTATTTTAGCATTAGTAGTGGCAAATGATGCGAGCTTAAACAGCATCAACCAAAAAAAAATAAATAAATAAAATTTCACTTCACCTATTCATCACCTCCAATAGTTTATCTAGTTCCTTGAATTTATTCAAACCATCCAATGGAAGCTTGTTCCAGCAATCAACTATCCATTGGCTGAAGGCAAACTTCCACACATCTATTCTGCAGTCATCCTTCCTCCGTTCGAATTTGCTCCCTTTGTCCATTGTCTGAACAATAGGAAGAATCCATTAGCATTGAGTTGACTCGAGCTGTTTAAAGCTTCAAACAGATCACTTGCAGGTGCTTAGTCTCCAGATGCTGCAATTTGCAGAGCTGAAGCCTTTCTTCGTAAGAGCACCCCTTGGTTGCCCTTCTCTGTATCCGTTGCAACAGCTATGCATCCTTCCTGAACTGAGGGCTCCAGACCTGTATGCAGTACTCTGTATGTGTCCTTAACCACCTTATATGAAGAGAGATAATCACCTCCTAGAAGTATGTTTTTGATTCTTGGAATTTCGGTTTAACTGTTTGAACCAATACTTTGTCACTGTGATTTTATTCATGATCATCTGAGATCCATTTGAAGGAACATCAGGAAATATGATGATTTAGTAGTTGAATATGGTTTGGACTGAATTAGCTTTATAAAGTTCAGTCTTCATATGCCGGAGAGCAGAAGTGTTTTTTTTTTTTTTCTCCCCCCCCCCAGAACTGTAGATGAGTTTTGAAATAAGTTACTTTAAATAAAATTGAGATGTCCAGTTGCAAAAATTTACATTGCTTAAAACACTGATTTGAGACTTTGCAATATTGCTGTGGTCATTCCAAATGATGTTCTCTTCAGTTTCAAAGCTGTTAGGGATGTTGGGTTCCAGATGAGGCTCCAACTCCTACTAGTGGTATTATTAGCATATGCCAATATTTGCATGACAAATATCCACTTGTTTCATGTTTGTCGTGCAGTACTTACATGATTCCAGCTGCAAAAAAGTGAAAATGCATGTGGACATTGGGAAGTGAAAAGTGTGCACTTCCAATGAAGTCACAATGCTTAAACTAAAGATTAGCAGAATACTGACGTGAATTTCATGTAAGGAAATAAAAATTACATCTACCCGGCATAACATATGCCATCTTTCTGATTATGGTGTAAATAGTTTAATCTAGATCCATCAATCTTCACCATTCTTGTTTATTGGTGATATAATTCTACAGCAGTTACCTGTGGGATATATGCATATGTCTCTATTTTCAGGTGGTTACCCGTCTTCTCTTCTCCAGCAAATATTTTAGCAACTTCCATTTTGAATGTAGGTGCATTATATAGTCTCTTAACCATCTTGTCCAATTTTTGCATTACTTTGGCCAAAGACCTTGGTTTACTTGTTTTTTGAGCCATTTTGTTGTTATTTCAGCAGAATCAAAAATATACAGCTGTTCATATCCTGGCTTATTTGCCTCGTGGATATAGCAGTGAGACCAAATGACAAATTTGGCCGCATATTCTAAAACAGTATGGACTAGTTCCAGGCGGTGATTTAATCCCTGCACCCATTTATGCAGATGCCATTGCTGAGTTGTACTCTCATATATGTTCTCTGTAGTTAGTTTCTTCATGTGTATCCCCTGTAAGGGGATACATGTGCATTCACTGTCTGAGACAGTGGGTCAAGTGAAACCTTTCCATCATTACAGCATTCAGTGTATTTATTTGATGCGTTTAACTCATGTCCCCAATATCTTGCATTGCAATACTCACAGTTGTAACACATTTCCTATGTCATGCTCTTCTACTTTAATTACAGCTTATTGATTATTTGCATCTAGTAATTCTATTTGATTAGTCCTAAGCGTTTTGCCTGTCTTCTCATTTCCAATCTTTCTTCCAAGTTTTCTGTCCGCTTCATAGTCGTAGAGTCTTGTTTCAGTCTCTTAATCTATTTTCTCCTCTAATGTTTCATTAGCATTTTTTTCTACATTTTCTCAAAGTTCTTACACGCTGTTCAGTCATTTTTACACTTCTTTAAACTTAAACGGTTTATTAAAATTGAAGACAGATAAAATAAACATACATTGATAGCTTTCACGCATACATTGCCTTTCTTCAGTTGAAAAACATTAGTACAAAAATTAATAAAGAATTCCAAGTATGGTGGTCAAGCGAAGCGAACAGCTTGAACAGGTGCTGGCAACAATTAGCAGTTCGAAAATTTGGGCGGCATACCTAAGTGTTTTATATATAGAGATTTTCTATATAAAATCTGAGTGTATCCTTTATGTGAGAGCAGTGATTACATCCATAAATGATATTGTTTTTATTTTATTCTTGATGAATAGTCTATATTCATCAAGAGAAATTTTGATGAGAAATTTTCTCGCATGCTAATTTAATTGCAGTAGTGTCTTGTTATATAGTTCAGAGATCAACATTTTAAAAAATGATCAAGTGTATTGCTTGCGTTATATGTATTTATCCGAAGTCTAGTCATCACTCAGTACAGTATTAGACATAGTGTGTAACAGACAGTTACTCGAACATTGAATCATAATTAATGCAACCAATGCAGTTACATTTTCAAAGAGTTAATAATGGCGGATAAGAATGAAAAAGGAACAAACTGGATGCAGTACAAAGACTATAAATGTAAGAAAAAGACTGAATTTGAAAATTAAATTAGACGTTTTGAAGCGAATCAATTGCAGTTAACAACAAGTGGATGTGTGCCATAATTTAGGACTGTAAGAACAATTATAAAAAAAAAAAAAAAGAATTAATTTTAGCAGCGGGAAAGACAGCTGTTCCACTGCAAGCAACTAGGGCTGGGCCGGCTATTAGGATTAAAATGGAGAGACTTTAATTAATTTTATTGAAGATAATATCCAATGCAGAATTCAGTTAAGTTAAATATTATAAAAAAAAGAGAAAGATTAGTCTATATGATGATCTGAAGAAAACTCGCCTGAAAAAAAAAATATGGAACCATTTAAAACTAGTAAGGGCTGGCTGAATAGATTTAGAACCCAGGAAGAAGCCGCAAGTGCAGATCAAGGAGCCGAAACTTTCAAAAAAGAACTTGTTAAAATTATTGAAGAGGGGTATTATGTGTTGTACTTCTCAACAAGTTTTTAACATAGATGAAGTAGGACTATTTTTGGAAACGAATGCCTAAAAGAAGTTTCATATTGAAAGAAGAAAAAAACATACCAGGTTTCAAAGTGCCGAAGGATCGGTTGACTTTCTTGTTGGGTGGTAACGCTGTAGGGGATTTAAAATTAAAACCCCTTTTAGTTTACCAGGAAGAGGGCCAAATTACAGCCCAAAATCACACACTTTTTTTTTTTGATTAAATCAATTTAGATCATTTAAATTGTAATTTTAAGTTTAATTTTGATACATAGTTACCACATAATTATATACGTATGTAATGCAGAATATTTTATATGTACAAATATTTTGACCGACATTTGTACATCTTTTCATTATCGTTTATTATTGATTAGGAAATATCCTATGGCACCGACCAAAACTCATAAATACATATATTACCTTATGGGAATGCAGCGCTCGCTTAGCACAGATTCACTTAGCGCTCTGTTTTTCCGGAACGAATTATCAGCGTTAAGCGGGGGTCACCTGTATAGTAGTATCAAATTAATGCTACATATTATAGATATTCCAGGCCTCCATAGCAGAGTGGTCAAGATCAGGAGTGCAGGCCCATGACTACTAAATATGGTCGATCTGCCAGCCCGCACCGGACCAAAGTGCCAGATTATGGTCCATTTTCCTCAGTATGAATCGTTAAGGAGACTTCCATCCTGCAGTGAATTGATAATGGCTGCAGTTTACCATTTTATCTAATGGGAATATGACATTTTATTGAAGAAATCTACTAATTCTATGAATTGCTTATTAGCTATCAACTAAGTTTCTGCAGTTCCTCATGCAGAAATTAAAATGAGTTTTTTTTTTCATCATTTAGATTGCATTGGCCACATTTGGTGTCTACACAGCAGTAGATCCTCACAATATTCTTGATGCCAATAAAGCATTTGTGTCTTTGTCTCTTTTCAACTTACTGCGCTTTCCAATGGGCCTCCTCCCAGATTTATTGACAAGATTAATCCGGGTAAGCTGATTTGCATGCTTTTGTATTTATTTTTAATTAGTAGGAATTACTGTAATTTAACAATTTTAAAAATGAAGTTTCCTGTTAAAGTGCTAGTTTTTTACTGCAACTAACCTTTTAAAACACATATTATGTAGCCCCTGTATATAAGACCCATTGTGGCATTATTTGTCTTAATGCAAAATTGATAAAACCAGTTAATTACAATAATAATAATCAAGGTTTAAACCCTATGAGGTAAACTTGTACTTGTCATACAGCTCCCCATAAAAAAAAATCCCAGGAACATATTAATGACTTAGTCGCAGCAAGCCTTAAACTGTATTTAAAAGTCAGTACTGAATTAACTGTTTATGGGACATTCTGATTTATTTCTAGTGAAGGAATTGTTTTTCATGCCTATTATGTGGCATTAATGGTATACCCCATAAAGCTTTGATTAGGCCACATCTCAAGTATTATATATAGCTTTGAAATCCTCATTTCAGGAGGGATGCCCATCTGCTGAAAAAGATTCAACAGAAGAGCAATAAAGTTAGTTTTTGATATGAAGAATGCTGTAAAGAATACACATTCTTTATTAATATAAAGGATACATACTGGAGCTTGCTGGAATTACTGGAAGATGCTTAAGTGAATCAAAGGCATCGGTGAGGTGATCTGATAGAGGTGTACAAAGCCTTGAATGGTTTGAACATGCTCAATGCTGATGGGATACTGCCTCTTGCTCAGAATAATCACCTGAGAGGGCATAAATTCAAATTGAGGAAAGACAGATGTAGGATAGATGTGCGGAAATTTGCCTTTAGCCAGCGGGTAGTTGGTTGGTGGAATAGACTTCCATCCCTTGTTGTGGAAGTTGATAGCCTAAATAAATTTAAGGCTCAGCTGGACAGATATTTCGAATGAACGGAGGGGTGAAGTGGAAGGTTTTTTTTTTTTTTTTTTTTTTTGGCTGATGCTGCATAAGCATTACCTCTACTAATGCTAATGCTAAAGGTTAGATGAGGGAAAGGAGGCAAGGGTGGTAATCGGTGTCCATATTTCTGAGTGGCCTGCATAGTGAGTGGGCTCCATAGAATTTAGTGTTAAAACCACTGATATTTAATTTTAATTTGTGGGGATATATAAAGAAAGCTGTTTTGTGTTTCGACCAAGCTATGCTGCTTCAGAATGACTTGATTGGTTACAGGTAGTCTGAAAGATGGTAACTGAAGTGTAATTCTACTAAATGTGATATTTTTCGTTTGGGGAAAATAAATCTGGAGTGACTTATTGATTGAGGGGCCACACAATTAAAGTTTGTTCAGGATGGTAAAAGTTTAGGGACTATGATACAAGCAGAGGAAGCTTTCCTTTCAACATAAGCAGTGACTAGAAAAGCTCAATATTATATGTTCTCTGCAGGACCTTTGCTAGCAGGAAAAAGGATTTTTTATTCCTCTTTATGAAACAGTGGTGTGACTACATTTGGAATATTGCATTCATGTCTGGAGGTCTCACTAAAATAAAAAAAATAATAAAATAAAAAAATGCATAACCTCTATACAGGGTTCAAAGAAAGCCGACTAGATTGATTGAGGGAAAACTAGATTGCCTGGACACTTGGCCACCTTTGGAGTGATCTGTTCACTCCTGAATTATCCAGGAGCGATTGGATATGATGTTTAAGTTCCTTAAGGAATAAGCAAAATGAATGAAAGCCATATATTAACACTGATAGGTTAAAATGCAACAAGGGTGTGTGAATATAAAATTTGGGTAAGTAACAAGGTTAGACCTTGTGAAGTTCACTTTCAGCAACATGTTGTTGATAATTGGAATAAGGTCTTACCCAAGACAGAATTGGATAGTTTCTTTTAATGATGGACAAATTAAATTTTTTTTTTTTTTTTTTTTTTTTAATGCAGAATAAGTTTTATTCCTTGCATTGCTCGGCTTAATTAATATTGTTACTAAGTAAAAGTCTATTGCAGGTGGCATGAAATAGTATTTAAATTAAGGAAAGATATTTGATATTTGAAAGCAAGCTGGATATAAGAAAATGCTCTTCTAGCAAAAGTATTATTAACCGTTGGAATAAATTACTACCTAATATATTAGAACCAGAGCTTATGTAAATTTAAGGTAGAATTGTACTGATACTTGGTTAAAACCAAGTGTCTTTTTTAAGGCTGATGCTGAATAAACCTGACTTCCTTGCATTGATTTGCCTTTATTAATATATTGTACTGGCTATCAGTGAACTCAAGGACAGAATTAAGTTTCTGAATCCACTTTGGGATTCTATTATCATAACATGATCAACATTATACACCTAAATTAAATAAATTTCAATGAACACTGCTCTTCATGGACTAATATTATTAGTAGAGTCCCCCAGGGTTCAGTGTTGGGCCCATTGTAGTTTTCTGTATTTATTAATGATATTGATAATATTATATTAGGCTTAATGTCTAAGTTTGTAGACAATATGAAGGTTGGCAGGGTTGTTAATGACAGTACACTACTGCAACAGGATCTAGAAAAGTTGAGCAGATAGGCTGAGAGGTGGCAGCTACAGTTTAACATTGACAAATGCAAAGTTCTGCATATGAGTAGCAGTAACCCCAGAGTAATGTATCAACTGTGTAGTACTACACTCAGGGAGGTAGAGAATGAAGAGGACCTGGGGGTAATCGTGCAGTCAGTTATGAAGTTTTCTGAGCAGTGCAGACAGTCTGCAAGAATAGTTCACGGTGTCTTGTCAATGATATACATGAATTTTGCTAGCAGGGATAAGGGGCTGATTATCCCCTTGTATATGGCAATGGTCAGGCCACACATTGAGTACTGTATACAGGTCTGGAGACCTCATTTTAAGAAGGATATAGAGGCTGTTGAAACAAGTACAGAGAAGGGCAAAAAGATTAGCAAATGGTACAAAGGGTTGCTCTTACAAAGAAAGGCTTAAGTTCTGCAAATTAGTGTTGGGAGACTAGGCACCTGCAAAGTGATCTAATTTAGGTGTATAAGGCCTTGAATGGATTGAGCAACATTAGTGCTGATGGGATTCTTCCTCTTGCCCAAATTAATCACCTGAGGGGACATAAATTCAAATTGAGGAAAGACAGTTGTAAGATAGATGTGCAGAAGTTTGCCTTTAGCCAGCAGGTGGTTGATTGCTAGAACAAATTTCCATCTGTCATTGTAGAAGTGGACAGCTTAAATAAATTCAAGGCAGAACTAGACAAATATTTGGAGCAAATGGATGGGTGAAATGGGAAGGAGGTTTTTTTTTTTTTTTTTTTTTGGTCAATGCTGGTATAAGCTTGCTTTCTTACATCATATGCTCTACTAATGCTAAAATCATTGCTTTTAAAATGCAGAGTTAGTTTTTGTAATTTATTTTAAATTGAAGTCTTAATTTAATGAAAAATTTAATTATTTTAATTATTATTTTATCAATTTTGAAAGAGATGGACAAATGAAGTGCATATTTTTTTTTTTTGCTTATGCTGTATAAGGGCACATGCTCAAGAGATGTTGTAAGCTCCACTCACTATCTTTTAGCTACTGCTATGTATTTGTAAATTACAAAATCATTCACCAAGCTTTTTAATCAAATCATGTATGTATATCTATTAAATTTTATTATTATTTGTTAGGCTCGTGTTTCACTCAGAAGACTGAAAAATTTTTTGGACAGTGAAGAACTTGATCTTAGTTGTGTGGGAAAAGTAACAGAAGAAGGTTAGTAAAATATAAAGTTTATTTTCTAAGGTTAGTCCATATTTGTAACAAGACAGTAGTGGAACAGAATTTCTAGCATAATCTGTTGCAGTTGACAAAATAAATATATATATTATTTCCCACAATGTAATATTCCATAACATGGTACATCATTTAAGTGAAGTTTCGGTTAATCATTGCAATCCATTTCACCCCCCCCCCCCGTGTGTGTGTGTGTGTGTGTGTGTGTGTGTGTGTGTGTGTGTGTGTGTGTGCGCGCGCGCGCGCACACACACACACACACACACTGCAGTATCTGACTATTAGAAATGTATCACAGCTTTTTCTTACCCAATTTTGTTTTATGGTCAAATATTAGCATTAGTTGAGGCATATGATTGATGCAGGAAAGCATGCTTATATGGCATTAGCCAAAAAACCCTTCCCAGGTGGGTGAAATGGGAAGGTGTTTTTTTTTTTGGCTGATGCTGTATAAGCTTGCTTTCTTGTATCGTATGCCTCAACTAATGCTAATATCTGACCATAAAATAAAATTGAATAAGAGATAGCTGTGTGATATATTTCTAATAGTGAGATTCCACCGTGTGCGTGTCGCACGCACGCACACACACACACACACACAAAGATCTTCAGTTACTGTCAAGTTGTTTAGCAACATGCAGATTAGACAGCAATATGTGATTTGTTATTGTCAGACGAGGCTTCAGTTAAAGAAATGACTGAAGCATGTGGCAATATTTTTCTTGGTAGGACAGCCATATTCCAGTGTTAAGTGGTTTTCCATCAAGACAATGCCAGACCCCCATATGGCTAATGTTTTGCAGGCAGTTATCACTGCCATAGGTGCCAAGGATCTGCCACATACCCCTTATTCACTAGACATAGTCCCATGTGATTTAATGTTTTAACATCTGAATAAAGTTCTGAAAGGCAAGCATTTTGTGTTCGACACAACAGTTTGAGCAGAGCCACAATGAAAGCACTTTGCAGTCTTTCAAAAAATGGCGTACAAGAAGCATTTAATGCATGTTACGACAGTGGTAAAAGTGTGTAAAGTTCAAGGAAGAGTAGTTTGAGAAGGAGAGATCCACAGAAGATTCAAATGATGACAATTAAGATAAAATCTTGCACCAGTCTTCGAATTAAATTATCACCCCACATACATTAGTACATTGCAAAAGAGGGGTCTCTACTCACTGAAATCCTCTTGTTGTCCTGTCAAAGCTGTCTTTCTAGGCTCTGTACCTATTACCACAGTTCTGAGTTTGAAATTCTCTGGTAAACATAATGCCTTTCCATTATTCCTGTAATTCTAGTACACTAGACCCCGAGAATATCTGCCATTCAGCCATGCTATACATTCCCCCATTCAATATTATTACAAAAGGTTGTGATTGAGTTGTGTTCACATGGGATATTTATATTTACATTTTATTTTCTACCTCAGAATATACACGTTACCTGGGCCATAGGCCAATCCGAATTAAGGACACAATTCAACACTTATTAACACTTAATTTAAAAATCATCATTAAATTGTCCATTTAGCCTCAGTCATTATCTAAAAATCTTTAGACTTCATAACTTGGTTACTGTCCATACCATTGAAGAAGCAGTTCTCTATTATCTAGTACAATTTAAAAAAAAAAAAAAAAAAAAATACCATGCTACAAATATACAGTTATTAATTCAGATTTCCCAGATGCTAGAGGACAGGCGTACACTGTTGCTCTTGGTCTGTTTCAATTACGAATCACATTCCTGAACTGTTATTGCTTTTTCAAAATAAAATTTTCAATATATAATAAAAACTCTGCATAATATAACGTAAAATTTTTTGTATGATTTAAAACAAATACTATATACAGTAGCTATACACTGATGAGCCAAAACATTGACCAGCTAGTCATTATGCAAATCGAAGCAACTGCAGGTGAACTACGGCACGTGTGCAGGTCTGGACACGATATAAAAAACACCAGATACTGAGCTCCGTTAATCAGGATTACTCTTGCTCTTCGGATGAGAAAGTCAGCTGACTTAAGAGAGTTTGACAAAGGCCAAATTGTAATGGCCACATGACTGGGTCAGAACATATCCGAAATGGCATGCTGATAGCAGTCTGACCAGCTGTTGTTAGTACCTACCGAAAGTGGTCAGAGGAGGAAAATCCACGAACCGCCGATGAGGTGTTGGACGACCATGACGTATCGCTGCTAGAGGTGAGCGAAGGCTCTCCCAGGTTTGCACTCATCAGTAATTGGAATGCTGGTGACAGGAGTAATGTGTCACAACACACAGTACATCGAACCCTGCTGAAAATGGGGCTGCTAGTCGCAGGCCACTCAGAGTGCCTATACTAACCACGGTTCACCGGCAGCAGTGCCTACAATAGGCACACGAGCATTGAAACTGGACCTTGATTGATTGGAAGGAGGTTGTCTTGTCTGATGAATCACATTTCCTGTTGCATCATGTGGATGGACGGGTACATGTACATCGTTTACCTGGGGAAGTGATGGCACCTGGATGCACCATGGGACGAAAACAAGCCTGTGGTGGTGGTGTAATGCTTTGGATGATATTCTGCTGGGATACCCTGGGTCCAGTGATCCATGTGCCAGCCACTTTGATGTCTGCCATCTATCCAAACATTATTGCTGACGACCAGGTACTCTTTCATGGCAACGGTCTTGTCTTCCCCTCTGGCGGTGGCGTCTTTCAGCAGGATAATGTGCCATGCCACACCATCCGGATTGTTTGAGACTGGTTCATGGAACATGAGGAAGACTTCCAGGTATTGCCCTGGCCTCCAAATTCCCTAGGCATCAGTCCCATTGAATATTTGTGGTTTGTGTTGGAACAGCAACTCCAATCTGTGGCATCTCAACCACGGACCTCACAGGTGTTAAAGGATCTGCTGGTTACATGTTGGTACCAGATACCACAAGACATTTAGAAATCTTGTAGCACCCGTGCCTCACTGGGTACGAGCTGTTTTGACTGCACGTGGAGGACCAACATCATATTAGGTAGGTGGTCATAATGTTTTGGCTCATTAGTGTACGTCGATATACAAATTCTATATACAATATTTACAAAATATACACTATTATTTACATTGCCTTATTCCCACTTCGTCCTCTTTCGAAGGCCTTCCTTACAAACTCTTTAAAATTCATATAATTTTTAATTGTTAAAAATATATCAGTAAATTCATATCCTCTAACATCTGCAATCTTAAATCCTCATACATCACATGGCACCTTATAATGTGAATTGAATTCTCTACCTCTCCATATGAACACAGTCCAGTCTGTTCCATCCCCAGCTCCCATCACCTTGCCTTCAGTCCATGTCCTGTGATTACCATAGTAGCGTGACGACCCAGATCTGGCCACCTCACATACTTCTAATGGGCAACAGCGTTAAGCAGAAAGCTATAAGTACCCCTACCCTTGTCAGATTTGTTCCACCTGCATTGCTATATTCTTTCAGTTTCTTTCTGTATTCTCTTCTTCTCAAGTTTCATGTCCTGTATTCTTTCAGTTTCTTTCTGTATTCTCTTCTTCTCAAGTTTCATGTCCTGCTTCGTATATATAACTTATTTTTCTCAAGACAAGCCGCAATACCCATAATTTCAACTGGAATATTTTTAAGAGTAGAATAAACCAAATACTACTTAATTACAATTAAGTCTGCGGGCTCCCTTCCTGCTATTAATGCATCATTAGACACTGTCTGACAAGCTCAGGTTACCGCCACAAGTGAAAGTCTCTGAGCAGAAATTAAATGCTTCTTAATAAGACAATTTTCTGCTCTATAACACCATGCTCCATCTGGTAAGGTGGTAAGGAGATTCAATGGCTTTTCTTTCACACCCCACCCCACTCCACTCTAACAATTCTCCTTATTTTAGAGTATAAAATGTTTTTTTTCTCTCAAGTACCTTAAGGTAGAAAGGTCAATTGTTCATCCAATATGATTCCTAAATATTTAACACTATAGGCATACAGTATTTCAAAGATCTGGCAGAAGTGCACACAATAGGCCTTGTAATGCTCAACTTTCCTGTAAGCATTAATATTCTAGACCTGGCAATAGATATGTCTAGTTTATTTTCATTTGCCCATAGACAAATTATTTTCATAATTTCAGTCCTCTTTCCTCTAATTGTTTTCTGGAATTTCCTTTTACTAAAATTTCCAAGTCATCTGCATACACATACAATTCAGAGTCTCCCCAGTCCCTATTTAATGACCCATCCATCACAAAACTCCACAAGTGTGGGCCTGAAATCAAACCATGGGGTTTGAACCTCTAATTGCCAACCTCTGGTTAAGCTCCTCATAATGTTCTCACTATTATATGCCTCTCACTAAGATAACTTCTTAAAATCTTATTAATCTTCCAGAAAATTGAGCCAATTTTAGCCTCCTGAGCACTCTCCCCCACCAGACCCTATCAAAAGCTGCTTTAAAATCCAGAAAAATACATATGATTTATTTTTCCAGGGTTTACTTTGTGCCATTCAGCAGAGCCCTAATAGCATCTTCTGCTGACCTGTCACTTGTTGAGTATGTCACCATGTGCAGTAGTGTGTCCCATCATGTTTGAAAATTAGCAATACTTGTATTGGCTTGTGTGGTCATTGCCCATGCCAATCAGGAGACCAGCTAATATGTTGATTTATAATTGAGAGATAATAATATCCATGCTTGGGCAGAGATGCCCAAGCATGGATATTATTATGCTTGTTTAGGATTATTAGTAGTAATCATCATTTTAACAAATGATGCAAGATGGCAAACTTTTATATGGCATCAGCCCCAAAAAACCACCAAAACTTCCCATTTTACGTGTTCATTGCATCTAACAATTTTAGTTCTTCCTTGACTTTAATAAAACTACCCACCTCTACAGCACCAGATGGGAGTTTGTTCAAACAATTAATACCATCCAGCTGAAGGCAAATTTCTGCAAATCTGATCTGCAACTATTCTTCCTCAATAATTTGAATTTTTACCCCCTTGGGTGTAGTCTAGCAAGAGGAAGGGTTCCATCAGCATTTAGCTTATTCAATCTTTTCAAGACTGTATATATATCAATCACATCTTGCAGCTGCATAGTCTCCAGATAAGTACTCTTGTTCAGCTCACCAATCTTGTTGCTCTTCTTTGTACCCATTCCAACAAAGTTTTTTTTTTTTTTTTTTTTTTTCTTTCCCCATTAAATAGTCATATGACATTTCACTATCATTAATTACATATTTTTCAACTTCACTCCCTTAATTTCTTTGCTGCTGCAGCAAAGAAAAGTCATTGTCATGTTCCTGGAACCATTCCATAGTGATTCAGGCTTTGTGCACTGGCACATTATCCTGCTGGAAGTAACCATCTGACTGAGGATAAGCTGTCAACATGAATGTATGCACTTGGTCAGCAACAATGTTTAGGTATGATGTATCATTCAGACGTGAATATATGGGTATCAATGGACCTGATGTGTGCCAAGAAAACATTCTCTATGCCATAACACTGCACCCACCACCTTGCACAGTAGTCGTCAGACATGAAGGGTCCATAGATTCATGTTGTTTTCCAATTCTGAACCTTCCATCAACATGATTCACTAGGAACCTCAACTTGTCAGATCAAGCAACTGTTTTCCAATTCCTTGATAGTCCAGTGCTGGTGTTGCTGTGCCCACAGGAGGCATGCTCTCTTGTACTGGCTGTTGTGGCCCATTCGCGACAAAGTGTGACTAGTGGTCCATTGTGATATTTTGTTCTGCGCACCAAGGTTGTATTCTGACATGTGTAACATTGGGGCCTGTCTGTTTGCTTGCACAAATCTAGCCATCCTCCTCTGACCTCTCTCAACAAGTTATTTTCTTCCACAGGAGTGCCATTGAGAGGATGTTTTCACAGAGTAGTAGTAGTGGCATATGATGCAAGAAAGCAAGTGTATGAGCTTATGCAGCATCAGCCAAAAAAAAAAAAAAAAATCACACCATTCCCTCCAAATGCCGGTCCAGTTCCTCCTTAAATTTATTTAACCTATCAAGTTCCACTACTACAGATGGAAGTTTGTTCCAACAATTAACCACCCACTGGCAAAAGGCAAATTTCCGCACATCTATTCTACATCTGTCTTTTCTTAATTTGAATTTATGGCCCCCCCCTTAGGTTCATAATCTGAAAAAGTGGAAGGAGCCCATCAGAATTCAGCGTGCCTTATACACCTCAATCAGATCACCGTGCTAGTGCCTAGTCTGCAGCCACTGCAATTTGCAGAACTTAAGCCTCTCTCTCTTGGTAAGAGGATCCCTTCATTCCCCTCACCAATCTTGTTGCCCTTCTCTGTACACGTTCAAGCAAATCTGCATCCTTCCTAAAATGAGGCCTCCAGACCTGTACGCAGTACTCAAAACATGGCTTGACCATTGCCTTATACAGAGGGACAATCACCTCCTTTTTCAGTGGCGCCTCCATAGCCAGGTGGGAAGGAGCAGCGGTGCGTAGCACATGCTTCTTGATTAGACCGGGGTTCGAGCCTGTCACCACCAAATACGGAGGATGCAGAAAGGTCAGGGAATAACCACTGCACATCCCGGAGCAATATGGCCTTAGTTGCTAATGCTCCTAAAAAAATAAAAAATAACCTCCTTTTTCCTGCTAGAAAAATTCCTATATATCATTGACAAAACCCCATGACCTGCCCTGGCAGCCTGTCTGCATTGCTCATAAAACTTCATATCTGACTGCACAATTACTCCTATATCTTTTTCATTTTCTACCACCTTAAGTGTAGTACCACACAGTTGGTACGTTTCTCTGGGGTTACTTCTACCCATATGCAGTACTTTGCATTTGTCAAGGTTAAACTTCAGTTGCCACTTCTTAGCCCATCTGCCCAAATTTTCTAGATCCTGTTGCAGTAGCACACTGCCATTACTGTCATTAACAACCCTGCCAACCTTTGTATCATCTGCAAACTTTGACACTAAGCCTGATATACTTTCATCAATATCATTGATAAATATATAAAACAACAGTGGACCCAACACCAAACCCTGTGGGACTCCACTAATAACATTAGTCCACGAAGAGCAGCACCCATTGATTACCACCCTCTGTCTTCTCCCACTCAACCATCCTTTTATCCATTGTAGCAACTTACCCTTAATACCATTCTGCTCCAAATTGTACAATAGTCTTCCATGTGCAACGGTGTCAAAAGCTTTCCTGAAATCCAAATATATGATATCAAAATTATTTTTTGCATCCAGTTCCTTTGTAACCACATCATAATATCCTATCAAATTTGTCAGACAAGACTTTCCCTTAACAAACCCATGCTGTGTCTGAATTATTGCTGCAGTCTTGTCTAGATGATCCTACAGTGCATCTTTAACCAGTGACTTCATTATTTTACCCGGAACAGAAGAACTGGTCTGTAATTACTCGTGTCACCCTTTGTGAATTGGGGATTCATTTGCACATCTCCAGTCCTTGGGGACCTCCCCTGAGTCCAAGGATGCTCTCATAATTATGTCTAAGGGTTTGCTTAGTTGCTTTGCCGCCTCCTTTAATATAACTGGATAGATCCCATCCACCCCAGTTACCTTTCTTATGTTTAACTTCAACAATTTCTCCTCCACTTTGCTCTTAGTTATTACAAAAAATTTTTAAGCACCCTGTTACAATTTGATAACATTCTGCCATTTTCAAACCTTAATAATTCCTCATGTGTGAATGTAGATGCAAAATACTCATTCAGTTTGTTTGCTATCTGAGCAGGATCATCAACAGATATCAAGACCACAATTTGGCTCCGTTTTTGATGTCCACAATCGTGGACATCAAAAACGGAGAGCATTGATAAATTTAAGGGGAAACGCATTTAATTAGATCGGATGTATCTCACTAAGTGTGGTTCAAGTGATATATTTTCACCCAGAAACTCTGGTTTTTTGTCCAGTAAACAGGAAAATAGACCACAGAAAACATGACATTTATAGGAAATATAGACCTAAAACTTTATAACAGACAAACTCCATTAACACTGTCAGCATTAATGTTGATGAACATTATTTTGAACCGGAATATTTGCATCGGCTTTTTAGTTGATATACCATTCCTAGTATTTTATTTTTATTTTTCCATTATACATTCTTGAAGCATGGCTCCCATATAATATATCACAAAGTGGATGGATGAATCTGAGGGATTGGGAATGGACTCACACTCAGACCACAATTTGGACATCAAAAACGGAGGGCATTGATAAATTTAAGGGGAAACGCATTTAATTAGATCGGACATATCTCACTAAGTGCGGTTATTGTTCTCACATTCTAGAGAAGTGTGAGCTGGTGGCCCATGACTCCTACTACTAAACTATAATAATTTTTTTAGGGTCCCCTGGAAATTTAATTTCATCTACCTATGTGTATTGTGTCTGTAAATTGTGTGTTCTCTGGTAAATTTGCCTGCTTTGCTGGACGAAAAACCCCAGTTTTTGGGAGAAAACTTTGATATCTACGACTGAGCCCGATTAACTCATCCACAGAGTTTTAAAAAAAAAAAAAAAAAAAGCCAATAAATGTTCTTCGAATCCGGGCCTTTTCCATCCAATGTGGGGAGTACAGTGTTGTTATCAATCCGAATTGGCCCTCACACGGTAATGGGCTTATTTCTTTGCTGGGAGCACACTGGGATTCTATGTAATTATCATGTTCAATGTGCACAACTCCCTAATAAGAAAATCCAGCCCACCATTTCTAGAGTAAAAAAAAAAGTCATTATGGTTACCCAAGAACAAAATGATCCATCCATGTATAGTGAATGGATCATTCATTTTTCCAGGAGAAACCCATGCTGTCCTTGCAGGAGACCAACAAATTCAGCCATGGAGTGAAAAAAACATAACTTCCTTCCAATATCAAAAACCCCATTTGCACCCGGGCCTTTTCCACCGATATTGGGCCAACGGTTACCATAACCACTGATATCTGCGAACTGAAATAATGAAAATAATTTGAATGTGTTCTTTGATCGGTTGACCTATTTCGCTAGACGAAACCAGAGTTTCCGGGGGAAGGGAAAGATACAACCTTGCTGTCCATACTTCAAACAAACTAATTCAGCCTTGGAGTGAGAAAATCCCATAACAGTTCCTTGAATCATAGACTAGATTCGATCCCGGGTCTTTCCCACATAATATGGTGAAGGTGATGATTATAATCATCACGGTACTACCACACTTTCCAGGATTAAAAATCATACATCCCATTATTCCAACCAGAGGCTCTGTTTACCGTATTAAATATCTGGATTTTAGGTAAGTTACATCAGCAAGACTGCAGGCAGTTGGAAAACCGTATCTTAGACTAAGTATAAAGTGTGTTTAGGGTCTAACGGCACCAGGCATTTTCCCCATCTCCGTGTAGTATACATTGTCATGTGTTACAGTAAGCTGTAAAGGTTAGAGATTTAAAAGTGTATGAACATTGTGTATCGTGTACAGTTGCGGATCTTAAAGTTTTTTTATTTATTTATTTATTAATTAAAGTGGTTCCAGCCAACCAATTGCAATCCCGCTGTCAGTTACACATAATTTAGCAGTTCTCTTATAGTAATAGAGACGTGTGATGCAAGAAAGCAAGCGTATGAGCTTATGTAGCACCAGCCAAGAAAAATAATAATTTAAAAAAAATTGCACAACCATTCCCTCTAAAAGTTTGTCCAGTTTCTCCTTGAATTTCTTTTAAGCTATCAACTTTCACAATGGCAGATGGAAGTTTGTTCCAGTAATTAGCCACCCGCTGGCTAAAGGCAAATTTCAGCACATCTATTCTACAACTGTCTTTCCTCAATTTGAATTTCTGCCCCCTTGTTCGTAATCTGTTTGTTGCACAAACACCATAATCTGTTTGTTGCACCAAGCAGATCACCATCTGTTTTCTGTTTGTTGCACCATTCTCAATACACCCTTGAAACTGTGGTGAGTGAAAAGTTCAGGAGAACTGCTGTTTCAGAGATGCTTGTCCAGCACGTCTTGCACCTACTATCATGCCACGTTCGAAGTCCGTTGGATCACTCCTTTTTCCCATTCTTGATATGGTTTGTATGCTTGACTGATACTAGAAAGGTTGTTCTGTGGTCATGTGACTTGCAACATTGTGGGACAAACCATTTGTGTGCACAGCAGGGGTGTACCTAATAAAGCAGCAGCACAGTGTATGTGAAGCATACAGAATTCCTTATCACCACACTTTGTTCTCTTTGCTAGTGATTTTCTCATAATCTGCTTTTGCCAGCCTAACCTTTTCTGTGGCACTATTACAGATCAATTTGTTTCTGTTATAGGCTTTAGTTTGAGAAAAAAGATATAGCAAGTGTATGGAAAGCTTGGGAATTATATTGAAAAAGATGTAATTTTTATGAAGTTATGTTTTTTTGTGAACCTAATGTGTTGCTTCTTATAAAACACAATATTTTTATTTAATAAAATCTTGTTTTTACTGAACAAAAGTTATTTCCCTTGAGATTCATTTTATATATATATATATATATATGTAAAAGTTAGGCAAAAGTAATAAAAATAAATAAATATAAATATGAAGCTATCATTAGAGGCAGCAAATGCACATCCTCCATATGAAGCCCAAATATATCTGATAATTAAAATAAATCTGATATTTAAAATAAAATAAAATAAAATAAAAACATCAGCCAGTACTACTACTGGCTGATGATTTTATTTTATTTATTTTAAATATTAGATTTATTTTAATTATCAGATATATATATATTATGCATAACCATACTACACATCTATAAGTTATCTTAATTTTAATGGGATAATTACTGTAATTTATATATTCCTGATAATTTCTAATCCTACTATCCTCAGGATTTAAATAGAAATAAGAATGTTATTCCCAATTATGGGAAAAAATTAGTTTTGTAAATTTAAAAGAATATTTATTACATCATAGACAATGTTTTTTTTTTTCTTGCTATCTTTCTATGAAAACTCCAAACTGATGAACGTATATATATCCATTCCAGTCTTGGCATTGGGTTTTCCTGGAAAAATAGCAGAAAGCATTTCTTTCTTTTAAAATAGTGTTACAGTTGAACGTATTTAATGTTAGCAAAAATATACAGCTATACAAATTATTTTTCATTTTGATAACTAAAAAATGTTTAAATTTAGGATACAGTATTGTATTTGATAATGGAACATTTGCATGGGATTCTGATCAGACTTCAACTCTGAAAAACATTACTTTAAAAGTTGAAGAAGGATCACTTGTAGCAGTTGTAGGTCCAGTTGGTGCTGGAAAATCTTCACTGTTATCTGCTCTGCTAGGTGAGATGTATAAAGTAGATGGAACCATTAATATAAAAGTGAGTTTATTTTGCTTTTTTTTTTAACTAGTTTTACAATTAATAAATTATATATCAACTGAAATTAACATATAAAACCCAGTTAACCATGTATATCCATGATGTCAACCATCCCAGAAGTCAACTCGTTGGTAATTAGATCACCTTTTTTAGATCTCTTATGGAATTGGAAAACATAAAATGATAATAGTAACTATCATTAGTAAGTAGATTACTCGGTAAAAGGATTATTTTGCGATACACTCTCATTATGGGGTTTTTTTTGTTTTTTTTTTTTTAAGGATTACTGGTTGTATACCATTCATTTCTGTAGCCTTCCCTTCCCTTTTTCATCCTAAGTAGTTTTTTTGCTAGTCTTTTTTCCCAGAGATTAAGTTTGTATATATTGAGGATGTTGTTATTTGGTTTTTTGGAGCATTAGCAACTAAGGCCATATTGCTCCTGGGATATGCTGTGGTCATTCCCTGACCTTTCCGTATTTAGTGGTCATGGGCTCGAACCTCAGTCTAATCAAGAAGCATGTGTTACGCACTGCTGCTTCTGCCCACCTGGCTACGGAGGCACATATTGAGGATATAGTGTACTCAGATTAGTTGTTGAAGTTGTGAAAGAGGACTATATCATCCTAAGTACCTAAGCTGGTTTGTTCCATGTGATATACTTATTGCATTAGTTGAACAGAATTTTATGTGAAAAATTATTCAAATAACACCAAATATACACTACTCTACCATTAACATACAGACACCCCTTCATTAACACCCCTCCAGCACCATGTGTCAGACACAATTGTAAATATGCTCGTAGGCCTTCAAGGAGACAGTTGTAAGATTTTTAATGCAAAATGCTGTAACCGACAGAGTTAATATTTAATAGACTTCCAGCACAGAATAATAGGGTGCCACATGAGCAAACAGTCTGTATGTGACATTGCAATGGCATTGATGATCCTTAGGTCAACAGTTTATTTGATCTGCAAATGAAAATGGACTGGTTCCAAAACTGTAATGAAACATTGCAGAAAACTTCTAAAGCTGATAGAACATGACAGGAGAGCTCTGCAAATAATCGTCTGCTTGGAATGCAAGTCACCATTGTTGCAGGACACCCAACCCAAGTGAGATGATTGGGACACACATCAGTACTAGTACTGTGTGCAGGACACTGTGTGATATGAGATTACACAATCGTGCAGCCTTCCACAAGCCACCAACTAGTACCAGATGCCATCTAGCCTGGTATAAGGCCCTGCTAATTTTGGACTACGGACCAATGGAGAGCTGTGGCTTTGGAGTGACAAGTTACAGTATGCCATCTACCGGTCTGCAGTCATGTCTGGGTATGGCAGGTGCAGAGAAAACTTAGTGCTGGACTGTATTATCCCAACAGTGAAGTTTGGCAGAGGCATCGTGATGATCTGGGGCTGTTTTTCATTGTTTTGCCTGAGACTATTAGTTGTTTTTGAGCAAAACTGTGAATGATTAGATATCATTCTAATCTTGAAATTATCAAGATACCAAACTATCTTGAAATTTGGACAATAATGCATTGCCTGTGTTGTAGCAGCACATTGGAGAAGGCCCATACCTGTATCAGCAGGACAGTGCTCCATGTCATACTGCTCGCATTGTTGATGGATTGGTTTGAGGACCTTAGTCCTGTAGAAAACCTCTGGGATTAATTGGATCATCAGGTGTGTAAAGAGAGGTCACTCAAAAAACAGCTAAACTGGTCACCAATTTGAAGGCCAAATGGCAGAAAATGTTGGATGACATTTACAAAAATCTGATGGAGAATGTTCCCTGAAGACTAGAGGTTATTGTAAAGGCTAAACATTTCAGCACACTCTGTTAGTTTTTCTGTAAATAAAGGTTATTTGTAGATATGCAGGTGTCTTAATATTAATGGTAGGGCAGTGTATGTATATACATATATTCTCAATGGATAGTTCATTGAGATCACTATTGCTTTTTCCCTTGGACTTTAATTTTCTTATATTGATCCTCATTACAAACATTTCTTGTTATGTATAGACAGTAGTAGTCTGTGGTATGGTCTTCTGATACTGGAGCCTAAACTAGATAAAATTATTTTTGTCGTGAGAATAGCTGCTATGTTGAGATGTACCCACTGTTGTACCAAAATATTATTTGGGCTCGTGTACCCATTTATCTATGTATTATAATTCTTAGTCCTCCAGTATTTTTGGCATTTATCACTCTTTTCTTGTCATATTTTATCAACTTCTGATTTTCACAGCTATAAACCATTGGTGTCTTATGTGTGGAACACTTGCCCTTAGCAGTTGATAGAACTGCTAAGGGTAAGTGTTCCACACATAAGACATTTCACATTGAAAGTGATTATCATATTTCTGGCCTATGCAAACAGTTGTATTAAATGTAATTCATTATCCAGAAAAACAGTATACTACTGCTGCTGCCTGTTTATGTGCAGACATAGCATGGAGCGGCATATTGTTTTCTTTAAGGGGATGGGAGATTCTGTAAATTTGCCATTGACTGTAAAGTGCTCTTTAGAGGTTAAAATGAGCAACTTAGGTTTCCTACCAGTGATATCTTTCTAATATTTGGTCTTATCAAAATAAAATTTAAGACTTTTTTTTTTTTTTTTTTCCCATTACTGTGTGTTTGATTATACCAAATTCTATTTAATTTGGGTAACTAATGCAGATTAACCTGGTTTCCAAATAGATGTGTTATATATACATTACCAAGGGAGTCCATCCATTGTAAATCTTGCTGCACATAAATTCAATTTCTAATATTTTTTTTGTGAACATATTGTAAATGTAGTGAGTTTATTTATTTCTCTTTGTTGTCTTAGGGAGCAGTAGCATATGTTCCTCAACAAGCCTGGATTCAAAATAATACCTTAAAGCAAAATATATTATTCACTAGTGATATGAAAACAATTAAATATCAAGAAATTTTAGATGCTTGTGCACTGAACCCTGATCTGGAAATACTTCCTGGAAGAGATATGACAGAAATTGGAGAAAAGGTACCAATTTAACATTTATGTGCAGTGATTAATAAGTACTTAGATAGATTAAAATAATTCTATATAGCACAGTGGTTCTCAACCTTTTTTGCACCATGCACCCTTTTCACCATATGTCAGAATGTCATTTCCTCCCTTTCCAAGATTGTCCGACTCAAAAGGTGCATTCCAAAAAGATAAAGTGAAATATTTATCTTTATTTTTAATTTAATATGTGATCCAATAAAGTGTGATGTCCTGTAGATTATGTACAATCTGTAGTTTGTAGAAAGATTAATATTTCAACAGTCTGAGTCTGTCAATCTGTGATCCCAAAACACTAAAATTCCTCCCTGATTGAGAACCCCTGATGTAGCAGAAGAAATGTTATAGAATTCATATTATTGCTGAGCTTGATATCATCATTCTTCTTTTTCTTGGTCTCTCTCTCTCTCTCTCTCTCTCTCTCTCTCTCTCTCTCTCTCTCTCTCTCTCTCTCTCTCTCTCTCTCTCTCTCTCTCTCTCTCTCTCTCTCACACACACACTCTCAGATAAGAGTATTATATATATTTTGCAATCCTACAAAAAAAAAAATATTACTGGATGATAACGAAAGCTGAATTTCAAGTCAGTTTTTTGTTTTTAACAAAAACCTCATTTTTGAAATCAAATAATAAAACAATTCTGAAAATGCTCTTTATTCATTATTTAATAATCTATACATTGTACAGATATGACATAATGAATATTGATACCACTGTACTTACAGTTCTGTTATTTATATTTTATCGAAATTTTGCAAGTATTCATCTGCTGATCGGGTTTATTCTTAGTAAATTTAATTTATGTGACTGTATCGTTGTTATCAATGTAGTGAATTCAGTGTAAAGTTTTATTATGATTTTTATGGTAAGTTGCGATCATATTTATTCATGTACTATAAAGGTTTATTTTGGATTTTTACATTCAGTTTCTTATTTTTTGTCAATACTTTACACTTTTATGTTCTCTTGGACCTGGAAAAAAGCTTTGCATGTAGGTCTAGGGTTACCAAAGGGTTTTACAAGTGCTAGTCTTTTGTTCAATGATTTCACTAATTTCTGTACTTCACATTAAGGTTATATTCCTTACAATTTCTCACATTAAGGTTATATTCCAAAAACATACAAAATTGTTGCATGTTTTTTGTGCTTCAGTTATAAGTATTCTGAGATAAACTTTGGATGAATTGAAACCTTACCCTGTTTAAGTATTATAAAATGGGGTCACCACATATGAATTCTTATTTACAGCTTTGTTGAGAAATATACATAGCTGCTGCAACCTTCTCTTTCCATTTACTTTCTTTTTTATAAACAGGGTGTCCATAAGTCTGGAATCATAGGGAAAAATTAAAAATAACAATACAAACAGTTTTATTCACAGAATATGCTAAATGTGTCCACCATTGTTCCTGATACACAAATCCATATACCCAGTCACGAGATACCCAGTCAGCAAGCACACAGTGAATGAAGTCAGGAGTAATGGTGTTGCATGCATCAGTAATGTGCTGCTGCAAATGTTCAACAATGAAATTTCTCTGTGTAGATCAGGACCTTCACGTGACCCCAGAGGAAAAAGTCTACTGGTGTGAGATATGGGCTTCTCACTGATCATTCCACAGGCCCTTGATTTCCTATCCAATTAACAGGAAACTGTTGGTGCAGAAACCTTCTTGCATAGATGCTGCAATGTGCAGGAGCACCATCTTGCTGGAACCATGTCAGAAAATCTCCATCTTTGTTCAAGCCACTGGAGAATGATTCCTCGTTGAGCATACATAAATAGGTGTCTGCAGTGACAGTTCCTTGAAAAAAGAAGGGGGCCTATGCTGTGATATTTCCACATACCACACCGTATCATTACACTTCTTCCTTTGAAGGAGCAGTGAGGGTTGTTTTGAGATTAGTAGCGAGCGTTCTTTTGATTTTCCTCACTGTTTCCATAAAAAAAAAACAGCCTCATCACTAAAGAGAATTGTGAATGAGAAATATGCATTTTGAGCTTATTGTTGTCTAGCCCATTCACAAAATTTCATTAATCAGTCTGGATCATCTTCACTTAATTTCTACAAGATCAGATGTTTCATAGATGCCATTTGTGAACCCTGAGGATGCAGCGAATACTGCTTTTTGGCACTCTTGTCTCAGAGAGCAATCTTAAAAGACTGAAACTCTTGCATAAAGGAGTGAGGATGGCAGTGGCTGTTTCATCATTGGTGACCCTTTTCGAAGGTCGACTTTGGTTTATCATCTACGGATCTTGTTTTCTTAAACTTTGCAACAAGTTTACTAACACAACTCTGTTATTGACTCTTGGTCTGGCTTCTTTTAAATTCTGCAGAAACTTCTCTCTGACTCTAATTTCCTATAAGAAGAATTGTCTAGACTCTTTCTTCCTTAAAGACATCTTGGAGCGGCAAAGATGAAAATATATGAATTAGTTACTTTTCCCTCTGATTCCAAATTTATGATACACCCTGTATATTTTTCCATTAATCATGATTAATAGAAAATCAGTGATGTGTTAAACTGACAAACTGAATGAGTTTGTTGGTATTTTGTGATGATGCAACTGCAGGATTACAAGCACTGAAGGCGCCTCCGTAGCCAGGTGGGCAGGAGCAGCAGTGCGTAGCACACACACTTCTTGATTAGACCGGGGTTCGAGCCCGTGACCACCAAATACGGAGGATGCGGAAAGGTCAGGGAATGACCACCGCATATCCCCGGAGCAATATGGCCTTAGTTGCTAATGCTCCTAAAAACCAAACAACAACAACATTAACTACTGTGCCTACCTTTGTATTGTTAGCAAACTTAGACATAAAACTTAAACTATTTGCATCATTATCATTAGTAAATATTAATTAAGGAGTAAGGAGCCCAGCACTGATCCCTGTTGTAACTCCACTCTTTGTCTCCAACAACAGAACTATCCCTTTATCCATAATAGTTTTTATCCCCTAATGCCATATTTCTACACTTTATATAGTATTTGTACATGTGGAATAGTATCAAAGGTTTTATTAAAATTTAAGTATGGGTATTATTCTTTGAATCCATTTTCCTTTGTGACAACTCCATAGTGGTTAATCAGATCTGAAGGTATGATCTATCCTTGACAAGAATACATCCTTTGATCGTTTTTTGGCTCCACTCCATTGAAGCTGATATTGCATCACTTTTTGAATTGTTGACTCAATTATCTTCTCTGATGCAGAGAACAAACTTACAGATCTGTAGTTATCCACTTCAACCTCTGAATCACACTTCTGAATAAGAGATATATTTGCACACATCTCCAGTGTGTAGGGACTTCTGAATCTAAGCATGCTCTCATTATTATGGCTAAACAGTTTAATTACCTCTTTTGCAGCTTCTAGAATAATTGGATAGATTCTGTCAGCCCCAGGTTCTTTGTTTACTTTTAGCTGCAGCATGTTTCTCTTCTGACTTCCAATCAGCTTTAGATGAACTTCTGCTAACCTTGTCTTTAAAAACTTCATATGTGAACATGGCTTCAAAATATTTATATGTGATTCTTTCCTTTTCTTTTTTTGCCTTTCTATGTCCAAACTAACTTGATTACATATAGTTTAAACTTAAGGTACCACTCTCTATCTCCCAACAATTTATAATCACCTAATATATTTTTCTTCTCTGCAACTAAGCTCATCAGTTTATCTGACATCCATTAGTTTAAACCTTGAACAATATCTCTTGGTATAAAATGCTCAGTGGCCTCTATGATTACCTCTGTGAATACTTCCCATGTGGCATATACACTTTTTTACAATATTGATCTGAAAAGTTTTTTTTAACTGAAAAAATTTTAAAAATGTCTGTCTATTGTAATCATCTCTGGGAAAACAATATCTCTTCCCTTTACCCTTGAGAGTAGTAATCTCTTTGAATAAATTCCACATCAATACATTATGATCACTGCTGTCTAAAGGCCCTTGAAGGTTTTAAATACACAATGAATCACTACTATTGCTTGAGAAAGTTAAAAAAATATCTTTTAGTGAGTCTCTCTAAGCATTTTGACATCTTGCAAAAACTTCAAATTATACAGACTTGTTCACTAATTGTTAAATAATTCAAATTTGATTTGTTGCTTTCTTTTTTCATTGCAAAATATTAAATCATTATTTCACTTTAACAGGGAATTAATCTAAGTGGTGGCCAAAAACAACGTGTGAGTCTTGCACGTGCTGTTTATCAGAATAATGACATTTATCTGCTTGATGACCCACTGAGTGCTGTCGATGCCCATGTAGCTACTCATTTATTTGACAGAGTAATCGGTCCATCTGGTCTATTAAAAAATAAGGTAAGGTTCTCCGCTTGATAATTTTCTAAAAACAAATTCCTGGGGCATATTTAAGTTTTAAATAGACACATGAAATCTATTGATATGTTATTCTATAGTTTCCTATTTTTAAAAAGTAAACCATTTTACAACACAACTTTTAAACCATCTCAGTCAGTGTCAGTAAGATGGCCATGCAGAAGAAAGCAGTGTGTGTTGTGGTACGTTGAATTTCAATACCGACATACATCGGTATTGATGTTGCACTATTATGACAGATTTAAATTCAGCATACCATAACACACCATGCTTTCTGTTGCACGGCCATCTTACAGACACTGACTAAGGTGGTGCACGTAGGAGTCATTCTGCATACACTTACGGCACAGCCAAGGTCATTGCTGAGGTGTCAAATAAAACTTAGTGAGTTACCACACTGTTTGCTGCTATGATCGTAGCAAGCATCCAATATTTCCGAAGATAAGTTAATTAAAAGAGAAATCACGGACACCTTTTTTGATGACCCTGTCTGTCTGTATCAAAACACAGTTTTGATCAGAGCAGGTTTTGCTACAATGCAGTTTATAATTTTAAAACAAAATGGTTTGATTTTAAAACAAAATAGTTTGATTTTAAAACAAATCGGAATGTCAAAATCAGTTGTAGGTCGTAACCGCTACGTTGCCGTATGCAACAACGCTGCATGCGGCAACGTTCCTGCATGCAGTTCACACTTCAGTGTTGTATTAGAGTAGTTGGAGAACAGTTGTCTTTGCTCATTATTGTCTCAGTTGCTTGCGGTTGTATTGGCTCTATCTCGTGGTTTGCATTATGAAAATTATTTTTTTAATACAGTAATTAAGAGTGAAAAAAGGAAAGGCCAATAAGATAATGCATCAAACAAATGTAAATGATTATAACTAGAATAAAAACTTTGAAATTATAGAGTCATGAAGATGTTGCATTATTTGCTAAAATCACACATGATGTGAGCATACGAAGATGAAGAAAAAAATGAAGATGATGTCCAGGTATCTACAAGGGAATTTTCATTAAATGATCTTTCAGTGTTGCTCAGGAAGGTTGAAGATGTTTCTGATTTTCTTATGAATGCTCATCCTAACATTGAACAAAGCTCTAGAGTTCGACATGCTATAGAAAATGCAGTTTGTTGTTATAGAAGAAAAAGTGTGTATAAACTTCATTGTTGAACTTTTTTTCAAAACGATAAAAAAACTGTGGTGAAGGTAAAGAAAGCCCACACGAGAAGCATGCAAAAGTTCGATAAATTTATCGGTAAAAGTACTTTGCCGTAACAGCATATGTATTGTTGCTCACTCGGTAAACATACAGTGAGTGTTATCGGACAGGAGTATAAATTGAATCCCATAGAAGGTTGAACCCCTTCCAAAGTGGAGGGGGTAACCTGACCCTTTTTTTTTTATTATTTAGAATCACTGGTGGACTAGTGGATAAACTGTTTATTAAGTAAAAAAAAAATCAGCAAAAAGGTAAAGGAAGCCCACACAAGAAGCATGGCAAACTTTGAAAAGTTTATCGGTGAAACTACGTTACGAACATTTTTTATGATGTCAGAACTTCCGATATGATTCAATTAATGATTCTAAAGAAGAGAGGTCAGGTTACAACACACTTCAGGAGGGTTTCAAACTCCCATGGGATTCAACTTCTACTCCAGACTGATAACACTCACAGCCTGTTTACTGAGCAAGCAACAATACAAATGCTGATATGGCAAAGTACCTTTTACTGGTAAATTTCGTCGAGCTTTTGCATGCTTCTTGTGTGGACTTTGTTCCTGGCTTTCAGTAATAAACATTTCTAAAAAATACACGTTTTTAATTTTTTGGTACCAAATAATTGATCGTTGGTAAGGCCTTACAGTGTAATTAAAGGCTGGCAAGGTGTACGTTTGGCAAAATAAAAAAAATAAACAATAATCCATTGTATGTAATAATGTATTGATTAGTGCAGTTTTCTATAGCATGGTACTTCCTTGGAACCAATTAACCGCATTATACTGTGTGCGTAGTAGGCACTGGTTATTAGAATCAGCCACTCAATAGAATCAAATTTCGAAGAACCGATCCAAATCAATAAAATGCACTGAAAATGCACTAAACAATGAAAGTGTTTACTAGAATCACATTTTCGGTTATAAGAATCAATTTTGAATGCCTCTGTGATATTTTTCTAAAGCACATTTCTGGAGGTCAGATTTATAGAGGTCACAACCATAAAACAATAAAAAAAAAAAAAAATTGAAGTTTCCGGTTTATTGGGCTTTTCTGTTAGTGCAATAAATGGGTAGTAAACTTTATCTTATTCATTTGATAATACCGATAGCTGGAATTCTGTTTTCATGTTATTATGGTGAAATGTTTCCTGTTCACTGAAATCTGCTCTTCATTTCTATATCTAAACTTCGTCTCGCTTGCATGTGCTGTGTTAGCTCCAGTTTGTGTGTGTGCCCTGTGTTTTGTTATTGTTGAGCCTATAAATGTGGATCTTTTTTACTGTATTTTAAATTTTACTACCACAAAAAATGTCAGTGAACAGAAAGAGCGAATTTTAAGTGAAAAGATAAGTTACGAATTATAGAAATTAAACTTAGGCAATGTCTCAAAAGGAAGCAGCAGTAAAATTAGGAATGCCTCAGTCATCTTCATCAAAATTCTTAAAATCACATCACACATTAAACACTAATGTGAGTAGTGAAACCAGAAAAAGGAAGCATGAAGGGAAATACTAAACAGTAGATGAAGCTCTGTTCATTTGGTTCAAACAGACCAGCTCATTTAATGTGCCAATTAATCATAGCATTCTTCAAAAAGCTAATGATTTTCCTGAAAAACTAGACAAAGTTTAAGGTGATGGACTGATGGCTGACAAGATAGAAGGAGAGGCATGATGTTGTTCACAAAAAACTTCACAGAGAAAAACAGGATTCCGATGGTTCTGCAGTTGACACCTGGTTGAAAACCTCTTGGCAAACTATGTTAAACACTTATAATCCTGAAGACATTTTTATCAGATGAAGCAGGGTTGTACTACAGGGCTACCCCAGACCACCACATGATTTTTAAAAATTCGTCTGTGTCTGCAGGAAAGAAGATAAAGGACAAGATTACAGTTCTTTTAACATGCAACATGACCAAACAGTCAAGATGACGCCGTTAGTTAATGGCAAGGGTAAATCGCCTAGATGTTTTAAAGGAGTAAAACAGCTGCCTGTTGAATATGCCAATAATACCCATGCTTGAATGACAGCTTCTTTATTTGAAAATTATCTTCGTAAATGGGATTTGAAATTCGACAAGAAAAACAAAAAAATTGCATTTGTTTTGGACAACTGCCCAGCTCATCCAAAGGTGACTTTCAAAAACATTGAATTAGGTTTTTCTACCTTCAAATACCACATCACTGATTTAATCTCTTGACCAGGGAATAATAAAAACCTTTACGACCTTTTATAGATCAGATATTGAGGTGAAGAATCATCCAGGTTATATAGATGAAGTTTTGGGAACATCATCCGATATCACAAAGCAGATAACTATTCTAGATGCAATTCACGTGACAATGAGTGCCTGGAATGAAGTTTCCGAACCCTCTATTAGCAACTGTTTCAAAAAATGTGGATTAATTATTCATGATGGGCAACTAAGTCACAATACTGATCACGTTGAAAAGCCTGAAGACATGGGTTAACAGGAGTTTAATGATTGGGTGGACACAGATGGTGATCTACAAGTTACTACAGCTTTAACAGATGAAGAAATTGCCCAGTCTGTTACTGAATTTTGCTGAGGAGGAGGAAAACGAAGATGAACCCGAATGAATATTGTGTGTGTATACACACACAATAAAGTACAGTTTTTTATTTTTTTTTGTAAAAGTAATGTTTCTACCATGTTATTTATTTTATATGCTTGTTAGTCTAGCATAGAGATTCTTTACGTAATATATTTTTCTTACAGTACAGCATTACAACTAGGAAATTTCAGAAAAAGAAATAAATTTAAAATGCCAGATATTAGAATGAAAATTTTATTGACAGTTGCATCTACCTTGAAAATCTACATAATTTATCACTTCGTGGCACGTATGGTGTGTTTTTTTTTTTTTTTGTTTGTTTGTTTGTTTGTTGTAATATACACATGTAACTAAATATAAATGTATTTAATAATAAAATGCAATATAAAATGCATTAGTGTTGTAACAAAAGTAGGAAACGTTTTGTTGACATGCTTCATTTAGTTATCATTATATAGAAATACTGTTCCTAATTATAAATTGCATCTCGGGACATGTGTGGGAGCCTAGTGCACTCTTTATCCAGTCCGAGAGAGAGAGAGAGAGAGAGAGAGAGAGAGAGAATAAACAAATACTCTTATTATTTCTGCAAGTCTTGTCAATGCTAAGTGGAAATATGATTATATAAAACTGTATTATTCTCTATATGTGAAAATGTAATTATTTCTTTTTGAATCCTACCACATGCCCATGTTATATTGTTCCTAATTATGAATTGCTCCTAATTCTTCCTAACTATAAATCCACAGTCCCCCCCCCCCCCCACACACACCTTTAGTTATTCCTCTGTGCAATGGTTTTCTGTTTTTAGCCTGCTGAGACCTTATACCTTCCAGAAACATCAATTATTTCATTGACAGCAATAGAATATTTTTATATGCATTGATATTACATGCAGTGCCAATTGTGCATAAATCTTTTTGTCTCCACTTTCTATTTGTAAATTCTTAGTGAAAGGTTGCCAAAATAACACATGTTTGTTTTTCTTATCCAGAAAAACAAACAGAATATTTTGAGTGTTTATTCTGCTCCACACAAGCTCCGGTTGCTTTATCACTTGAGCAAAGTATTTATTTTACTTCTTTTTTGGTATCTTGTAAGAGAATAGTAATGTAAATTCTTTCATAATGGTTGCTACCATTGCTACTATGATCAGCTTGAGGCCATCAGTTATGAGAATATTTGTTTTCCTGCAGGGTTTACAAATACGTTTTGCTTCACTGCAAACAACAGAAAAATTAGCTGTATTCAGACTATTATTTGTTTATATTAATATAAGTTTTTTTGTAAATAACATGCTTGAGAAATCTTTCATTCATGTTTTAAAAAAAAAAAAAACATTTACATAATCATTTGTGGATACCCAAACTTCTTAAATATGGGAGTTTGACTCTTTTTTTTTTTTTAATTGTTGAGAGCTGTTAATAATTATCTAAAATCATAATTTTGTAAAATTATTAATTCATATTTGTTTTCAGACTAGAGTTCTTGTGACTCACAACATATCTTTCTTGCCTGAGGTTGATCATGTCATTGTCCTTAAAGATGGACAGATTGAAGATCAAGGCACCTATCGGGAACTAATTGAAAAGAACAAAGCATTTGCAGAATTTACTCAGCAACACCTTCGTCAAAACACAGAAGCAGGAAATGGAGATTTTGAAAAATCAATTATCAAAAATCCAAAGTATGTCTCTCATAATTATATCATTATTAATATTCTGCAGAAGTATTTTGCCATCTCATTGCGAAATTCATTTCACCAGTGTTTCTGACTTTCAGAATTTCAAAATAAAATTCCCAATTTTTTTTTTTTTTTTTTTACAAATATGCAGTAATAATTATTATTATTATTATTACACATTTGCAAAAATTTTCATGCATAATAATTACACGAAAATTTTCTGTTATTGTTTTACTTTCATTTTGTCATGAACTGAATGGACACAAGTCATATTTCTGTTCGCTCATCCCAGCTTAATCATAATTTTAATATCTGCACATGCTGCAGTGTCTTCCTGTCACACTAGTATTACACTACCATTATTCTCCATTTGACTAGTTGCTTTGATTATGCATTAACTGTATAGTGCAAGGAAGCCACAAACTTTTGCTGCACCAGCCAGGGGGGGATAAAAAGTGGATGAAAAAAAATATGAATTATGTGCTTCCCTCCTCACATAGGTAACTATCCAGTTGACCTTTTGAGTTTCTTCAAATTGTCTGCCTCAACTACCAATAGAGACACCTTATCTTCTCATGAAAGACTAAGTGAAATGCCTTGCTGAAATCCAAATAAACTATGTCAAAATTGTTCCCTACATCCAGCTTATGAATAACTGTGTCAAAATAGGTTGGTTAAACACTATTTGCCCTTAACAAAAAACCATGCTGTGTTTCCTCTGAAATGCCATTTCTATCTAAATGCACCTAGATTACACTCTTAATCATTGCCTGCAAGGATTTTACTACGATTGAAATGAGACTAGCCAGTCTGTAGTTATTGACTTCACTCTTAGAACTACCTTTTATATATTGGTGATGTGTTGGTGCTTCTCCAATCCAAAGGAATCTCTCCGAAATCCAGTGGTGCCCTCATAATTAACCTCAGTGGTTCAGTACACTCTCTGGCCACCTCCTTCAAAATTACTAGGTATATGCCATCAACTTCAGTTGCCTTACTTGACTTTAGGTTCAAAAGCTTTTCTAATAGTCATAAATAGTCAGCAGTGTCTTCCATATCACCTCACATAAACCTTTCATTTGTACCATGTTCTCTCATTCTGTGTAAGGAGAAAATATTTACTTCTCAAAAACATTTTTCACAATGAACTACACAAATTATATTTAGAGTAACCCGTAACCATTTTCGGCGCTGGCAAAAAGCATGTTCAACCAGTTCTATCAAACAGGGCCTCGCACACAAATGGTCTAAATAATAATATCATCTGTCTTTTCCACATTTCTATCAATGAGCCTACTGCTGTCTAAATGTCTAGTTACCCACATCACTCCAAGAGCACTTGCGTGAGTAGACTTAAATTACTCTGAGCATATACTTCATTCTCAATGTGTATGTTTCTTTTGATATCAAACATTTAAAATAGTTTCCATATAACGAACAGATTACAAGACTTAACTGCAAAACATATCGTTCGCAACTCTAGCCTTCAGGCAATTGAGGCAATTAGTGCTGCTGCTAAGCATGAATTAAGAGTCGGGGATTACCATTCTACAAATTAGTAATATTGGTAAAACTTAACCAACCCTGTCTCACATACCCAGAAGTCTTGCTGATCATCTGATTGGTTAACGTTTAACAGTATTCAACACGGCAGGCAAATAATTCATTTGAAATAAATAGTGCACTCTGTTACTGTGATTTAGAATTTAGTTTTTTTTTCCAGAATGATAGTTATTTTTCTTTGTTGTTTCATTATATTATATGAGAGATATGTTGCAATTCTTTTCTTTTTCAATAAATGAATAATAATTATTTACATCTTATTTTATTTTTTAATCCAAATATTTTGGGATGAAAAATTTGATTTCGTTTACTGACAGCACATAGGATCGCAGTGGCCCTGTGTTTTGTAAAATATTAAAATCATTATAAAGAATAAAAAGTCATTATTATCATATCATTTACTAAAGTGATATCATAAATACTAAAATGTGTAATATTTTAAAATACTTTATTTCTTACTACAATGACTGTTCTTATTCTATCTAGGTGCACTGATAATTTTTAAGAAATTAATATTTATAAAGACTTTTATGCAAATAATTTACATGATATAAATATATTTAATAATAATGGAAACATTCTTAATCATTTATATAGTATGAAAATATTATATTTTCACTTTAATAGCCTATAAATTAAATTAATTATTTTTAAATTTAATTATTTCTTAGTTACTGTAAAACTTGAAAAAAAAATTTTAAATCACTATTAAAAAACACCCCATATAAAGTTTTATATGGGACCCCAGGGCCCACAAGTAATTCTTGAACAGGGGCTCACAAATTGTGGCTGACCCTGACCATGTTCTCTTCCATCCTTGTGGGGAACACAGTTGGTAGGATTGCAGTCCTCCCCACACTGGGTGGAAAAGACCCAAGTTCAAGTCTGGTCAATGACGTGAGGAATTTTTGAGCCTTTTTCACGTGACTCAGTTAGTTGGTTTCAGGGAAGGGTCTCATGGTTTTCCCTCTTGGTGACTTGAGATTTTTTATCCAGAAAAACAGAAAATCAATCTCAGAACAAACAATTTACAGACAGTATACACTGAACAATATGGCTTTAGTTGCTGATGCCCTTAAAACCCTATTACAACAACATTCTCTTCCAGTTTCCTAAAGCATGGTCACTCTAGGATGATAACCACGTACCACTAAGGAGAAAATGCTCCTAATTTTTCTCTCATGGATAGCAGAGTACATAGTATATTATACATTGCTTGCCAAAATTAAGAGCAAAATGTTTTTCGTGCATATTTTATTGTGAACAGTATTGCCAAAGGTGAATATTTGATATAATAGGCATCCTGGCATGCAAATTCAGAGTGTCCAATAGAAATCAATCTGTCATCTTAGAAAGCTGCAAATTATTCAGAAAATAGGAAATTTAGTTATAGAACATACCTAACTTAAAGACATGATATATATACAATGTAATATGGTCTAAGTTGCTGATGAACCTAAAACCCTACATAATTCCAAATTCGTTTAGCTGTGAATAGAATTCCATCTCTGACACTTCCACTTATCAAATGACTCTTGCAAGACTTTGCTTTGTTTTTTAAATAAGCACTACACCAATTTTGCTGTAATGTATTTGACAGTTTACCATTTCTTAGTATGTGTTTGGTAATGCATGCTGATTTACTCTCATCTACAATGCTACTTTTATCATAGTAGTTAGCTCAAATATGATAAAAGTAGCTAAGCTAGAGTGCTACTTTTTATCATAGTTGAGCACAGCATTGAAATGAGCTTTATTTCAAAAAGTAAAAGCCAGTGCAGCTTTCTGTTTTCAAGTAAAGTTGTTTTTCTTGCTACTTAACTCTGTCTGCATAACTAAAAGGCCTAAATTCTAATATCCACGACACCTTAAATTTATCTGTTACTTGTATTATGAGTTTAATATTACTTTATGATGTTGACTATACCATATTTATTTTTAAGTCATTAAAAGAAATCTAATTACATTTGTGTTATAATATAAAAATATGGTTAATTTGTTGATCTCAGCTGAAGAGTTGCTGAGCATACCATTATGAAATTCAAGGATATTTATTTTTAAAACGCCTCCTTTCTATATAGCATAAATGCAAGAAACATTAACAAGTGTTACAAGTAGATAGCAGCAGTTGTGGGCATACTTTGTGCCCAATGTACCAGTAGTTCTAGCTACTCGACACTAACTTAACTGTCATACCATACCATACCTGACAAAGCTAATTAACCATCTAGGCAGCGTTACATTACATTAATGTTAATCTTAGTATTCCTCCAGTATGAGATTCACTTTAGATTTCCACTAATTATATTTTAATGTAATAATTAAAAGCTGGTAGGCATTAAAAAATATGGATGAAACAAAAAAAAAAAAAAAATCCCTAAAAAGAATAAACAAGCAACTAATTTTTCAAAATATAGTCCGGTTATTTGAGACACTTCGGAACTAGTGAATTTTGGCCCAATTATGCGAAGTTTCATGTAAATAGCTAAAAATACAGTAGGACCCCCCCGCTTTACGATTGATTCTCTGTATGGTCAAATCACATTACGATGGACTCACCACACTATACGATATCTAGTAAGTGCCAGTCATTGTGAACATGTTTGTGAATTTAATTTTAATTTCATTAAACAGCAATTCTAATAAGCTAAAATAGAAGGAATAGTATCCACAGGCTATAAAAGTAAAGTATATTATGCACAAATTTACACTTTATTATCTTACCAATTAAAAAATTAAATGATACTTGAAAATCAGAAGAATATTTCCCACAGGTTAGCAAAATAAAAATAAATTTATGCTTACGGACATAGCTTAATTAATACATATTGTAATATGTACATACTAACTAGTTGATGTTTCTGTTCACTAACATTTGGGAGAGGGGTTAAAATTGAAAACAGTAAAAAAGATAAGCAATCGATAACAAAGAACATGGCCTGCACAAATTGCAGCTTACACGATATGTGTAATGAGAATGGAATAACAAGTTACAAAGCTTAGAAAATAGGAATGAAGAGAAGATTCTGAAAATTTGTTTTTTTATAAAAGTGAAGATTTCATGGAAGGGGAAACACATTTCACCATAATAATGTAAAAACCCACAGAATTCCAGCTGTCAGTATTATTGCAAATTGAATAAGATCAAGTTTACTGTCTGTTTATAATAGATTGCACTAACAGAAAAGCCCAATAAACTGGAAACTGCTAATTGTTTTTATTGTTTTATGCTTGTGACCTCCAGAAATCTGACCGGACCACCTGGTATGGTTAGAGACAATCATAGGGTAATCTCGAGTGCTGCGGTCTCCTGCCCCAATTAAGCAAAGAAAACTTGACTATTTTCTCGATTAGATTCTGTTCTTTAATATTTGTCCCAAATAACTGGAATCCACTGTATAAAAAAAGTGATGTAAAAAGTTTTGAAATTATGTCACTATAATGTGGATGTTGAATCCATTATTACAATGCCCCTTATATCTATATTTTAATAAGCCAGTCAGTGCATGTTCTTCTGAGGATATTTTTATTTTATTAATTTCTTTTAGAATTATTTTAAACTTTATTACATTCCTCACTTGGTGTATTGAAGGTGTTCAAAAGCTATTTCATTTACAGTTACATTAAAAATGAAATAGATATTTTAACTGTAAATTTTTAATTGATTATCTTGCAATATTTGATATTCTTGAGTGTTATTGGGCTCACTTAAACATGTCTGATGAAAATTATTATCAGTGTTGTAATAGAACTGTTTTGATTTGAGAGATAAAGCTTAATTTTTATTGAAATTTTAAAAGAATTGATTTCATTTGGAAAGTCAAAATCCAAAAAAAAAAAAAAAAAAATGTTGAAATTATAACTTTACAGCATATCCTATTTCTTGAAATTACTTTATTTTATTGATTAAAATGATTAGTTACAATTTGTTTATCATTTATTATATTAATTCTGAACTTTTTATTTGAAAATAGACAGATGTGTAGAGAAATTTCCAGACTCTCAAAGCATGAAGAAACTGCTGTCCTATCAAATGAGGATGATATAGTTTATTTAACAGAATTGGAAAAAAAGCAACTTGGAAGGGTAATTATTACTTCAAATTTAGTTATTCAGCATTTATTTTATAATTATGTATAGCATTTATTCTATAATTTTATTTAGTTATTTTTTCTTTTATATATATATATATATATATTGCTTTTTGTGATGGAGATGTAAAATAGTGGAAACTATTATTTGCTGTTAATATGGTTATAGGTGCTATTCTGCTCCTGTGGACCTAACCACTCCTATGTCAAAACAAAAATAAATAGATAAAATAAACATAAGGTTAAGAATAGAAAAGAGAAGAACCAAAGCAACACACATTCATAGAATGTGTTGCTTTGGTTGAATGTGTGTTGCTTTGGTTATTTAATTCCCCAAAGAACAAGCACTACTAAAATAATAACACAAAAAGAAACAGTCCACAAGCACGATCTTTTCAAGGAATACCAGCACTTTGTGAACTCTGAAAAGAAATCATACTTCAATCACTGATTGCTATCCTAGCCAAATATCACTGGATATCCTGATCTGCTCCAGACATTAAGAGAAGTAAGGAACCAATTAAACATAAAATTTGCTATGGCCACCACTCTCTGTAGAATAAACATAATATATTTGTGCTTTGTTTGTTACTTACTTTCACTTTTGAAGTTATCTCCACTGCTTAACAGTTGACCCAGGAACCCTCTGGCTCGCACGCCTCCACAACTCTTCTTCTCCACGTAAGTCAAGACCATGCCCTCTTTTGTCTTCTCGGTGGTGACCAATTCATCACTCTTAGGCCAACTTTCCTGGGGAATCTGTTGGATGTTCCCATACCACTGCAAACATCCACACTCCATGCAATCCACTATATTTTCTCGTAAATTGAATCTCTCCATGATGATCTCATTCTGAACTCTTTGAAGGCAAGACACACACAGGTGCCATTGTAACCCATCCATCTCCACAGCTCTTATGATTCTTCTGCCTCTCACTCAACATCCATCCTCACTATACATCAAAATGCTCTCTACTGTCATTAGGAGTATCATCTTCTTGGTTTCCTGTTGAATGTGTTGACTCCACAACACACCATTCAGTTGCCTAATAGAAGTGCAAGCCTGGGTAATAAGATCACTTACATCTTTCTCACATGTTCCTGACTTCTGTGTAACAGATCCCAAATATTTGAAGTGGTCTACTTCTTTGACTTTCCCAACTAAAAGGTCCAAGTCTCTGCCTTCTCCACCAACTACCAAATACTCTGTCTTTGTAAAATTAACTTTAAGATTTCTCATGCTGTAAACATCAACCAATTTCCTCATCATGAAATCTGTGTTGTCATCCCGATCCTGAGCAATTATCACTTGGTCATTAGTGAATAATAGAATAATAGTGAATGAATGACACTGTCCCCAATCTGAATTCCCATAGCTCTACACAAAGCATTGCAACAGGCTAGTACCGCATCAAGGCAGATCTTAAATAAGGTCGGTGACATCCCATTTCCTTGTCTGAGGGGCCTTTGGATATTATAGACTCAGCCAATAGCAGTCCCCCACACTTAAGCTGCTTTGAAACTTCTATACATTCTCTTAATCAAATTGATGATAGAATTGCTCACATTCATCCTTTGCATCAGTCCCCAGAGTCTGCTAATGTCAACTGAATTGTAGGCCTTTTCAAGGTCTACAAAGACAAAATGTGTTTCCTGCCCTTATAAAAATTCATTTATTGTCTAGACAGCTGAGGCCAGAAGGGTTTAAAAAGTTGTGGCTGCATACACCTTGAAGTATTAAGAGCAGCTAGATTATCAGTCACAATAGGACTTTTTTTTTTTAAAGCAGTTTATGGGCTTGAACCTACAACTTCATTATGTCTGGCCACACACACACACTACCCATGGAACCATGGCTGGATATGTTGAAAACATATCCAGCCATGGTTGAAATCACTTCATCCACAAAGTTGAAATCACTTCATCATTTTAGCATTAAAGCAAAAGTTATCAGTGTTAAAATAATAAAAATCGACAGTCAGAATCAATATTTATGCCATTTATTATGATATGGAATTTTTTATAATAATTTTAGTCTGTGAAATTGCGAATTTTCTAATATTTATAATTCTGTAACTCTTAATTTTTATTTTTTAAACTGTTTGTATTTTATATGAATTAAAATAATGTTCTTGTAATTTCCTATTTGTTTTTTCTTTTATTTAGGTTAACTTCAGAATATACCTCAATTATGTCAGCTACATGGGCATTATCTTGTTTATTATTACAGTATTGGCTGCAGCTATTTATTGTGCATCTGAGGTAAGACTGTTTCCTTGCTATTATCATTAAGCATCGAATTTTTTATGTTTCAATGTACAGTTTTTACTGAATCAGAGTTCTATAAATAATTTGATGCCCTACATTGCAATTATAAATAACAACATCCTTTAATAAGCATACATAAGTAGCATCAAATACAGCAGTGCCAGATGGACCTAGAAAAAACATTATAATAATGTAATATTAAAAATACAGACAATTTATATTTAAATAGGGACAGTATCAGTTTCAGTTATGTGGATATATCTTTAGAATTTCAGTCTAATTGAAGACATTTCTCCACAGGTAGTCTTATAACTAAAAAAAAAAAAAAAAAAAAAAATCATAGTTGACTGGGTACCTTCCGTAGCCAGGTGAGCAAGAG